>NC_056727.1:25986654-26219154 GCF_019279795.1 Protopterus annectens | reverse complement strand
ACCCCCTGACCCAATTGGATGCTAATTATAAACAAATAAATGAAATGAAAAAGTAAAATGCAGATTATCTTCAAAGTAAAAGGTCACATAGTGCACACAAAAAATGCATAGCTGCAACTTACAGAAAACAACACTGTCCACCCAAATTAATCTAGTCATACACTGTTTAAACTGAGAAGCTAAACTAAACCATAAAACTAACAAATCTTAATGTACCCCTCACTACAAAACAAAAGTGCAGATATATAAATAACTGATAACAACAATGAAGATAATTAAAAACTACAGTAGAAAGCTTCTTACATGATGTTGCAGTCATAAAAAAATACATAAGCTATATAAAGCCATGCTTTGTAAAAGCTTAGGTAATTAACATCATTCAAAAAGCCAGTGGGAAATACTGCCCCCCCCCCCACACACACACACACGCACAAATATCAATACACACAGAAGAAAGCCATTGAAGTAGTATGTGTCTGTCCTTTATTTCTGACACATGAAATACCTTGTACAGTAGGTTTAGGGATTCTAGCTCATGCAGTGATTCAAACTGATGGTCATTATGGTAATATGTAATCAATGCAAGATATTTCAAGTGTAATGCAACTGACCCATGAAAGTATGTGACAAATGGAATTCCTTAATACAGCATTACAGGATATCTATCTGTCTATCTATCTATCTATCTATCTATCTATCTATCTATCTATCTATCTGTCTGTCTGTCTCTCTATCTACCTATCCATCTATCTATATAATTATTTATCTATCTACCTACCTGTCTGTCTACCTTTCTTTCTATCTCCCTATCTATTTACCTCTGTCTGTTTTTCTATCTATCTGTATATCTTTGTCTCTCTGTCAGTCAGTCATGTTAAAAACCATGTCATACTCTAGCTGGCACTTCAGTTTCATCTTCTTTCTTTTCTCATATGCTCAAAGCCATTTTTTCTTGTTTTATTGTTTCTTTACTGATCTGCATTCTTGGCTTCTTCATTGAGAGATGAAGAAAGTAGACAGCAGTATAAGGAGATGAGGTGCATGGCAAATAGAGAGGTGGCGAAGGCTAAGGATAAGGCATATGAAGAGTTGTATGAAAGGTTAGACACTAAGGAGGGAGAAAAGGACCTGTACCGATTGACTAGACAGAGGGACCGAGCTAGGAAAGATGTGCAACAGGTAAGGGTGATAAAGGATAATGAGGGAAACATACTCACAAGCGAGGAGAGTGTGTTGAGGAGATGGAAAGAGTACTTTGAGGGGCTGATGAATGAAGAGAATGAGACGGAGAGAAGGTTGGATGATGTAGGGATAGTGAATCATGAAGTACAATGGATTAGCAAGGAGGAAGTAAGGATAGCTATGAAGAGAATGAAGAATGGTAATGCTGTTTGCCCAGATGACGTACCTGTGGAAGCTTGGAGGTGTTTAGGTGAAATGTCAGTAGAGTTTTTAACCAGAATGTTTAATGAAATCTTGAAAAGTGAGAGGATGCCTGAGGAATGGAGAAAAAGTGTTTTGGTACCAATTTTTAAGACTAAGGGTGATGTGCAGAGCTGTAGTAACTACAGAGGGATTAAATTGATCAATCACAGCATGAAGTTATGGGAAAGAGTAGTGGAAGCAAGGTTAAGAAGGGACGTGATGATTAGTGATCAACAGTATGGTTTCATGCCAGGAAAGAGCACTACAGATGTAATCGTTGCTCTGAGAGTGTTGATGGAGAAGTACAGAGAATGTCGGAAGGAGTTGCATTGTGTTTTTGTAGACTTAGAGAAAGCATATGACAGGGTGCCTAGAGAGGAGTTGTGGTATTGTATGAGGAAGTCAGGAGTGTCAGAAAAGTATGTAAGAGTGGTACAGGATATGTATGAGGGTAGTGTGACAGTGGTGAGGTCTGCGGTGGGAGTGATGGATGCGTTTAAGGTGGAGGTGGGGTTACATCAAGGATCAGCTCTGAGCCCTTTCTTATTTGAAATGGTGATGGACAGGTTGACAGATGAGATCAGACAGGAGTCCCCGTGGACTATGATGTTTGCAGATGACATTGTGATCTGTAGTGAGAGTAGGGAACAGATGGAGGAGACCCTGGAGAGATGGAGATATGCTCTAGAGAGAAGAGGAATGAAGATCAGCAGGACTAAGACAGAATATATGTGTGTGAATGAGAGGGAGGATAGAGGAATGGTGAGGATGCAGGGAGTAGAGGTGGTAAAGGTGGAAGAGTTTAAATACTTGGGGTCAATAGTTCAGAGTAACGGTGAGTGTAGAAGAGAGGTGAAGAAGAGAGTACAGGCAGGATGGAGTGGGTGGAAAAGAGTGTCAGGAGTGATTTGTGACAGATAAGTACCTGTAAGAGTGAAAGGGAAGGTCTACAAGAGGGTAGTGAGACCTGCTGTGTTATATGGGTTGGAGACAGTGGCATTGACAAAAAGGCAGGAGTTTGAGCTGTATGTGGTAGAATTAAAGATGTTAAGATTTGCACTGGGTGTGATGAGGGTGGACAGGATTAGGAATAAGTATATTAGAGGGTCAGCCCAGGTTGGAAGGTTTGGAAACAAAGCCAGAGAGACACGATTACGTTGGTTTAGACATGTGCTGAGGAGGGATGCTGAGTATATTGGGAAAAAGATGCTAAGGATGAAGCTACCAGGTAACAGGAAAAGAGGAAGCCCTAAGATAAGGTTTATGGATGTGGTGAGAGAGGACATGCAGGTGGTTGGTGTGACAGAGCAAGATGCAGAGGACAGGAAGAAATGGAAACAGGCGATCTGCTGTGGCGACCCCTAATGGGAACAGCCAAAAGAAGATGATGAGTTTCACCCATAATTCTAATGTCCCCTTGTCATGCCTATACTCAAAGGCTGTAGTAGTAACCCAATGGCATTCATGATTCAGAGACCTTTACCCCACTGCTATAAGGCCTTTTTTTGTGTACCTGCATAGCTTATATTTCAGATGATGGGGCACAGTCCCAAGTTTGTCACTGCCCACCCTCCCTGTCTTTGTGTCACTATCACCCATCCTCTCTAACTCTGTAGCACTTTCATCAGTGTGTGTTCTACAATACCCATCTTAGCAATTATATGGACAAGAAATCAGTTCTAATCACAGCCTTTGGTCTGTCAGAGAAAATTAAGTTTCAGGATCAAAAGAAGACAATTGTCATTTTAAGCAACTGATCACAAGCGGTGTGTTGTCTGCTGGATGGGCATTACCATCATTTCCTCTGGGAAGCAGATGTGGTGAATAAGAATTGTCTTTATAGTAAGTATCAGAGATTATGGAGAGAAAGTTCATGCCAGTAAGTTACACACTTGAAATAACATGAAAGAAAGCAAACACTGGGATTTCTTGTGACAATCCAAAAATGGTGATATGAATGCCATAAATACAGGAATGGTGATATGAATGTCATAATCAGCTGTACATTAGTCACAGAGTCATACAAATCATCCCAGGTATTTCACTTGTACCCAATAGTTACATACAGTTTTGGAACACAGAGATTTTTATCAATTGTGAATTGCGCCTAAATAAAGATGTTTGCATTCTAAAACTGGATGTATGGAGTTGATAAAAAAAAAAAAATAAAGAAAAAACTGAAAGGATTTCTAAAACTCTGAGGCAGTTTTTTATATACCTTGACTACTTTTAATTATAGGCTTTGTTTTTATTACCAAGATCTCCCTGGAAGATGTAAAGACTAGTCGTTGAACTAATAAACTAATCGATCAGGACATAGGAAATGTCCAAACACTGGCCCCATCTCAGTCCAGATGTGTCTAGGACAAGTCATGCTTACCCAGCCTGATGGACTGTCTTGAGAAGGTCAACAAAACAGTGGAGACAATCAAAAATGATACATACCGCATACTTCGAGTAGCCAAAGTTTTCTGACACAATTCCCCACTCAGACATAGTAGAAAAGCTAAATAAACTGGGAAGAAATCCTTTTGTCACTCACTGGATTGACAACTGGCTCACAGATTAGATGCAGGAAATCAGAATGGGGAAGTTACCTCCACAAAGAGACCACTCGTCAGTGGAGTTCCCCAGGGTTTTGTGCTTGGACTTCTCCTGTTTGGCATCTACTTTTCTGAAGTAAAAGCCAGTACCAAGGACTCTGTCTAAGTTTGCAGATGACTGATAGCTAAGAGCAGTCACTGAATCCTCAAATGACTTAGACATCCTGCAGAAAGGTTTGTCCCAAATAAATATCTGGTGTCAAAATCACTGACGGAATATAAATGGCAAAATAATGTATTACTGTATCATTTGGGAAGTTATCTACTCTTGGGAACTATCACATTGACAAAGCACCCCAAGAATTTACCTAGTTGTACAGGAATTGGAAATTTATTTGGACAGTGACCTAACTTTTGACAGTGTGTCCATTGTTGTAAGGAAGTTCTTATTTATTACACTGCTTGTAAAATACTTGTGTCTAGATCTAGGGATGTTATGGCCCCCTGCTTTACTTACCCTCATTAGGCCAATCTTTTGCATGTAATGCACCTTTGGCATGCATCTGTCCAGATGCATGTAACAACTGATGTACCCACTGAGATACTTACTTAAAGAATACAAGGTCTTAACAACATGTCCTATATGGACCGACTCAAAGCCCTTTAACCGTACTCAGTATCCTACAGACTGCTAAGAAGTGACCTGTATTGAGCATACAAGACATCCTCCAACCCAGTGCTGATGGATTTACTGCACATCACCAATCAAATGGCATTAGAAATACTAGGTCTATGGATCGAAACCATTTTGCAACATCAACAGAATAGTTTGGAAGGACATTAAATCTCACAGAGCATACTTCTGCTCTAGAACAGACTCACAATCCACATAAAACAAAGTTCATACCTATCTATATTCAAGCACAACTTGTTTCTGTGGATGGGAAACAGTATATGTACTCCAGGACTGCCCTCTGTATTACAAACGGACAAAGGCAGCTCCTAAATGTTTTATCCCATGCACAGGTTCCCTTAAACTATCTGTGGTATGATCTCAATTATTCTTACTCTGGGTAGTATGTAATTATCGACCACAGAATGGGTAAAGTCAGTCTCTAATCAAAAGGGATAGGTTAATTTGGGAACAAAAAGGGAAAATGGCTAGGCTTAAAATGGCCTGGAGGGGCAGCTAGCTTTGTACTTACCTATGATACTATGAACAAGACAATGTGCTGGGCTATATGAAACATAGGACCTGTCTCTGAACAAAATCAAGTCCCCTTTTTAAAACTGTATAACAAATGAGTGGTTAGAAAGTGGGCAATGTATGTTGATTGTTAACATATAATTCTTACTGCATGCTATGTGCTACATTCAAGCAACAAGGAAGAGCCAGCAAGTTTTAAACCTGCTCAGGGAGCATCACATGAAGTAGGAATAAAATACTTCAAACGCATTCCTTCTCGGGTGTGACACAGCAGTTAGCATTGCTGCCTGGTCTTCCCGTTCGATTTGTGACTAGAGTGCATTCTGTACAAAGTCTGCCTTTAGTCCATGTGTGCACATGGATGTTCTCTGGTGCTTCCATATCCCAATGATATCTGTAAGTGAAGCCCCACTCTTCACAGTTATCCATACGTGTGGGTGCAGTGGGAGCAGGAGGGGTCTTTAGGCCCTTATGTAATTACTAGTATATTTGGCCTTGTGGGCCAATTTAAGCCCATCCAATTTCCCTTTACAATGTGAGATTCAATCCTGTACCTCATGTAAACACCTTAACCATTATAGCATCCCCCAACCCCAGTGTGTGCATCTTATAAAGAGAAGACACCTTTTCAGGTGAAGGTTTGATGCCTCGCATTCATTAAATGCTGGGACAGGCTCTGACTCTGCCCCCTGCCAACCCTGCACTTCACTGAGAGAAATCAGGAAACTGAATGAATGAATAAATGATGATTCCATTTTCAGTGCAAATGCAACACCACTCTGAATACAGATGTAAATATGAAAAGGTCAATAAGAAAGGAAAGAGATTCCAAAAAAAGTAAATTATTCTAAATGATTGGCAGCTGTATAAAATAATTAGTGTACATTTCAGTAATCAAAATATGAACCTAGACATCCATTTTGAGATATAATGAAAGTTTTACCAAAATAATGTTAGCAGCTTTCCAAAATCAGTAAAACTGGACATTTTATCTTTGTCTTTGTCTTTTTTTAATGTAAGGTATTGAATGTGTTTATCTGTCAGAAGGGCGCAAACTATGTACACTGAAAAGTGCAGCAGAAAAAAAGATCACACAGAAAAACATCCATTTTAACTAAGCAGTATTAAAGTAAAATATATAAAAAAACAGAAGTACATGCTTAGAGATATGACACATTTAAACCTCTAATTTAATGTTGCGTTTCATCTCATAGAGAGATGCAAATCACCCTTCCATTATAAGACATTCTTGTTAGAAGATGATAGCACCAATCTTTTTGACATTTGTTTGGACATTTACTGATTCCAATGATATTAAGCCGCCTAGCCTCTCCTATGTGATGGATAGACAGTACCTCATTGGGTGTTAGCCTACATGCTGCTTGTCTAAAGGCATGTACCTCCTCAGGCTTTTCCTTCACTTCATTAATCAACCTCCAGCTGAATTAATCTATCCTAGTAAGAACAACATTGTTGGTTTCCTGGCAGAAGATGCAGTCCAGAGGCTTCACTCTGTCAATTTTCCAGTCTTTTTTGTATATGTTTCTCCTCCAAATGCCTGCCAACCTCAGCCTTTCACAATCAGTCAACCCATTCATTCCACATAAAATGAGCAAGTCACAGAAGCTATCATTCATGCGGACATCAGGTAATTTATCATTAGGCCCATCTCCGAGCCTTGCTGTGTCCCTTGGACACATCTTTTACCACAATGGCATAACATGCCCTCATCCTTTTACATAAGTACTCCTACTCAAATGCTAAATTGCTGCCATCATAGGTGTTGATGAGCAAAGTTCAGCTGTACAGTTACATCTGTTTTACCTGAAATTACCTGCTTTCATTAGGCAAACCAGAGTAGGTGGGCTGAGATTTGCCACTCATTCTTATTTCCCCCCTGATGACTAATCCACACCAAGGTCACTAATCAAATTCTACTCACATGGCTTCTACTCTTTATCATTCTGGGACACAGAGCTGGGTTTAACATTGACAGTCTGTTCAGCAGTCAAGCACTCCCTCCCTTTCACTGAAACTGTTAAAATGGTGACTTGAATCCAGTACAAATATCATCAGTAATAAAAAAAGGTGTTGCTATTTTTCTGTTTTTATAAATTAAACTTTTTCACTACCCCTTAACATTCCGGCATACAATTAAAATCATTAGTGTGTCTCTCTATTTAAGAAGTTAGTTGGACAAACATTTCAGTGTACTGCTGGGGTCAAGAATGATATATTGCAATTGTTTTTGTATAAGGATGTTTTATCCAGCACATCTGGATAATCGTGTGCTGCACTTAATTTATGGACAAGAAAATCAACTGCTAAACTCTTGACCTTCAGTCCTGGATAACCATTATTGTTTGTTGTGTTTTTTCTGCACACCTTCATGCTCTACTGACAGACATGAAGGTCATTAAATTACAACTTTAAATCAGAATAAAACTTGAGAAATTAAACCATGTTGTGGACTAAAATGTAAATTCAACCAAAACCTCAATACTGGACAGCAGAATCTGAAAAGTAATATTTTATTCAGAAATACTCAAACATAGTTAATTGCTTTCATCTCTGTGTCTAATACTCTTTCATAAAAATACAGATTTATTACGCCCTCATTTTTAATACCTAGAGCACTATGGATGGAGCCGGTTTCCTATTTTATTGCTGCGATCTAATTTAGACCATGCCTGCTCTCAGCAGTCAAAATGATTACAGTCTCCACCTCATATGTTTAGGTAAATAACTGTCCACAGATTATCTTATTTCTTACATAGAATTATATCTGATCCAACATTCATGTTTTATGGATATTTCTGATCCAACATTCGTGTTTTATGGATGTTATCTTTTGGCAGCTTATTGAATGACAGTTATTATGCAATGATGGGTAATTGTTATTCAAAAACATGCATGCTTATTGGATAGACCAACCAGAGTGCCCATTAAAACTTGAGCATATACAAACACAAAAATGCTTGGCCACTGAAGTACCATTGAGCAGCCAGACTTGTATTGGAATATGCTGCAGCGGGAAGAACAAAATTAAAGAAAAATCAGGAAATCCTGCAAAAGTAAAGAAAAAGAAACATACCTGATTTTCCATGTATTTCTGCACTGTCCTTACTTATATCTCGGCAGGCTTTCATACCTCTCAGCTGTCCAAATCTTCACAGAATGCCCAGATTCTTTCCTCATAGTAGTGGTCTTTTTGAAATAAAAACATAGTTCTCTACCCAGCCAGTGATGATGAAGTCATTAAATGACAGACATTTAAGATTTAGCTTTCATATCCTTTAGAAATTGCACACTAAACAATAGCAACAGAAGTTCTGTTTTCTCCATTGCTTCTCTTCAACAGCACTGATGGTACCATGCAAGTATGGGAACGTAACTCCCATATGCATGTGCAGTATATTAGAAAACTCTGAGAAACAGGAAACAATGTGGAGGAACGCCATGGTGCTGTCATACAAATAAATTATTTAAGAAAGGTAAGGAGTTTCTTTCTTAAATAATGCCATTGTATAACAAAATCTTGTGATGAAGCCATTGAAACCATGGTTAAATCCTATTATACCCACACCCATTTGTGGGTTATTGCTTAAGTACATGACAGTTGCTTGTTACAAAAAATGTTACAAGTTTTAGCATTCTATTATAAGCTGTTATACTTTGATATGTTTTGTAGTGTTTTCTATTTATCGATCTTTCTAGGTATCTATACCTATATCACACAAATACACACACACACACACACACACACACACACACACACACACACACACACACACACACACACACACACACACACACAAGACAGAGAGAGAGAGAAATACAGAATATAGACAACTAATCAAAATGTAAAAACAATGACTTAACCCTGAGTGATGCCTACATTTTGTAATATACATTCCCTAAAAATCATACAAACTGGGAGCAGAGGAACCACTCAACTAATAAATGATTAAAACACAACAATTCTAAAATATTAAACAAAATAATCACACTAGATCTATGTTGCTATACTATAAACAAGTGGTGTGATGTGAAATGGGGTAAATTCTACTGGCTAAACTGTTTGTCAAACCTTTAATTTATGTGAGGGCCAGAAGACAATATAGCATTGACACCTTTTTAGATTCCCGAATTAGGATATTTTTCAAAGAAACATGAGATTTTACAGGATAAACAGAAACCACAACCAAGACAAAAGAAATGGTCTTCCTTTTTTCTGGGCAAAATAGAAGTTCCCTATTATATCATTTGATTTGTTTATATTGTTTTGTGTCATACTAAGGTGTTTCAGATTGAGAATAATTGATTTGTACAACAATTAGGGTAAAGTTAAAATCCAATTTTTTCTTTGTATTTTAAAATCTCATAACATTTTTTGAATGTTTTTTCCCCCACAGGACATAACTGCCCAACTAGGGACTGCCCTGTGTATGGAGTGACTGTTATAACCCTAGTTGTATGTATTTGGGCAGCACAATATTGCACTATCTAACATTCTTGTATCTCGGCTCTTGGTCTTTCAGTAAAATTCCTGTTCAGGGTTCCTTAAATATCGAATTGACTTGTCTCCAAGTCTGGTTTTGCCTGGGACGCTGTTCAACATGCCAGCTAATGAATTAGTGAGGACTAAAACTGCTAGATGGTAAGCAAACAGTATATATCACAAAACCACACAAGTGAGGTCAAGTGCACGGACTGAACCAACAATCCAAAGTTAACCAAAAAAGTCCAGCACAAATAAAGTGGGTTGAGAATAAACTTTTATTACATAAAAAGTGGCTAACCCAGATCCAACAAACTGGTTTCAGCTTCAAATAGCCTTCCTCAGTGTTAATACTTACAAAAACACACAATGTTTAAATAATACATCCGAAAAAAGCTCCTGTCCCCTATTGGTGCATACCAAATTAGTTATGCTCATTCAGGCCAGGTTTAAAGAGAGCTCCTAACCTTACTATCCAGCCTGATTCTTTTTTATTAAGTTTGCTATGCCACCCTGATTTGCACATTCTGTTCCCCTGAATTTTATCTATAATGGTAAATTGGAATTTTGCAGTATGATGGGTTAAAGTGTGTTTATAAAGTGCATTTGTGAGCCTTTTATTCCTCATATCACTTAAATGTTCACTGATCCTAAATCTTAATGGACATGAAGTTTGTCCGACATAAAAGGCAGAACAAAAGCATCTAGCTAAATAAATAACCCATTCGCTACTGCAATTGCCCATAATATTGTAGTATAATATGAAGTGTCGCTGCTGGTAAATTCCTTAGTTTTACACGTGTGCACATGCACTACAATGTCCACAAGGGTCGCTGCCTGTCAACCTATCTCCAAAAAGGGTAGTTTGGTGAGGATTGGTGGAGGAGCCCTTCTTGTAATGAGTGAGATATGAATTAATCGTCCTTCCCCTACGATAAGAATATCGACACTGAGAGGAGAGAATATTAGCCAGCCGCTCATTGGCCAACAAAATGTTCCAATGGTTATTGATAATATCTTGAAATGTGTTTGCGTTACGACCATAGGTGATAACCAAACAAATGTTCTGAGATGTGTTTTCTTTCTGTTTCTTGATTTTTGGTCAATATTGTAATAGATTCTCACGGTTAGATCTAACAGCATGCATACTAGCACCATGTATGGTTCCCACCTGATATCCCCTACTGAGGAATCTGTTAAATAAATCCTTTCTGCCAGAATTGTAAGCTTGATTAGTGGAGCAGATACGTTTGATATGCAAAAATTGTGATTTTGGTATATTGTGAATAATATGGGGTGGATGGTGACTGGTGGCGTGAAGCAACGTGTTGAATTGTGGAAATTTTCTAAACGTTTCCGTCTGCAATGTGTTATCCAGATCCCTGCTTATCAACACATCCAAGAACGTAATCTTGTTCCTATCCCAGTTCATAATACATGTGCACACATGTGTAAAACTAAGGAATTTACCAGCAGCAACACTTCAAAAATGTATGCAATCAATATTATGGGTAATTGCAGTAGCGATTGAGTTATTTATTTAGATAGATGCTTTTGTTCCACCTTTTATGTCGGACAAACTTCACGTCCATTAAGATTTAGTATCAGTGAGCATTTAAGTGATATGAGGAATAAAAGGCTCACAAATGCTATTTATAAACACACTTTAACCCATCATTCTGCAAAATTCCAATTTACCATCATAGATAAAATTCAGGGAAACAGAATGTGCAAATCAAGGTGGCATAGCAAACTTAATAAAAAAGAATCAGGCTGGATAGTAAGGTTAGGAGCTCTCTTTAAACCTGGCCTGAATGAGCATAACTAATTTGGTATGCACCAATAGGGGGACAGGAGCTTTTTTTCGGATGTATTATTTAAACATTGTGTGTTTTTGTAAGTATTAACACTGAGGAAAGCTATTTGAAGCCGAAACTGATTTGTTGGCTTTGGGTTAGCCACTTTTTATGTAATAAAAGTTTATTCTCAACCCACTTTATTTGTGCTGGACTTTTTTGGTTAACTAAGCAAATAGTATATGTCAGACTGTGCTTGCATATACTAAAGTGGATCAGCATCCCATCCTGGAATGGACCTCAGTGTTACATCTACTGCGTGCTAAGTAGGATTCCACTCACCCCTAGAACCTTGATTACAGCAAAGCGGATATTGGAAAAGAAAGAATGGATGATGGTAGACTGAAAGAAAGAATAATAAAATGAATGCAGTTTTTGTAGCTGTGTTATAGGTGATGACAGACGGAATGAAAGAATAATAAAATTAATAGTTTTTGTAGCTGTGTTATAGGTGATGATAGACTGAATGAAAGAATAATAAAATGAATATAGTTTTTGTAGCTGTGCTACGGATGAATGAAAGAATAATAAAATGAATGTACTTTTGTAGCTGCATTATTACAGTGTATATTAAAAATGTGGTTATGACGAAATTATTTCAGTTTGCTTTTGCATTTAATGAAATAGAATTGTAAACTGTAATTAATTAATAGTTGAATTCTTGTCTTATTTTTTATTTAGAGCATGAGGTGGTTCATTCAGGTTTGTGCTAAAACTTGACTTCTCAGCTCTTTGTACATCTTTTGAGGGTTTTGGTTTAGTTACAGCAGGCTATGTTTATAGCTGACTGTACTGGGATGATGCATTGATAGTTTCAGTTCAACAGTGTTAAGACAGAAGCCTTTCCCAACAAAACAAAATAAAGATGCAAAACTAATGCCCTGACTTGTGATTGGTCTTTTATTTCAATAGCAAACTTGTCTGATTCTTACTCATCGAGTTTAGCCAACTGACATGACTATGTTGTTAACAATGAAGTCATACACCGAGATATTTATATCACAGTCTTGCTAGTCATCCACAGTCAGCAAACAATTCTGAAGACTAGGCATTACTGTATGGGGACTAGACCCCTACACTCCTGATACTAATATATACGTGTGTGTGTGTGTGTGTGTGTGTGTGTGTGTGTGTGTGTGTCTGTCTGTGTTCAGCAGAGTGAGTGAACTAGCTGCTAAAAAATTCTCTGCTGAAATGACAGGACAGCCTAATCAAGTTACAGATTGTTATGGCTAGCTAGCTGAAGCAGCAAACCATTCTGATTTTTATGACATCAAAACAGATTGGATTTTGGTCTGGTAACTGCAATTGACTGACCATAAAAACGTAGAGTGAGAGAACATAATTCACTTGATAGAATGAAAAATAAAAATGACAGTGCACCAGTAAAATCAACAAGTAATATTTTGACAGCATGTTGAAGTAGTTTAAGATCTGTATTACCCTAATTTTGCTAGACAACAGGACTGATTTCTTATCATCAAGGTTTGTCAATTATGACAGATTATGGTTATTTTATTTATCCAAAGCAGTAGCATCTTACTACAAGGACATTTTATGTACGTATGTATGTATGTATGTATGTATGTATTTATTTAACTGTCTTTGTTTACTGGCAAAGTCCAACTAGGTAATACCCATTTTCAGTGGAGTCCCAACGAGAAAAGCTGCATTTGCTTACATTGCAGTATATTAAGTCTCAGTTAATGCACTCCACTTCTTCTATTTTTTATTAATTTTTCACCTTCCAGTCATGGATGTTCATTAATTTGCAATAATGACAATATATGCTGTGATGTTTTTAAGTTGTCCATATCCCCCATGAAACCACAGTACACCATCTTGGAGTAAGACAACCTTTTTTTAATCCAAATTTCTTAATGACAGAATTATTAAACATTCAATGTATTAGTCACAGAATTTATTACTTGCAGCATTTGTTACTCACATATTTATTAAATACAAATACAATACTTAACTTCAGACATGACATATAAGAGTAGGCTGTATCACCAACTCATCTCCATCCCATCATAATTTCAGCACCATTACACAACTGCTCACTTACTCAAACTTCACATCAGAAGTAGCATGACACCACTCACTTCAATAATCAAATGACTCTTTCAGCTTTTCCGGGTTAGGGGTCGCCACAGCGGATCTCCAGTACTCTTTTGATTGGCAGTGGATTTTTACTGTGTCGAGTTGCCAGCCCAGCGCCTAACCTTCAGAGAAGGCACACATACATTCATGCACCTATCTGCATGTCTTTTAATGTTCTGTTGCTCACAGGAAGGACATGCAGACTCCACATAGAAGGCACTCCAGCCTAGAATCAAACTGGAGAGTATCTTTCAATAATCAAATGACCACCTTGTAAAATCCAAAACATAAATACCAGAGGGTGAACAGAAACAGGACATCCCAGCCCCTCTTCTCTGCCTGTCAAACCCTCACACACATGTAAACCCGCAACATGCCTTCTGATCAAAAAAGGAGGGCAGGGAGGGTGGGCAGCAAGTTCACGCGTACGTGTGATAGCCCCACCCCACTGTTCATGCATAAATCTAGGTTCACTTCTCCTTCCAATTACTTCACTTCCTCTCCACCAGCCCTTCTCCTTAACCCTTCATTGCCTGTAACACCACAACAACACCTCCAGCCACTTAACTATAAAAAATTCCTCTTCTCCCCATATGCCCACCTCAACCCCAAGCCCCACAGGCATCTCTGGATAAATTTGTTTGCATCCAAACTACACTTATGTTATTATCATTATATCTGTACATGTTCTGTATAATCAAATTATAAACAAATAAATATGCAGTTAAATAAATATGCAAATAAATAAGCAAAAAAAAAAAAAAATAACATTGAAAATTAGAAATAAGAATTAGAACAAAACCAGGCATGTCAGTTTGCAGGAATGCTTACCCCAGGGTAGAATACTTTGGTCACATCATCTCCCTGACGTATGTCAAGTACTGATTCAACTGCACTGGCTCTTTGTCTCCATGATGGCTCTTCACCTAACTTTCTTCTTCTGGTTTTGTCTCACCAGCACTTTTATCCCCAGTACTTTGAAACAGCAATGGAACTCCCAGTGATACCAACAGAATCCTTTGATTGTAAACATCACAGAAAAATGCTGCTTCCTGAAAAATCAAAGTGAAGCCAGCACACTCACATGCATTCAAGCACATTCAAATATATACAACCTCCCCTACAATCGCACACACACACACACACACACACACACACACACACACACACACACACACACACACACACACACACACACACACACACACACACACATGCACACTGATAGACACATATACACCAACAGGCACACAAACATATACAAACAGACACATGTAAACACACACACACACACACACACACACACACACACACACACACACACACGCACATATGGGTTCCATTAGAAATCGCGAACATTCAAAGGTTCTAGCCTCATATGGTCTACACCATATGACTGAACTTTTGAAAGCTTGCAAGTTTCAATGGAGATTGCCGTTGGGAATATTTATTTTTATTTCAATGTAGTGCAATTTCAGAGTTGGTATATTTAAGTACCGAGGGGTGGGGGGTGCAAGGAGGCTTGCCCCCCTGCACAGAGTGTTCAGGTAAGTTTGTTTGTTTTTTTTAATTTTTTATTATTTGTTCGGAGTTTTAAAACTTTGGTCATATGGTGTCAATCATATGAGAGTTGAAGTTTTAAACCTTCGAGCATATAATATAGATCCAGCACATATACATATACACAAACACACACATACATACACAAGCAAGCGCACACACATAGACACATACACACCAACAGGTACATACATATACACACAGACAAACACACACACACACACACACACACACACACACACACACACACACACACACACACACACACACACCATTGTCTCATGCATACATATGTCTGTTGCATTGTATATCTGATGCATTGCACTTATATGTGCAATAATATATAGAACAGCAGGTTTTTATTGTACTTTTCAAACTGCAAATTTCAGGTATTGTCTTAATCTTACCTTTCATCTGTATGTCTTATATTCTCTACACATTTGCATTTTTTTTAGTGCCTTATCAAATCTTATACACCAGGACATGAATTACATGTGTGTGATATTCCAAGTGTCTGTCTATAACTTTCTATTTATTGTTTGCTTTCTGTAACTCAGGTTGGCAGTTTTTAAGTTCCCTTAACATGAACATGCTCCATAAACCAATTCAAGAGCACCAGTTTTGCTATAATACTGGTAACACTGCTAGTAACTAGGCTTTTATGCACCCTTAACTGCTTTTCTTTTGTTTAAGGAATATATCGATATATAAGAATAAGACAAGTTAAAGGGTTCTAGCCCCTAATTATCAATATTACTGACGACAACTAGAATATTCACTGTATATGTAACCATGGTCTCTACAGTGATGAGGTATGTTTAGTACACTTCTCAATCACTCTCTGATTTCTATGATGTGATTTCAAAGAAATTTATAAGCCTTACAATCATCTAACAAAAGGAGAGATTATATTATTTACTGAAATTCTAGACCCTTCCATTTCTTATCCTTGCATTCCTGGACCAATAATCAAACCATCATCCCTACCATTCTGGATGTTATCTGTTCCATTGCATCATCGTTTTTTGCCATATCATGATAGCAATTTGATTATCCAGGTAAGAGATAGTTCCTGCCTTCAATTTCATGTACACCGTAGGTAGAAATGGTATCTTACATATCTTCATCTTCACACATTATATTCTAACTGCTTTTAAAGCAGTTTTCTTAGAAATACTTGATGACTATAATGGTACAAAGTGGGACACATTAAATTGTGGACATTTACTTTTAAAAATTTACTGTTTATGTGAAGCATTTCATATTATACAATGCACAAATAAGTACATTATGTATCAGTTATGTGACTTACTGACTTTGGTGCTTTGATGTGTTTGGTTATTAAGAAATAACATGTCTGCATTTATTGTAAGTTTTTCCCACTATGTTGCTTGGTGTTACTTAGGCCATTTATTGAAGCAAAAAGGAAAATAAATCATGAAGTGCAATTCTGAGCCAAACATAAGAAATGTATAACATGGTAATGTAATGTGTACAGGAAACATAA
Source organism: Protopterus annectens (assembly GCF_019279795.1). Classification (NCBI taxonomy): domain Eukaryota; kingdom Metazoa; phylum Chordata; order Ceratodontiformes; family Protopteridae; genus Protopterus; species Protopterus annectens. Next base: position 26,202,452 of record NC_056727.1, on the reverse strand, counting down.
AATATAATCATGAGACAGACACGAGAAATATAATATACATTCATGAGACAGATGCAGACTGAAGATGCATGTCCAAGTCTGATAATAAAGTTTAAATCCAGTGACAACAGTATGACAATGTTCCTAATTCATTCATTCATGATTATAATTTTCCAGATTTGTTTTGCTTTACATGCAGGAAAAACTGCAGGCATAACTAATAATTCCTTTAAGGAGACTAGCATAATTAAATTCCCCACTACATTCATTATTGTCCTACCCTAACCATTACAAAATGTCACTCAAAAGATTTATTAACAGTTTATTATGCAGTTTATGATCGTGTCACAAAATCCTGTTGTAGAATGACCTTTTCTTGTTGTTGATGTTCTCGTACATCAGAACTCACTTTGTCACACATGTTGTGTTTAGATTTTGGTCTGTGGCAGATAGAAAAGAGGGAAAAGGTGAGTTTTAAGTATCTTTTACATAATTTACCTTTCCCATCTTTGGACTAAGGTGGTATGGGAGAAGAAGTTAGACACTGGGAACACACGAGCTAAGCCCCCACAAACATTATTAAATACGATTAAGTAAGATTGGTGAAAGCCAACAGTAATTCTTTGACAGTGCAATTATATGTAGGATTACATTTTTCATTTTTATTATCCATATCAGGACTAAGACATGAATAATCATAATTAATCCCTCAAAACGTAGTTTGGGCCTTAATTTTTAATATTGCTATTGTGTTGCACACAAACTTGGCATCATTATTACATTCCTGTTATTTTACAGTTTGCAGATAGACTGCTTAACTGATACTTTGGCTTTGTCTTTGTGATTTGTTTTGAGGAAATAAGTGGGAGATTTTTAAACTGATATGTATGAAACTCAATGAGCAGCGACATGTTTGATGTCTGAACATGCCTTCAGTGATTGTTGTATTTTTATATATCTCATACCTTAGATGATATGAGTGTAAATAGAGCATGCTCTCTGCATATCCATTACCTGTAGCCTAATAATGCCCCAGGACTGACATTTACAGGTCCATACAGAATTATATTACAGGTCCATTCAGAATTATACTATTGATATCTCGGACCTTGACATGTATAGGTCCATACAGAGTTATACTACAAGTCCATACAGAATTGTACTGCAGATATCTCCAACAATGATATGTATAGGTCCATACAGAATCATACTATAGATATCTCAGACATTGATGTGTACAGGTCCATACAAAATTATACTACAGATTTTTCCTATCATAATATGTATAGATTATTGATGAATTATACTACAAGCCCATACAGAATTACACTTAGAGATATCTCAGCCCTTGATATGTATAGGTCCATACAAAATTATACTACAGGTCCATACTTCTACAGATTTCTTCTCCGTTAATATGTGTAAATCCTTACTGAATTATACTACAAGCCCATACATAATTATACTACAGATATCTCAGACCTTGATATGTATAGGTCCATAAAGAATTATACTACAGGTCCTACTTAATTAAGCTACAGATATCTCAAACACTAATATCTAAAGGTACATTACGTTTAGTGTTTGGCAAGAACTATCAGTCTGAGACATGCAGTGGCATGACTACTACAAGAAGAAGGAAATATTCACCAGGGATATGGTTAATAAAGTCATGATTGCTGTATGTAATACTACATCACATGATCTTACAAGGTATCATACCCAAGCCTTCATTGTGACCTACTGTTAATGGGAGACACAGTTTCTTTGAAAGCATAAACAAAGTAATGTGGGATAAATATGTTCTGCAAAGCAGGGCAACACTATGCATCCTGTGTACAGCCAACACATCAGCCCATTTGTAAGCATTATTACTTCCATTCTTTGGGGGGAGGGGTGGTATGTTGGTCACACAAGGTCAATGGTCTGTTTTACATGGAGACTGAAGGAAGAATGTATACAGACTGAGGGGAAATTTGCATAGGACATAGCAGAATGGTTTGATAGATGACAAGAAATCTTTTTCATAAATCGGCCTAAGCAGCCAGTGATTCTGAATGATGGAATCTTGTTTTAAAGTTTCATACAAATTGTGACACCTTGAAAGCATAGCAGCATTCCTGCCTCCAAATGTTGCTGTACCCACAAAGGGAGGCATGCAAACTGCTGAGCTACTAACAATGCTCAGTTGCCATCAGAGTGTACCTTCCACCTGTATGATGAATTACAATACTCTTTTAAACATGCTGTGTAGCTTGTCTGCATATATCTCTTGTGCACCTGATACCTGAGTGGTATATATTGATGCAGTACACCTGCAGTCACATGATGGAGGTATTTCTCAAATTAGAATGATTTTTGTCATGCATTTCACAGTTCATAAACCAAAAAAACTGAGGACCATATCTTTGAACCTTGCTATATGTAAACAAGCCAGTCTTCATTTTAATCCTTGCATGTGCTTTTGGATATGAATACATTTTTAGTATAATTTTTATAATTATTCCAAATACTGAGTAAAAGAAATCACGGAAAGATGCTAAAATGATTTAAAAGGTAATTTCTCAAAATCTGTCTCATATGCGAGGAGAGTGTGTTGAGCAGATGGAAAGAGTACTTTGAGGGGTTGATGAATGAAGAGAATGAGAGGGAGAGAAGGTTGGATGATGTGGGGAAAGTGAATCATGAAGAACAATGGATTAACAAGGAGGAAGTATGGATAGCTATGAAGAAGATGAAGAATGAAAAGGCTGTTGGTCCAGATGACATACCTGTGGAAGCATGGAGGTGTGTAGGTAAAATGGCAGTAGAGTTTTTAACCAGATTGTTTAATGAAATCTTGGAAAGTGAGAGGATGCCTGAGGAATGGAGAAAAAGTGTTTTGGTACCGATTTTAAGAATGAGGGTGATGTGCAGAGCTGTAGTAACTACAGAGGGATAAAATTGATCAGTCACAGCATGAAGTTATGGGAAAGAGTAGTGAAAGCAAGGTTAAGAAGGGACGTAATGATTAGTGATCAGCAGTATGGTTTCATGCCGGGAAAGAGCACTACAGATGCGATGTTTGCTCTGAGAGTGTTGATGGAGAAGTACAGAGAAGGTCATAAGGAATTGCATTGTGTTTTTGTGGACTTAGAGAAAGCATATGACAGGGTGCCTAGAGAGGTGTTGTGGTATTGTATGAGGAAGTCGGGAGTATCAGAGAAGTATGTAAGAGTGGTACAGGATATGTACAAGGGTAGTGTGACAGCGGTGAGGTCTGTGGTGGGAGTGATGGATGCATTTAAGGTGGAGGTGGGATTACATCAAGGATCAGCTTTGAGCCCTTTCTTATTTGCAATGGTGATGGACAAGTTGACAGACGAGATCAGACAGGAGTCCCCGTGGACTCTGATGTTTGCAGATGACATTGTGATCTGTAGTGAGAGTAGGGAACAGGTGGAGGAGACCCTGGAATGGTGGAGATATGCTCTAGAGAGAAGAGGAATGAAGGTCAGCAGGACTAAGACAGAGTATATGTGTGTGAATGAGAGGGAGGATAGAGGAATGGTGAGGATGTAGGGAGTAGAGCTGGCGAAAGGTGGATGAGTTTAAATACTTGGGGTCAATAGTTCAGAGTAATGGCAAGTGTGGAGGAGAGGTGAAGAAGAGAGTACAGGCAGGATGGAGTGGGTGGAGAAGAGTGTCAGGAGTGATTTGTGGCAGGCGAGCACCAGTAAGAGTGAAAGGGAAGGTCTGCAAGAGTGTTGTGAGACCAGCTATGTTATATGGGTTGGAGACAGTAGCATTGACAAAAAGGCAGGAGTTACAGCTGGTCGTGGCAGAGTTAAAGATGTTAAGATTTGCACTGGGTGTGACGAGGGTGGACAGGATCAGGAATAAGTATATTAGAGGGTCAGCCCAGGTTGGTTCGGTTGGAGACAAAGCCAGAGAGGCAAGATTACCTTGGTTTGCACATGTGCTGAGGAGGGATGCTGAGTATATTGGGAAAAAGATGCTAAGGATGAAGCTACCAGGTAACAGGAAAAGAGGAAGGCCTAAGATAAGGTTTATGGATGTGGTGAGAGAGGTCATGCAGGTGGTTGGTGTGACAGAGCAAGATGCAGAGGACAGGAAGAAATGGAAACAGATGATCCGCTGTGGCGACTCCTACAGGGAACAGCCGAAAGAAGATGACGATGTATCATACGAGAACATGATTAATTTCTATGCAAATTATTCTTTTGAATTCAGAGCATGAGAAAAAAAAAACATGTTTATCCATTTTTTCCTAAGGTACTGAAGATGCTTCATCATGTGTTTTAGGGCAAAAGATGCATCCATCCCTGGTGCAAAATATTAAGGCGACATGATTAGCAGATCCTGATTGGTCCTCAGTGCATTACTGGAATTTGCAAATGAATGCCAATATTGTATTTGCAGCCATAACTGAACTGCATTAGCACTCCATGCTTGGCATAAATTTTAGCAGCCGCTCAAATCTTCAACATGTAAAGTTGAAGGTGTCACCGTAACTAGGGAGAAAGACCAGGCACAAGAATGGTGAGCTACACCACGGTGTGTGGAACTACAGAAAAGCTTTGTTTTCAGTGCTTGTGGATGCTTTAAATTTGGTTTACCAGGCTCATCTTTCTGGCACTATCAGGCATTTTCATACTATATTAAAATCATACATGTCATGTAAACAATGAATATGAAGACACCGCTGACACTGTTCTAAAGTGAAAATAGCGTGAGTTAAGATATATGAATTAGATACATGAAACAGAAGAATTCTCAAGCACAGTTCTTATTTAATACATTCTGCTTTAGTAGAGCAACAAAATTATCTTTACAAGAAACGTAATAATCACATTTTGTTTACTGCGCTTGTTATCTTAGTTGCTGAAGTAATGCACTAATTGTTTTCAATAAGAAAGCAATAAAATTCTGAATACAGCATTATAAAATAAGTCAAAGTTATTTTCTGAACTTGTAAATATCCACATCTCTATCAATTTGGTCTCTTGAAAACACATTCAAAAATGCAATGCATTGCCAATAAAATGCACATACAGTATATCCCTTATTTGTGCATATGCCATTAATGAGTGTGCCGAGAAAAAGTTCTGTCATAAGCAATCAGCTGAGATTCAGGTGAAGACAGGAGGCACATATTTCAATGCATTCTGAAGAATTATTACCTTGTAATCAGTTACAGTAGTTCTAAACATACACGGCCATCTGGAGTGACTCTTGAAGAAGGAAAGTAGCTGGCTAAGTAGACTTAAAAAAGCCTGTTTTAGTAAATGAGATGAAATGCAGGGAGGAAGTCCATTCATTTCAAATATGGGGAAATGCTGTAAGCACAGACAGCAGTAATTGCAGGCTTTAATTTTACACACATATTCTCATTTTCATATCTGTGTTTCCCAGCCTCAGACCCCACATGACTAGTATTGTGTTGTTTTAATAATTACTTGCATTTAAAGAAGGAAGACCATCTTTCTCTGTAATGTGTATTTGCCTTTTACTGCAATAACTCATCAACAGCAATGCAGACATTTGTACAAATGCCTGCTACATCTTCATGTCAGTACACTCCTCTTCCCAGCTATTGTATCTCACTCAGAATACATTAGCCAGGTATAAAATTTATAAATAATGACAGTCATTCCCAGCCTATTTAAAAAGAAATGTGTGTTTACTATATTCCATGAACTTCAGAAAGGAATCTGCATAGAACTGAATCATAATAGCATGACTCATGAAATGCAATTTATTTTGATACAAGTTAAGTTATGATATTGTGTCCGTTTTTGATGGCAACCCAGATTAAATAGTTTTTCATAGATCATACAAATGTCCATACTCCAAGTCCTTTTTTGTTTACTATTTTCTAGGTCATCCTGAATACATCATATTCATTGGTTTCCTCTAAAACTACTAACGATACATTGTTTTTAGATTTGCAGTTATTTCTGTAAGCAAGTTATGTACTTGTTATTAGAGGCAGCATTTAAACAGTTACAGAAAAAATGCAGCCTTGAAAACTACATTATTTCTGAGTGATGTGAAGAAAAATTATGCTATGTTGAGTACAAAGAGTATGCCTGACTACACCATTGTTCAGTTTTATGCTTTATTGTTTTTCCATTCTGATCCCTTTTCTATACACTTAACATTTATTTTGTGTAAATAAATGTATAAAACAAATCAAGTTTCCTTATTTTAGCTTTGCTGTTTTTCTTCAAGCTCATTATGTTCTTACAAAAGGTAAATCAATATAATTATATTAACAGTAATAATTGTATTAATACAGAAGTGAATGAAAATGCAACCTTCTAAACAAATACCAGTTGCACAACTGCATTGCAATGAGTTTGCACTTCATGAGATAACTTGTACAGTAAATGACTACATGAATAAATAAATACATTAAATAAATAAAAAAGAAACAACATTCACTGAATATAGCAAAAATAAATGCCACTACTCCTAAAATAGCTATATCTATCAAAATGAAATGCTTACAAACAATCTAATTTATGGTGTAGGCTACTCATTAGATGTATGTAAAATGTATCGGCATATGTAATCGGTGAGGAAACACAGGGGTTGGAAATGTTGCAGTCGGATTTTGAGAATTCATGCTATGCATTTATGAGTTTTGTCTTTCTGAAGTTCAAAAGAAAAACAGAAGCAAGGCTCAAGAAACCACTTTAATAGCCACACTGAAACAATGGTTAGCGCTTTCATCTCTCACCAAATCCACACGAGCCTTCATCAGACAAATAAACTAGACACACATTAGTTAATATATACATTTAGAACATATCACATGATAGCCTTTAAGCATAATACTTAAAGATACACTCTACTATTTCATAAAAATAAGCCATCTAAAAAGCATCATTTTATAAAAGCCCTTCCTTTTAATACATTTAGTGTTTAAAACCCCTTCTTTTTAAATACCTTATAAATTCCTCTCTGTTGCTTGCTGCTTTTGGTTGTGTGTCTTTTTAAAGCTGTTGAATTAAGGTGTACTTGTTGTAGGGGATTTAGATGCCTTAAAGAAGAAGATAGCTGACTTCTGATGGATTTAACCATACTATAAGAGTTGTGCGAGTGGTTGTAATGCTAGTGAGGATCAGATCTAAAAGAGTTTTACTCCTAGAAGATTTGTACCAAGGATTTAACGTTCTCTAAGTATAGTAATATTTGATAATAGCCAACCTTTGTGGGATAAGAACATCAGGTAATTAATAGATAGTTGAAAATTCCCATCAAAAAGGTATTTCATTTATGGTTACTTCAGTAAACACAATTAAGTCTCTCAGTGTGTCTTCTCGGAAACAAATATGCATGTATAGCCAGATATAAATTGATAATATATCTGTTTAGAGTAATTTGAACTTGTGTTTATACATAATGTGAAATATGGCTAGAGATAATTAAGCTCCACGAAATGTATTGATATTCACCCACAATTACTAGTAGGTCTGAATATATGATAGCCACCAAAACTGGTTTAAGAGAGAGACTGTTTTTTATATGGAATCCAAGTCTCTGTTGCAACACAGGTATGAGTATATTCAAGTTACAGGAGTGCCTCAAGATCTAACAATTTATTGTTAACAGTTGTGCACTGAACAGAGCAAACTTGATGTAGTCTGTACTGGAATTCTGAAATTTACTGCAAGTCATTTTGTTATGTTGGCATATTCAGAAGAAGGCATTTGCCCTCAAAAAGCACAGCTGGAGCAACAGCCAATTTAGCCTGTACACAGAATCCATGGAACAAAATGTGCAGACCATTCTAGATGAAGCAAATTAAGATGTCAGTCATCTTGTTATATGATGGCACACACAAAACCAGCTACTTAGCCAACTATAAAAGCAGATTACCTTATCTTTTTTATCTGAGAAATATTCTGTGTGAGAGTAGGACTCCAGTCATGGCCAGAGTCTTACCTGCATTTGACAAATGCATGATAAGCTAAAATATGTCTATCTAGGTTGAGATACTTAGGCCATTCATACATACATGAGGCACTTTAATACATACATGAGACACTATATAGTACTATCTGCCCTGCTTGAGGGACTGTTTCACTCTAATTATGTCAGGGATCCCAACACTTTAAAGACAGCTGTCACCCTGGCTTTGTCCTACTTAATGACTGTAGAGTCACTGTGCCTGATAATTGAGTCATCAGCTCCTGGAACATTTCCTGGTGAATCACTGAATTATGTTAGCATGGCTGAGTTGTATTAATAAATTGCTCTCAAGTCTTTTCAGTCCCAATTCATACAGTCTTGGAGTGTGTTTTTATTGATCATCTATTATGTGAGAGGTGTCTTTGAGGTTATATGGAAGATTAGGTGTCTCACAAATTGTGAGATTGGTCAAGCAGTGGTTTGATATCAGTAAGCAATAATCAACTCCAGCACTGATGATAAAACCTGTGGTAAAGGCTGCTTGCAAGAGAATGGATAGAGGTAGTCTATGCTTCAGTATTTGCCATCTAGTGAAATTACCAAATACAGGAGTGATATATGGAAATAATTTATCAATAGTCAGGGAAGATATTGGGCTAGATAAAGTGTGCTGTGGAGGAGTGGTAATAGTAAAGGGGCTAAGATACCCCAGTTCTTCTGCAATAATAACTAGATCCTGCAATGAGGAAATTATGCAGTACAATCTAATATGAGAGAAGTGCACAGCTAGAGTTTGGTATAACACACAAATTCAGCATAATGTAAATAGTATGAAGGCTGAAGAGATGGTGTCTATATTACATAGTTGAAGTTTAATAACTTTGAACATGGAATGTTCGAACCATCCTGTTCAGAGTTAAAAAACTTTGACTATGGATAAAAAACAAAAAAAAAGAAAACAAAATAAACTGTTGAAAGCAGAGGGGCAAGCCCCCCTGTGCACACACGTGGAGGGCTGTGCCTCCCACACCCCCGCTACTTAAATATACCAACTCCTAGATTGCACCACATTGAACAAAACAGAAACCTCCCCTTATGGAGATTTCCACTGAAACTCGCAAACTTCTGCAAATTCAAACTTATGGTCTCGACCATATGAGGTTCGAACTTGCAGAAGTTTGACTATCTGATAGGAACCCGAAGAGATGGTATAAACTGAAAATTGTAAGATCTGAGAGAAGGACTCAACTGTAATCTGGTACAGAATATAATTATAATAGTAAAAGCACATTGCACAAACTGTAATAACAATGGAATGATGGCTGAACAGGAAGGAAACATTACATGCAGCACATGCTAGGATAACAAGCTTAGATGGTACAGATAGTATGACTGGAGGTTGACTTGGGTGCCACATACTATTTAACTTCAAGCCTCAGATGTCACCAGCAGAATAAAGATACAAGCTTAGATGGTACAGATAGTATGACTGGAGGTTGGCTTGGATGCCACATACCACATAACTTCAAGGCTCAGATGCCACCAGCAGAAGGAAGACACGAACTTAGATGGTACAGGTAGTATGACTGGAGGCTGGCTTGGATGCCACATAGCACATAACTTCAAGGCTCAGATGCCACCAGCAGAATGACGACACAAGCTTAGATGGTACATATAGTATGACTGGAGGCTGGCTTGGATGCCATGTACTACATAGCTTTAAGGCTGAGATGCCACCAGCAGAGTGAAAACATGTTGGCTTGGATGACAAAAATCACATGCTTCAATGAACCAAAAATTTAAGGTCCCACATAGGCAACACTTTTAGAATTTATCAGATTGGTTACTATGACCCTGAAAATGTTTGATTTTCATGATTTCTTGTTCAGAAAAAGCTCATGGATGTGAAACATCTTGCTCAATTAACTTTTTAAGCAAACTAGGGTCATTTTTAAAGTTTCCCATGCTTTTGGGTCTATGTCACACCGTTATTGTTGGCTTCATCTAGACTTTTTAAGTAAGAATGTTAAGAAGTACATATTATTCAAATATATCCATAGGTTCTTAGGTGTTTAGATGCTTTGAAAGTAAGACTAGTCAGACAAATGGGTCTGTAGTTTCCAGGACCTGTTTTAGGACCACCCTTATGAAGGGAGGTGACTGTCAATGTCCTCCATTCACATGGCACAAAACTTGTCTTAAGACAATAGTTAAATAGTGACTCCAGTAGTCCTGATATGTCATATTTTGGATTGTTCGTAAGGCATCCCAGGATGTTATTGAGGCCCACTGAGGCTGTGTTCTTGGCTTTAGTATATGCAGTTAGTATGCACTACCAAGTTATAGTTGGAGGGGTTATGTTCAGTTTATTTTTGAGGTGGGGATGGTTGGGGGTGAGAGGAAGTAAAGCCAGAATTCAATTTGTCCGCTAACAGTTTCACTATATTGCTAGGCTAGTTGAATGTAGCGCCATTGGCCACCAGTTCAGCACATTGCAACCTAGAGGTTTGTGACATAACTGAAGAAGGTCTTATAGTTATCTTTCACCTGTGAAGCTTTCTTAACCTCAAAGCTGGCCTTGTTTGATCTAATTAGCCATCTTAGTTGCCTATTTAGTTTGATGAGAGTGTTTTACCTTTATGGAAATTACCTTTCCTGATTTTTGCCATATTTTTTCCTTTTGTTGTTGAGGAACTCCAGCACATCATCCCTTTTGACCACCCTAGAGGTATGCTTGTTATTGGTGTATATCAAGATCCCTCTGTCTTTAATCCCTTTCTGTGCAGCTACTGGTCTAAAAGTATGGAAGGCAATGAAACCTTGCAAAGTCTGGATACTCTCTGCAGCTTTAAACCAGGTCTCAGTAACTGCACAGATGTCTGTATTCTCAAATGTGAGGAGAGCTTGGGGGTAGTGGTTTTTTATTTATTTATTTATTTATTTAGTTTTTTAGTTAGGCTCCTGGCATTGAGCAGTAACCCAGTGAGGTTCAATTGAATTGCTTTTGCTATTTATTTATTTATTTATTTGCAGTTGGTTTACCAGGATAGTCCATTGGGTCAAGAGAACCCGTTTTCAATGGAGTCCTGGGGAGAAAAGCTCCACAAAGCAATAAGTACGTACAAACAGTGTCATGATAAATACAATAATACAAGATATAAAACATATGAGTTGAGTCTTTAGGAAACAGCAAACAATACTCAAAATATTTAAAAAATAAATATAAACTTGAACTTAGGAGTTCAAACAATAATATTCAGAGAGGAGTGATGTTGCTTTACACATTCATAGTGGTTAATTTGAGGAACAGCTTATAAGGTAAAATCAGATAACATGAGTGTGAAGGAAGATGTGAATATCATATTTTATGTGGGGTGGGAGCAGGAGCATTCCCCTTTGGCCTTTTATGAGGGGTGGGAGCAAGAGCATTCCCACTGGGACCTTAGATGCATATGAAGGGATTTTTTAAACATGTTATGATTGAGAGTAGTGCGAATCGATGGTGGGAGTGAGTTCCAGAGGCGAGCTAGGTTAAAGGATAGTAAGTTTTTGCCAGGTGGACGAGTTGGTTTGTGTACTTCTAACAGGTTTTGATTGTTAGACCTTAAAGCCCTATTGGGTAGGTGCATCCGGAAGGCGGAGGACAGGGAGGGACAGAGAGATGGGTTGAATATGAGCTTGTGGGCTAGAGTTAACTGAGTGTAGTTGAGTTGATTAGGCAACTCAAGCCAGTTTAGTTTTTGTAGAGAGGTGCAGTGGTGGGTGGAGGACCTGTGGCCATTTGCGAATTTAGCGATTTTGTTATAGCATGAAGAAAGTTGTTTTTTTAGAGAGGACTGAAGATTGGTTAGCAGAGGAGCTCCATAGAGAAGGGAGGGATAAGAAAGGAAGAGAGGAGAGAGAGCTTTTAGAGGAACGGTAAGGAATTGATTTTGACGATAGAGCATGCCTAGTTTTTGATGGGTTTTTTTGATATTTAGTTGTAGATGGGAGTTGAAGTTAAACTGGTTATCAATTTGGACACCGAGTAGCTTGGTTTCAGACACCAGTTCCAAGGATGAGTTATTTTTGCTAGTAATGGAGAATGTATTCGTATCGAAAGGGGTAGTTTTTGAGGGGGTAAATACCATTAGTTTTGTTTTGGAGGCATTGAGAGCTAGGTGGTTTATTTTCATCCAGTGTTCAGTAATTGAAAAAGCTTCTTGTGTAAGCTTTTGGAGCATAGAGGGAGATGTATCAGAGCAGATAATGGTGGAATCATCTGCATATTGGATGATGTTGGAGAAAGGAATGGATTTGTGGAAGTCATTTATAAATATGTTGAAAAGAAGGGGACCTAGAATGGAGCCTTGGGGAACTGCGGTAGGGTACTAAGAAAAGGAGGAAGTGCCTTTCTTCCATTTTACAGCTTGGAATCTGTTTGATAAATAGCTAGAGAACCAGTTTACGGATGAGGGAGAGAGGTGAAGTTGTGAAAGTTTAGTTAAGAGTAGGTTGTGTGAGATAGTATCAAGGCTTTAGAGAGGTCAAGTAGTAGGGTGGAGACAATTTGGCCAGAGTCACGTGCTTTATTAACAGTCTCAAGATAGGAGAGTAGGGCTGTCATAGTGCTATGATTTGGTCTGAACCCGTGTTGAGTAGGGGTTAGAAGGTTATTATCTAAGAGATGTGGTAAGAGTTGGAGTTGGACACACTTTTCTAGGAGTTTAGAAATGGGGACAGGATAGCAATGGGACGGAAATTGTTGACGTTACAGTTTTTTCCTCCTTTATGCAGAGGAATGATGAAGGCCTGTTTCCAGAGTTGGGGCACTGTACATTCATGGATGGAACGGTTAATTAGAATGCTTATAGGATAGGCAATTGCTTCAGCAGCTATACTTAGGAAGTAAGAGGAATGTTATCAGGTGCATTTGTACATGGCTTCAATTTCTGTATGAGTTTCTTTATAGTAGAAGTGGGTATTGGTTTTAGTGAAAATAGAGCTGAGTGTGGAGAAAGAGAGTTGGAGGTAGGTAAGGATGATGAAGAAGTTGGGGTAGGAGAAGAATTGGAGGATTGATTGTGAGTAGATGGTAAGGAGGAGGAGTGATAGTGAAAGGAGTAGAGTTTGCAGGAGAGGGTGGGGGTGAGTTTGATGGTGAGGTGGGACTAAGGAAGGAGGAAGTCAGCTTGCTAATAGATTCAATGAAGAAGGAGTTGAATTGAGTAGCTAAGTCTAAATCAGGGACATTTGGGTCTGGGGTAGGGGTGTGTGGTTTACTGGGATTGAGGAGGGTAGAAATTCCTTTCCAAAACTTTTGAGGATTAGTTTTATTATTGTTTTGGAGTGTAAAAAAGTATTTTTGTCTATCAGAGATAATAAACTTCTTTACTTTATTTCGAAGTGTTTTGTACTCAATATGGTGTTCAGGTGTTTTGTTTTTCTGATATAGTCCCCAGGCTTTGTCTCTGGCATAGTAGATAGTGTGTTTTTAGTAAGCCAGGGGCAGAGTTATTTTTATTCTCTTTGTCTGCAGGGGAGCTTGGGAGTCTAGTATTTCTAAGAATGTTGAGTTGAAGTGAGCAACTGCATCATCTAAGGCTAGTGTCCGTAGATTGTTCCAATTTACTGCTTTTAGAGAGTTTAAAAAGTTTGTTGAGTTAAAGTTTTGTGGTTACGGGTAGTAATGTAATTGTGAGTATGGTGTATGATACAGGAAGTCTGTGAGTGAAGGTGGGCATGTGATCACCTAAAGGGTCGGAAGAGTACCACTGTCTGAGAAATTGTGGGGATGTGACACTAGAATCCAATCTAGAATGCTGCCACTGGAGAGTTTTTTGATGGGTGTGTAACAGAGTTGATAAGCTGGGAGAAATTGTATAGATTGATATTAAGAGGGTAGTTGGTGACTGGATGGAGGCCCAGGTAATATTTACACCTCCTAAGATTATGGTTTCATTGCTGATGTTGTTAGAGAGCCAGGAGAGGATATCTTCAAGTGCGGAGATATTCTCTCCTGCAGGGATGTAAAGGATACTACACATATGTTTTTATGTTTGTTAACTTGTAGGAGAGTTATGAGTAATTCAGCGTTGTTAAATTGTGGGATGGGTTTGTTGTAGGAGTAATTAGTAAGGAAGATGTATATAGGAGGCTACTCCACCTCCTTTCTTGTGAGTTCTGTCTTTTCTAAGAATAGAGTAGTTAGCTGGAACTATTTCAGAGTCTTTTATAGAGGGTTTTAGCCATGTTTCTGAGATAGCTAGGATGTCAGGTTTATTGTGCGTGAGCCAGGCATGGAGGGTTGCGACTTTGTTAACTATGCTTTGGGAGTTTATGGCAGTAATGTAGGTTTGTGTGTGGAGGAGGGGGGAGGGGCCTGGGTTAGGATGGATATCACCTGATAAAAGACTGGTAATCAGATGAAAGATAGGGTTGGAAAGGTCATGTAGTAGTTTAATAAGTGGATTTTGTGTTAATGTGGTTGAAAAGGGCTTCTTGGTCGCTATGGGAATGAGGTATTTCTGAGTGGTGAGCAATTTGTATGAGAAGAATAGGAGATGTTTTATAGGGTAAAGATGTGGTGAAATAGAAGAGTGTGAATGTGTTAGAGGGAACTAAGATGGTTAGTTATGTGATAGAATTGTGTGTTGTGGGGGTACAGGGTTGGGTGAGGTAGTGAAGATATGAAAGTTTGAGGAGTAGTAATAGTAAGATAGAGATGGATGAAGGTCTCAAGAGCATGTTGATTTTGGTTGTTTTGTTGTATAGTATTGTAATGGTTCTGAATAAGTTTATAGGGTGTGATTATGCAAGATTAGTATGGAAAAAGTTGTGGAAATGGTGGGGAGTATAAGGTATGTGAGGTGGAGGGGTGTGGAAGCTGAAGTAGGTTGTAGTGGAGCAGGAAGGTTCAAGTAGTAGAGTGAGAGTTTAGAGTTATGGGTGAAAGATGTGGAAAAGTAGAGGGTGTGGTTAGAGAATGTAATAGGGTGGGGTAGGGCGTGTGTAGGTTGTAGGAGGTTGATTGGTGTGTAGTGAAAGAGGGTGTGGTTAGAGGAGGGATATAGGTAGACGTGCTGGGGGCGGGGGGGGGGGTGGGTAGGAGCAGAGAGGGCTTAACGGAGCGGGAAGAACCAGAAGAGGATTGAGAGCCAATCAGTGGAGCAAGGATTACAGAAGAGTAAGTTGAAGCAGGGTAAGTAGGGCTTCTGGATGTAGTATATATGTATGTGTATAGTAGGTATAGAAGGGTAGTAAGATATAGGAGAGAGAGAGAGAAGTAGGAATAAAAACTGAGAAAAGCAAAGAGTGAGTAAAGCAAAAGGCAGAAACAGAGGGTGGGACGCCTCTAGTGGCAAAATGCAGAATGCACTAGCCCACTAGGAAGTTTATGGACTAAAATAGGTGGAATTAAGGAAGAACTAGAGTAACGAGGGAGTTAGAAGCGAGTGAGAATGGAGGGGGAGAGTAAGAGGGGTTTAGGCTGCTGGCTGCCCTGGCAGGGAGTTAGCTTTCACAGGCTACAAGCAGGAGTTACAGATTACTTAATTTAGCAGCTGATACACATACTTCTTCAAGTTCCTCTGGGAGATTCCTGGTCCAACTTTCAAAAAAGGGGTCGAGGCAGTAGAGCAATATACTGCTTGAATATCAAATGGATGAAGTAGGTGACTTTGGTTAAGGTGTTTGTGTCCACCCAGGCGAGGTCCCAAGGGGAAAAATGCAGGGGAATGCAATTCTTCAAGTTCCTCTGGGAGATTCCTGGTCCAACTTTCAAAAAAGGGGTCGAGGCAGTAGAGCAATATACTGCTTGAATATCAAATGGATGAAGTAGGTGACTTTGGTTAAGGTGTTTGTGTCCACCCAGGCGAGGTCCCAAGGGGAAAAATGCAGGGGAATGCAATTCTTCAAGTTCCTCTGGGAGATTCCTGGTCCAACTTTCAAAAAAGGGGTCGAGGCAGTAGAGCAATATACTGCTTGAATATCAAATGGATGAAGTAGGTGACTTTGGTTAAGGTGTTTGTGTCCACCCAGGCGAGGTCCCAAGGGGAAAATGCAGGGAATGCAATTCTTCAAGTTCCTCTGGGAGATTCCTGGTCCAACTTTCAAAAAGGGGTCGAGGCAGTAGAGCAATATACTGCTTGAATATCAAATGGATGAAGTAGGTGACTTTGGTTAAGGTGTTTGTGTCCCCAGGCGAGGTCCCAAGGGGAAAATGCAGGGGAATGCAATTCTTCAAGTTCCTCTGGGAGATTCCTGGTCCAACTTTCAAAAAAGGGGTCGAGGCAGTAGAGCAATATACTGCTTGAATATCAAATGGATGAAGTAGGTGACTTTGGTTAAGGTGTTTGTGTCCACCCAGGCGAGGTCCCAAGGGGAAAAATGCAGGGGAATGCAATTCTTCAAGTTCCTCTGGGAGATTCCTGGTCCAACTTTCAAAAAAGGGGTCGAGGCAGTAGAGCAATATACTGCTTGAATATCAAATGGATGAAGTAGGTGACTTTGGTTAAGGTGTTTGTGTCCACCCAGGCGAGGTCCCAAGGGGAAAAATGCAGGGGAATGCAATATAGGGGCGCACTCCTAGCCAGGGACACACCGCAGCAGAGGATGAGTAGGAATGCTGGTAGCTTTGCCATTTGGACATTGCCTAAAAAAAGCATTATGGGGTGGATAAAGTTTCTGCCAGTATTCAAATGCCTAGAGGGGACAGGGGTGGACCAATCTTCTCAAAGCAATGTGGTCTGTTAACCATGTCCTCTCACACTGACAAATATTGGATCACATTTGAATGACACCAAACAGACAGTCACTTGTTAAAATCAATCATCTTTTGCTTATATTGTGGTATCATCCTCAGTGATGGTAATATGCTGCTCAGTGCATTGTGACATCATCCTCGGTGATGGTAATATGCTGCTCGGTGCATTGTGACATCATACTCTGTGATGGTAATATGCTTCTCAATGCCAGTCTGAAACCAGCCTGAGACACGTTGTCTATAATATCTTTCTTCATATAGTTAAGGAAGGTACATGTCAGGTCACTTGCACCTAGATGGACTATGATGAAGTCATACTGGTACCTGCAATGTAATGACTTGAGTGTGCACGTGATCTTGGAGATCCTGGTTCTGGATAAGCTTGTTATCTTCTCCTTGTTCAGCATGCTTAGCGGGACATCAGTATATCTTACAATGGAATCCTGTATGACAAGGGAAGGGTGTACACTTGCTTTAAGGGCTTAGTATTTGGGGCTCCATTGAGAACGACTGTATGTGTGGTGTTAAGTGCTGCTTTTTCTGAGTGCCTTTGGGCTTGCTGAGGCATAGTTTTGCCAATAGGCAGTCTAGGCAATTTTGGTTGTTTAGGGAGATTGCTTTTAAGTGCCTCGGCATATATTAGTCTATGTGTGTCCTGTGTACTATGTGAGGTTTGTGAGGCATTGTGTGTGTCTGGTTTCAACAACCTAATGTGCACTTGTATGCAAGAGTTAAGCCTCCAGTGTCATTGTGTAAGGACAACTCTCTCATACTGTGTCTGTTTCTTTAAGGATTAAGTGGTTGTCGGTAAATGTGAGAGAATTGCTACTTGTCTCAAGATGCCCATATCCACTAAGCTGGCTACTGAGAAGTTAGAAAATTACATATCCATGCTGTCCAGTCCTTGGCTTTAGTATGTGCAAACAGGTACATGAGTTACAAGGGGTGGTGTATTCATGCTAAAAGACTATTAAAGGTGCGTTGTTGGTGCAAACTAAGGGTGCTTTACTGGGACAGATTATACTAAACAAGATTCAATTCTGATAACTTTAATGATTACACACTACTGAATTTTACTAAATCTATAGGGATTGCCATTCAACTCCTGACTAGCCATTCTAAGCTTGTCAGCACACAAGGCATTTGCCCCATGTTTACTGCTTTCTCTTTCAAAAACTAGCCTAAGTGCAAATGGAAATGGTGATAAGTGTAGCCCATGGCACACTTCACCCCAGCTGGTTGCAACTAACAAGAGCAGCAGTATGCAACTAAACACATGTTGCAATTTTAGTAACCTTTATCAGCCATGCAAATTAGGCAGGGGAAGCACATACATGTTTGGAATGTTTGGTAACAGTTTTCCGCACTTTAAAACAAATTGTTTCTAGCTGTAAAGAGCCGTATGCTTAACTGCTGCATGTAGTATAGCAAAGACAGATTTACTTAGAACTGTTCAGAACTATAGCCTAGCAAAGAAATTTAGCACAAAACAGCCAAGCCAAGTGAAGTCAGCCAAAAGAAAATCGCTGCTCCCACTATAGAGTACAGTTTAAAAGCTACTTTTAAAATTCAGACAGTCAAAAAAATACTGTAAATTAAAGTTGGAGCAGCTAGAAGGCCATATTCATGCATACAGCATATATAGCAAATTTCCTACTCTCACTAGCAAAAAAAAAGTGGCACAAATGAGCAAAACTCTGGCACAATAAATATAGTAATGTAGTATCGATAAACAAGCAATAATGCCCTAGAGAGTGGACATTATTGTGGAAATATTGGACTGTCTAGTAGGTATTGTGCAGTCTGATCTGCTAAGCTAATTTGTATTTGTTTTACTATTAGTAAATTCAAAATCCCCTAGAGGGTAGTCATTGCTGGGGAAATACTGCAATACCCAGGGGGTATTGTGTGGCCTGATCTGTTAAGCTGATGTGTATTTGTTTTGCTATTAGTAAATTCATATTTGATTTATTTATTTTTTTATTTAATATAGTTCCCCTGCCTAATGTTTCATTGTTGCTGTAGGATATATAATTGCCATTGTAAAGCACATCTTACATTGAAAATATACATTATGTAAGTATTTAATAATTAAACATACACACAAATTCACATAGGCAGACAGAAAGACAAGATGATACACAAACAGTTTTATATATACATGTCCTAATAGTTAACAGAGGCAGAGAGAGGAAGTCTCACACAAACATGCACCCATTCATTTAGAGGCACAGATAGACTCACACACATATACAAATAAACACACAAAAAAACGCATGCACACACACGTGCACATGCACAGTCACACACTGTTCTAATATAGTTATCTGCATTAGTTTTGCTTTATTTATTTATTTTGCCATGCTCACTAAATGTGGCTTTTTGAGTGCTGCATATACTAAAAGGAAAAGAAAAACAATTATATTTATTTATTTATTTAATTGAAGTTCACTAACAGTTTTATCTAACAAGCAGAAATAATATGGTGTCCAAGTGTCTTCAATTTGTACTTCAGGCTGGTTTCCTATGGTGCTGTGAAACTGCAGAATTGATCCCAGACAGTATTCATACTTTAATACCATGTTTGTTCTCCAACAAGGTAATTCGGTTAACTTCCCCCCATTTTTAAATGCTATAGTTTACAAAACTGGAATTGGGTTCATTAAACAAACAGAAAAATAAAACACTTCCCTGATTTTTTGATCAGGCAGCAAACTCAAATCTGGTGGCTAGAATTGCTCATAATAGCAGCAGTCTACATCAATGGTTCGTAAGCTCTTGAGTCATCGCACAAAAGTGTAACCAAGCAGTAGTCTAAGTTTGCAAGCAACAGTGATGGCTCCAGCTAAGACCTTGTAGTACTCACTGTGATCCCTACAAATTTAACAAGACTGATCAAAGCCTTCTAGGCAGAGGCTAACATGTTAAATGAGGGTTCAGCCTGGCGACAGTTGACCAAATAAGGAAATGCATTTGCTACCTGCAACCTCTCATTGTTTGCAAATACAGAGATATTTTAGTGAGAGCCCTGTGTGTGGGCTGTGGTGAGACAAAAGTTGAAAATCCTAAACCAATGATGACTGGCTTCTGTCTCAAAGTATAAATACCTTACGGACTGTTTATCTACATTTGGCATAGACAGGCATCTTGAATGTCCAAAGAACACAAACAGAGATATCCAAATAAGGACCATGCCATGATCATGCATTTTTTGTTTGTTATGTATGTTTTAGGCACAAATATAGCATTAGCATGAGGTCCATTGTTTTGCATAATACCAGAAAGAACAGGGTGGACCCTATCTTCTGCTATGCTAGGGTTTTTCAGGAGGCAAGTTTATTTAATAAGTTTAAGTTGTCCTTTTTCTGCGCTTTTATGATTCCATAAAAAACAGTTATAAATTCATTTTGCATTTACGTTTTTTTTTTTGATAATTGAAATTAATACCTTAAGTAAACAACATACCGTATTGCTTTTGAAGACCTGACTGCTAGACTGGATACTACAGAGAGAAAGAATGAACACTTTAGTACCATGTATTATAATGTGTTTGCACCTGTCTCTCCTCTTCTTTACTGAAGCACTTTTGCATTTAGGGTATGCAAGCTGATTCCAGACAAGCCAGTAATCTTACCCTTTGTGTTTGGTGTGTGTGTCTCACCTGAATTACTGTATTATAAGACTGTGATTATGGTGATAAGCTTCAGTCTTAGGGCAAGATGAACAGGCAGAGATAAGAGAAAGGGAAGACCAAAGGGAGGAAGGGCAGAGGAGTACTTGTTCACTAAAAAAAGTGGGAACAAAACAGATACACACACATGTATATATATATATATATATATATATATATATATATATATATATATATATATATATATATATATATATATTACTGATTGTCAATGTGCAGAACCACTGACATTCAAAGCAACAGAAGAGATGATCGACAGTGTAGGCCCAGTATTTATGCTTCCTCACATCCACCACCTCTGGTTACAGTCCATCATTTTATTTCCTTTCTGTACATGTTCCTGTTGGTCCTGCATGCAGATCCTGTTATTTATTTATTTATTTTATTCTACATTTGTTGACTGGGATAGTTCGAATGGATACATGTCCATTTTCAGTGGAGGCCCGGGGAGAAAAGCTCCAAAGGTAGTTACACAAGCAAACTTAACATAGTACAAATTAAACACAATTTACAGACTCTGTTGAGGAGTATACGTTACACAATCTTCACTAACTTATAATAAGCCTTAACAATTAAAAGACAACTGAGTTCCAGTTAAAAATAGCATTGGTACACAAGTAAAACTAAATATTTAGTCAGGCTTGGAGCAAGGACATAACCACTGAGACTTGAAATACTGATTGAGATTTTTCTTGAATTGAGAGAGGGTAGTGTCTAGGGTAATGTCAGCAGGTAGTGAGTTCCAGGTTTTGACAACAGAGTTGGCGAACAGGGAGTCACCAGCTCAGTTGTTGGATTTGATAGTTTATACTACCAGACTATTAGATGAGCAAAGTGGTCTGAGGTTGGAGTGACGATAGATAATGTTTTTTGCTGCAGGTGTATTTTCAGGTTGGTTAAGTACCTTATGAGTCACAATAAGTTGGTTATATTGAATTAGCCTGGGTAGTTCTAGCCATCTGAGATTATCTAGGTTTTTACAGTGATGTGTTCTATAGGGCAGGCCAGTGTCAAATCTAGCTATGTGATTATAGCAGCTAGAGAGTTTGTTAAGTTCAGTTATGTTTAAATTGGTAAGTAAAGGGGAGTCATAGAAGAGGGTAGAGAGTAGATGGGAGCGGGCAATGACAGTCCTTGCAGGTGGGGTTAGGAATGGCTTTATCCTGTATAGTGAGCCAAGTTTTTTTATTAATGGTTTTGATAGTTTTGTTGACGTGCACATCAAATTTAAGATTGTTGTCTACAATAACTCCTAGGAGTTTCGTGTGGACATCTGGGGAGATTATGGTACCACTATTAGACTTAATGGAGAGAGATAACACCAGGGACTCCTAACTTCTCCAAAGTGTAAGCACTGTAGAGGAGTAGGCAAGTTGCTCCCAGAATCCTTGCTATCTCCTCCAGAATCCAGATCCTTATCTTATATTAGACTACAACTTCAGAACACTTAGAATCTGTATCTTAGAAGGAACTGCCGCTATTTGCAACTATCTCAAACAGTTGCGCTTTTGATCTGTAAGCTATTCACTTAAACCTGCCCCCCTCATCCTGGTGTTGAATTAGGAAGAATTCATTTTTTTTATCAATCATTCCTTGATTACTAAGATAGTTAGACAGACTAGTTCAAATTAGTTGCATTAATTGCCTTTGCTTTTCTCATAATGGAATAAAATCGATCATATTGTTTTCATGCGCTGTTGGTGCTGCGGCAGCATTGTCACCTCACAGTAAAACGCTGTCCGGTTTGATTCTCAGCTAGAGCGTCTTTTGTGTGGAGACATGCGTGAATGGGCATACCTTAGTTGAAGGTTGTGCATCAGGCCTGGCAAGCCGGTACGTAAAAAGCAACTGCCAATCATTAGCGGACCAGAGTTCCGCTGTGGCGACCTCTAATCGGGAAAAGCCGAAAGACACAAAAAAATTGTTTTCGTTGTATGTATGTACCCAAGTAATTTGGTTATAACACAGAAGCGACAGAGATATAAAAGAAGATGCCCATCTCTTTATTTCCTCCTTCAGTCAAGGTCAAAGGAAAAAGTGATGCTATACAATGCATGTCCAAGTGGTTTATGATTCCATTGTTTTCTATGATGATAAATAAGGCAAAACTCTAATCCCCAGCAAATTCTATAACAGTTGTAGTGGCATCTTTCAATTTTTTTTAGTGATTATTTTTATACAATGTGTGAGTGTGAGTGTGTGTGTGTGTGTGTGTGTGTGTGTGTGTGTGTGTGTGTGTGTGTGTGTGTGTGTGTGTGTGTGTGTGTGTGTGTGTGTGTGTGTGTGTGTGTGTGTGTGTGTGTGTGTGTGTGTGTGTGTAGCTACTAACTGTACATTCTTGATCAGACTTGAAAGGCATTAAACTTGGATGGGAACTCTAGGCCAAGATTCCTTCGGGACATAGTTTTGACCATTCTTGCACACGGATTTCCAAGAAATTTGAACAGCAGCTCAGTGAGTAGTGGTCAGGTGCAGAATGCATCCTGCCTTCCTGTCCCTGTCTTCTGGCCCTTCAGTTATCTTTCATTAAGTCCAACACTGCAGTATTCTGATGCAGCATAATGTTAAAGGATCGAGGTGCTATATGCGCCTGAGAAAGTTTTGTGTGCTGAGGGTTCCAATGCCAGCAGAATCAGTACTTTCTTTTCATGCAGACAAACTCCTACTAAGAGAGATGCAATGTAATGGAGGATATGCACAATATCTTTCTGTGTATCAAACAACATGAAATAGAAACACCAAATTCTAGAATTAAAATTCGCAACATGCTATGTATATGGTATGGCTTAATATGATATAATACAAAAACTTCCATTTTAGTTATTCATTATTATCATTGTTTTCTGACCAAAATATATAAAATATTTTCTTATTTTCATAATGTAAATTGCCTGCAAAAGAACATAGTGTCTATGGTTGAAACTATTCAGGCATAATAAACATAATCATATAATCATTCTTAATGAAAATCCCATTTACATTCAAACAGCACCTGCACTCAGCAAGATGGCAAAGAAACTGCATAATTTTATAGAACAAGAAGATCATGTCAATGATGTTTACTGCTTTTGTGTTCTAAAATCAGGTATATTATTTAGTCACAGACACACACACACACACACACACACACACACACAAATATATTATGTGGGCATACAACCTCTGTTAGGCATAGTGAATTTATCTTTCAATCTTCATTGAATACTGCAGTGTAAAGGACATAAAATCCCAGGGGTAATGACAGATAAATATAATGGCACATATTTTTAACATAAGCTGAGAGTAATTAGCATGGGTGCAACAATATTAATTAATTTTTAGCATGCGTATAACAATATTAATTAATTTTCACATTAAAAGCACTTCTTTGTCACACACCCTACCCTTTTACCTCAGTATACTTGATATCAAAATTACTGGCATACTGTCTGTATCAAAGTGGTAGTCAACTTTCCAACAGTACCCACAATGTTCATACTTAATGATTGTCACTTTCTTTCTTCTCCCTGACCTAAAACATTGTGTTTAATAGCAATGTCTTTTGGCTTTTCCCAGTTAGGGGTCGCCTCAGCGGAACTCTGGTCTGCTAATGATTGGCAGTGGATCTTTATGGTGCCGAGGTGCCAGCCCGATGCCCAACCTTCAAGAAAGACACACCCATTCATGCACGCACCTACCTCCATGTCTTTAACATCACTCGACCGCGGGGAGGACAGGCAGACTCCACACAAAAGGCACTCCAGCCGAGAATCAAACAGGAGAACCTCTTGCTGTGAGGCGACAACAATAACCGCTGCACCACCGCGGCTTCATTTAATATAACTTGGTATTTATTAACAGTACAGTCTCTTTTGGCTTTTCCCAGTTAGGGGTTGCCACACTGGATCACCAGTCCGCTAATGATTGGCAGTGAATTTAGTTGCCAGCCCAGCGCCCAACCTTCAAAGAAGGAACACCCACACACACACCTACCTGCATGTCTTTAACATTCATTCAACCACGGGGAAGACATACAGACTCCGCACAGAAGGCACTCCAGCCGAGAACTGAACCGGAGAACCTCTTCCTGTGAGGTAACAAAGCTAACCACTGCACCACCATGGCCTATTTAGAAGCATTAAAGTCATTCATAACAAATCATAAGACACAAGGTGTAGTTAACTTCTGGATGTGATGAGTGCAAACTATATCGGTGTGGTCAAGAAATACTTTCATATTTTTATACATTTACCATGACCTACTACATATAAGATTGTAAATATTTCCAAAAACGTAACAGAATAAAAGTATATATGAGCACATATATGGATAGCACAAAAATAACTTTATGCTAAAACTGACAAAGAAAATGCACAACAGAAAAAAAATAACATAAAATCAGTAAATGATTTTGCTGCATTCTTTTCCTTTAGTGTGTAGTTACCTGTAAGAAATTCATAAATGAAATGTATCTCCATAATATGTACACTTACTTTGGATATATTAACTATTTAAACTACAATTATTAAGCATAATCTGATGAGACGGGCACTTTAGTACAGAAATGCTGTGCTGTTGTTCGCAGTTTGATAAGCAACTGCTGAAACCATTAATCAGCTGACATCAGCAGTACTTTAAAGTTGCAGGGTAAGGCAGAGAGTTCTTCAAATCTTAAGGACTAAGCTAATAATAAATCACCTGTGTCTTACAAATATGAGAAATCACACCACAAAATGATAAGAAGTTGTGATATGTTCTGTTTTATGACTTTTGAAAAACTAATACTCAGTTTACATGTGATAATGTTGAAATAAAAGAACAGCAGCCTTCATTCGTAAGTTTTTGTGTTTGTAACTGAATGCGCTATTATTTGGTCTCTTAGGACAGAAATGTTTGCTGCATAAAGAAAAAAAGGATAGCAGAAGCGCTCAGTTAAATTCTCTTCACTTTATTTTCAACGACAGCAAAGCTTTCAGGTTTCCCCTTCTTCAATGCTAACATAACAAATCAATTATTCATTCAAATAAATAGTAGCAGCAATAAAACATGTGGCACAGCCCATCCAACGTAAAATAAACTAAAAGCAATAATTAGTTAAAACGCAATTAAAACAATACAAGTATTTCAATTATATAGTTAATGCAACTTTTGTTGCTTTTTGCATAGAACTGGTTTAATACTTATCACATTATTAATGCCAAGATATATGTCTGCTTGCAGCCTTGTAATCCAAGCATATTCTATATTTTCAAGCATGTTATTAACATCACCCCCTCTTATACTCTTATATACTAACTTAATCGCCCTAAATTTAAAAATATGGTCACGACCTTTCTCATTTACATGCTTAGCCAATGCATTAGTGGGTATATTTCTTCTGATATCACATCTATGCTCAATTATACGATCTTTCAACCTTCTGGTACTTTTTCCCACATAAAAACAGAAACATTTTTGGCACACGGCTAAGTATACAATCTGTGCTGTATTACAATTTGCATAACATTCAAATTTATAAATGTTTTTTGTGAGTGGATGCACAAATTTAGTTTCAATAATAATATCAGCACAACAGCTGCAATGTATACAAGGATAAAACCTTGTCTATGTGACTCACTCCTGATTTTTCCTAAATGAAGTTCTTTATAGCACAGCCTCCGTTTCAAATTCCTTTCATTTTTATAGGCAAAAAAGGGGGATTCCCCAATAACATGCTTCAATTCTGGCGTGGACATTAAAACATTCCAGTTTCTACATATTATAGTTATCACTTCCTTAGACTTAGTGTTAAAATTCATTATATATCTAAATTTATTAGCACCTCTCCCACTATCAGTCCTTACATTAGTCATATTACTAAAATAGGAGGTCAGGCTGGTCTGCCTTTCATCCCTAACTTCATCCGCTATACTATTTAAATCAAAACCATCATAGCCTCTATCAATAAATTCACTCATCATTACTTCCATCTGACTTTGGAAGGTACATTCTGTTGTATTTAGTCTGCTGACTCTACTCAACTGACTTTTCACAATCCCCCTAAAAACATGGGGGGGCATGCATACTACGCTGATGTGTGTATCTATTTGCATGCACCTCCTTTGTATGGACACTCATATGTAAGCCATTTTCATCTCTCATCAGGTTGATATCTAGATAAGTGATTGATTGGTTTGAATAAAATAGTTTAAACTTCAAGAAACTAGTGGTGTTGTCCAAATATGCAATGAATGCTAAAAGCTCATTAACATTCCCTCTCCAAATCAGGAAGCAGTCATCGACAAAGCATTTATAAAACAATAATTTAGAATTAATAAACCCTCCACGGTTTTATATATATATATATATATATATATATATATATATATATATATATATATATATATATATATATATACTGCTCTTCCCACTGATTCAAGACAAGGTTAGCATAAGTATTGGCCATTGGCATACCCATGGCCACCACTGATACTTGTAAGTACGGTTTATTCTCAAAAAGAAATATATTATTAGCAAGTACAACATCAATAATTGCACATACATTTTCTATTTGTCTAGCATACATCTCTGTATTAAGATTTAAAAACTGTCTTATTGCTTCCAAACCATATTTGTTCGGTATCATGGTAAACAAGGAGTTTATGTCAATGGTTACTAAGAAGAAATCAGTCCCATTATGTTGGTTAAACCACACATACAGTTCTTCCAGAAAGTCTCCTGAGTCTTTGATATAACTCTTACATAAATGCAGATATCCACTCAGTATTTTCTGTAAATACATAGACAACGGTTCAGTTATCCATCCCCTCCATGAGACAATAGGTCTTGCAGGGGGGGGGGGGGGATTCATAGATTTATGTATGTTAGGCAAGCCATATATTATAGGCAAGACCAGAGAAGGTACAGTGAAAAAATTAAACCGTTCCAAGGTTATACCATTGTGTAACTGTAATTCATACACTATCATATTCACATTAGAAATAAATTTCCTGACAGTGTCAAAATCTATCAGTATAAAAGCTTTTTCAGTCTCCAAGAAAGATTTCATTGCATATTTGGACAACACCACTAGTTTCTTGAAGTTTAAGCTATCTTATTCAAACCAATCAATCACTTATCTAGATATCAACCTGATGAGAGATGAAAATGGCTTACATACGAGTGTCCATAGAAAGGAGGTGAATGCAAATAGATACACACATCAGCGTAGTATGCATGCCCGCCCCCCCATGTTTTTAAGGGGATTGTGGAAAGTCAGCTTAGTAGAGTCAGCAGACGAAATACAACAGAATGTACCTTTCAAAGTCAGATGGAAGTAATGATGAGTGAATTTATTGATAGAGGCTATGATGGTTTTGATTTAAATAGTATAGTGGATGAAGTTAGGGATGAAAGGCAGACCAGTCTGACCCCCTATTTTAGTAATAGGGCTAATGTAAGGACTGACAGTAGGAGAGGTGCTAATAAATTTAGATATATAATGAATTTTAACACTAAGTCTAAGGGAGTGGAAGCTATAATACATAGAAACTGGAATGTTTTAATGTCCATGCCAGAACTGAAGCATGCTATTGGGAAATCCCCTTTTTTTGCCTATAAAAATGAAAGGAATTTGAAACGGAGGCTGTGCTATAAAGACATGAAGAAAAATCAGGAATGAGTCACATAGACAAGGCACTTATCCTTGTACAAATTGCAGCTGTTGTGCTGATATTATTACTGAAACTAAATTTGTGTATCCACTCACAAAAAAATTTATAAATTTGAATGTTATGCAAATTGTAATACAGCACAGATTGTATACTTAGCCGTGTGCCAAAAATGTTCCTGTTTTTATGTGGGAAAAAGTACCAGAAGGTTGAAAGATCGTATAATTGAGCATAGATGTGATATCAGAAGAAATATACCCACTAATGCACTGGCTAAGCAGTTAAATGAGAAAGGTAGTGACCATATTTTTAAATTTAGGGTGATTAAGTTAGTATATAAGAGTATAAGAGGGGGTGATGTTAATAACATGCTTGAAAATATAGAATATGCTTGGATTACAAGGCTGCAAGCAGACATATATCCTGGCATTAATAATGAGATAAGTATTAAACCAGTTCTATGCAAAAAGCAACAAAAGTTGCATTAACTATATAACTGAAATACTTGTATTGTTTTAATTGTGTTTTAACTAATTATTGCTTTTAGTTTATTTTACGTTGGATGGGCTGTGCCACATGTTTTATTGCTGCTACTATTTATTTGAATGGATAATTGATTTGTTATGTTAGCACTGAAGAAGGGGAAACCTGAAAGCTTTGCTGTCGTTGAAAATACAGTGAAGAGAATTTAACTGAGCGCTTCTGCCATCCTTTTTTTCTTTGTTAGGTCTTGTGCTTTGTATTGGATGCAGTTTGCCACAGTAAAGGTATTTTTTTTGCTGCTTGCTGCTGCTACATAAAAATTGCCATGTGAAATGTCTTTCAATGCATCATAGGTTATGTGGAGACCACCATCATTTTCTAATCTTCTCCACCTGTTTCATAAACAAGTAGCTTACCTGCTCAAGTGACCTTTCTCTTATGTTTTATAAGACCTATGGAAACAAGTAGCGGTTATACCATTACAGATAAAACAGTATGGCAGCAGCCTTAATAATTGTTTGCCTGTTTTACTTTTGCCCATTATGATTAACATAACAGAAAAAGGCTGCTTACTGTAAAAGTCTTGATTATCTTGATAAATGTACTAAAGTTAGAAAAGAACAGGTTTTTGGACCTAACTTTAGTACAATGAATTTGTTTTTAAATTTTTTTCCCCTCCAATCCTGCTGACTACCATTGGTCACAAGCCTGGTTGTTTCAACATTGTGTTGTGGATAGCCAGTATAGTGTGAGATGGTTGAAGGGGCTTACTTGTAAGCAGCCATAAAGGTGTTACAGACCCTTACATACAGCTGCAGGTCATAAGCTCATTTCTAATGGCTATGATCCCGACCAATAAATGAAATAGTGTGAGGAGTTATGATATCAAATTCTTACTACAACTTCATTTTATATGTGCATGGTTCCGCATACAAGTATTACTGTCACTGACTAGGTAGAATCAAGCCCATATCCCCAGTTCTTGAGCCTTATGACACCTACAAGCCTGTACTTAAAGGTGATGAGACATCAGACCAGGAGAATATCTTCCCACCAAAAAGCTTAAGCTGCTGCTGATGATGGAAGCTCACTCACTGTTTTCCTTTGCCAATCCATTCCCTCTTTCCTGCAGGACCCACTCCTTCAAGCTGATACATGAATTCAAGTGGTCTTGGTCAGTGTCATGTTTTTTATCCATCTTCACCATGGAGCTAAGCTGTCCCCTGGGCTCTTCTGGACCTTATCCACAGCAACAGCAGCAAAGGCCAGCTGAGTGGAGCCATCTTTCTAAGCCCAAAGAAAGTAGTCATTTCTATCAGCTGCCATTTCCTTCTAGAACACTGACATATGTAGGACATCCCTTTCACTGCTTTCTTCTAGGTCAGCAGCTGTTCTGTGAACTGTTTCTTCAAAGTAAAATCAGTGACTTCATTTCTGCTAAAGGCATTCTTACTACTGGAATGTTTCACTGATAGGCAGTGTAGTGTTTCATTGTTCAAGATATTTACCTGTTCATTGCAGTATCCAGAATTCAGTCCCTAATGTTTTTTTTTTTTACTGTGAACTTTGTGTTTCCTCCCAGCATCTTCAAGGCTTTGGCGCTTCATCAGTTTCCTCTAAAAAGATGCCGGTTTATTGACTTCTTTAAATGAGTCATACATATTGCAGTCACACATGACATTGCGGCTCAGGGTGAGGCAAAAAGGGGTATACAGCAGGACAATGAGTTGTTCACCAGGTTAAGAAATACATTTATAAATAAATACATTATTTCTGAGTCCATTGTTATTTTCAGATTATCCTAATAATCTAAATACTGGTATCCCTAATATTTGCCAGCCTAATTTTCACTTCAGCATCATTTAAGGTTAATCTATAAATTGTCTTGTAAAACATAATTTTGAAGATTTGCACTAACCCTGTTCAAATTGGAACAAATAAATAATAAACCATGATGCTCTTGAGTGCAAACGAACATCTTAGTAAACAGCTATTCTTCACTACCAAAAAATTCTTTAACAATCTCAATGAACGGCTTACTTACTTCAACTACCTTAGTGTCCTTCAACTACACATATTTCTTCATCCCACATGACAGCAGTGTCGCAGAAGAGCTAGATGGCTATTAGATGGCAAATAAGCAGCTTACCACTGCTATGCATTCCCATACATACACTTAATTGCTCAAAAAGAACACTGCCTACTCATTTTCACACTAGGTCTTCTCTCATACAGCTATCATATCTTTTAAGCCAAAATTCCTTTTTGCAAAACTAGAATGTTATCACTTTAGTTATCACAAGACATACTGATGCATTTTTGTATCTATTTTATTTATCTACCAAGCTCTCTGACCCTCTTGTTTACCGTAAACAGTAACCCACAACTACCATGCAAAGGTGAATGTCCATCATTCTTACAAATCAACCTTTCTGCTTCACTTTACTTAGATATTAGACAAATGCTGCAACTTTTCTGAAGAAGCCAAAAGTAGAACTTAATGATAGTGAAAAGAACCTTCTCCAGAATAACCCCATTTACCTTAGAAATAATACTAGTCCAAAAAAGTTCATTAATGCCCTTTAGACAAACATCTTATGTCAAGTCATCTATAAATGCTTTTTCTCAATCTGGAAACACACATTTCCTTCCAAACCTAGAGCATGATATCAGTGCACCTAATATATAAGCACAGCTCCTGCGAACAGAATAACTAACTGCTTACTGTTCAGTTTATATCACATACAGGAACATATGCACTCATCTGCTACAGCTTGCCGGAATTGTTGCCTTACTCTCTAATAATCTGCTCCACTGACATGTAAATCAGCTTTTCAGACATAATGCATTTGACATTTTTCTAAAAACATACTTCTGATTATTAGTATCTTTAGAACTTAATTCATTTCTTATTTTGTTTTATCTACCAGATAAAAGTTTCATGTCATTTTACTTTCTAATAAATTCTGCATTATTGCAGGTTATCTTTAAATTAGACTGAATAGCAAACCTTTCATGTCAAGTTAGATCTACGAATGTAACTATAGATGGCATCCAGGGTTATATCTCATTTTCAAATATGCGCTGCCATACAAATAGAATTTAGGAAGCTGGAATCCTAATGAACTATTGTGCTATATTTAACTGGACCTTATACTTTAAATAACTACTAGGATACCTACTTAGTCGAAAAATTATCCATCTTCTTCAAGATCACTGCATGTCTAGGTTTTGATGCAAGCCAAAAAATAAATAACTAAATAAAAACGGCTTAAATATTTCATCTAACTTCAGTGTAAAAAGTGTAATAGGCAACTTGAATACTTGTATCAAGAATGATTATTCAGATAATAGAAAGTCATTAATGAAATAATTATTCCACACTGCAACTCAAAAGTACTTCTTAGTTATTATAATCACAGTTTAGCTGAGTACATAATTAATCATAAATCATTTACACCTGGACACTTACACTTTTTCCATGCACCTAATCAAAACAATCAGATTAATGCATATGCATAAACATTAACAAATTAAACAAACATATGCAAATTAGAAGCTATACAATCAAATGAATATACGAATGAGGTTTAGAGCACTTATAAAATGAAAGACTTAGTCCTAAAGGTTATTGCTGGAACATAGACACCTATAAAATGAAAGTGAATCTAGTTTCATGGCATATTGATTACACTTACTATTGCATTCATTCACTCTCTGATCATTTGTTTAATCCAACTAAGGGTTGCAAGCACATCAAACCTGTCTCATCAGTCATTTGGCAAAAGGCAGGGAAACTAAGCCTGGATAATATACCTGCCTGTCTTATGACAGACATATGCAAGAATGCCCATACACAAACAAACACACACATGCACATGAAGACAGACTCACACTCACACAGATGTGTAGACACATACAAACACACACACAGATATGCATGTATCTTCACACTCATACTCAGATGGCATACACAACAGAAACTTTGGGAGTGAGTTATCAATTCATCAGCATAATATCTTCAGAATGTGCAGGAAAACCAGAGCACCTGGAGGACTCCCACATGGGCCAGGGAGGACATACAAACACTGCACTAAAAATATAGATGGCAAATGTGCTGGGGAATCTATATCTGTGAGACTGCAATGATGATTAAGTTTGCAGATGACTGAAAACTGGAAGCTATTGTCAAGACTTCCATTGATACCCATTCATTACAGGAATAGCTAACTCTCATAAATAAGTAGTGTACAGAAAAATGGCAG
The DNA here is from genome assembly GCF_019279795.1 of Protopterus annectens. Taxonomy (NCBI): domain Eukaryota; kingdom Metazoa; phylum Chordata; order Ceratodontiformes; family Protopteridae; genus Protopterus; species Protopterus annectens. The sequence continues at coordinate 26,169,743 of NC_056727.1, read as the reverse complement.
CATCAAATGCAAAAAACTGTAATATTGTTACATTTTGATAACAATTCACTCTAAATGTAGTGTCTAGCCAATACTCCACCCAAAAATGAAAATGTAGTTAGGAATCAACTGTGTCAATGGAGCGCACACACTTCTTTGGTACTAATGCACTTAGGAATCATCAGTGTCAGTGATGCATACATGCTCCCTGGGGTACTAATGCAGTTAGGAATCAACAGCGTCAGTGGTGCTTACACGCTTCCTGGGTACTAATGCAGTTAGGAATCAACACCGTCAGTGGTGTGTACATGCTCCCTGGGTACTAATGCAGTTAAGAATCAACAGTGTCAGTGGTGCGTACACACTCACTGTGTACTAATGCACTTAGGAATCAACAGTGTCAGTTCTGCATACACACTCACTGGGTACTAATGCACTTAGGAATCAACACCGTCAGTGGTGCATACATGGTCCTGGGGTACTAATGCAGTTAGGAATCAACAGTGTCAGTGGTGTGCACACGCTCCTTGGGTACTAATGCAGTTAGGAATCAACAGTGTTAGTGGTGCATACACACTGCTGGGGTACTAATGCAGTTAGGAATCAACAGTGTCAGTGGTGAGTACACACTCCCTGGGTACTAATGCAGTTAAGAATCAACAGTGTCAGTGGTGCATACACACTCCTGGGGTACTAATGCAGTTAGGAATCAACAGTGTCAATGATGTGCACATGCTCCTTGAGTACTAATGCAGTAAGGAATCAAAAGTGTCAGTGGTGCACACATGCTCTTTGGGTAGTAATTCAGTTTGGAATCAACAGTGTCAGTGGTGTGTACACATTCCTTGGGTACTAATTCAGTTAGGAATCAACAGTATCAGTGATGCGCACATGCTCCTTGGGTACTAATGCAGTTAGGATCAAAAGTGTCAGTGGTGCGTACATGCTCCTTCAGTACTAATGCAGTTAGGAATCAACAGTGTCAGTGGTTTATAGACACTCCTTAGGTACTGGAAGCCAAAAAGGCTGTTGGTACTAGTCCCACTCCACGTATTTGGATTGCTGACACTTCAGTACAGCATTAATGTGTGCTGCATTCCTGAGTGTGCCATCCTTCAGGTGAGTCATTGTGCTAGATTTCTGAGTGTGCCATCCCCAAGGTGAGTCATTGAAACAGAAGTTACATCTGCTTGAGTTGGAGGTAATACGGATGAGAGAAAAAAATCCCTTGGTACTTTTTAAAAAGAGTACGGAAGGTTTTCACATGCTCCTGCAAAATTTCCCATTGTACTAAAAATGCCACCTTTTGGTCTTTACTAAAAAGAGGCCACTAAGCTACTGGAACTAACCACTCAACAATGCATAATTAAAACATATTGTAACCTAGGTTAATAATTCCTTGTAGATCTACTACCATATCACAACAGTAGTGAGAATTGTTTCTTTTTAGCACAAGTAATGTTAAAGATAAGTCATCAAACTAAAAAGAAGTTGGCATACCTCTTTATTCAGCCCTAAATAGACTAACTGCCTGCTTTATCATTAAAGTAAAATCATTGTGTTTTGTATTTCAAACTCACAGACACGTATAAATATAAAATCATACCTATATCCATATCTATCAATTTAAGTTCCTAACTTTATAGCAGCAGCACGAATGCTTGAGCTGTACACCATCAAAAGCCAAACATCAAAAACAAATTTCTTTGATCCCCAAAGGATTGAAAAACAAATCAAAATATTTTTTTTTTGCATGGAGGCAAACCCTTCTGCAATCTATTGTAATTATATATACCAACTTTGCAATCATAATGCCGTGGGGGAAAGTCATATTCCTCAATCCCCTCTGTACTGCAATCTCTATGGTAAAATGCCAGCACTGTTTGAGCAGGGGCTAACAGTTGTGAGGGTTTTTCCTACTGTCTATAAAAACACTCATCAGTGAAAGACTCTGCTCTTTTTTATATGTTTTTATATATATATATATATATATATATATATATTTATATTATCGAGTTTTTGGAAACTTGAAATTTGTATAGTCAAGACCATATAATCGTGTTTCCAAAAACTGGAAGGTAAAAATCTTCATTAATGCAGGGGGTAAGCTTCCCTGCAAATTATATATACTCACTCTGAGATTGCACTACAGTTGGGAAAAGGGTAAATTCCCTAGTAAAGCATGTCTATGTAGATTATGATACAGTGGGGATCTGGGAAAATTTCTGCATCAAGCAATGGTTATAGGAAATAGAAAATGGTTTAAATAGAATGTCTGTACATGCCGTGAGTTATTTTATTTTGTTTGTTGATTGAGTAAGTGAGCTGGCCCAAACACTCTTTTCAGTCATGACCTGAGACTTTAAGGACAAAATACAGAATTACAGTTGTTAATAAAAATTTTTGTAATGTACATCTGGAATTCCTGATATCCTATGTATTACTACTTAAACACTATGACAGCACAAACTATGTAACAGCTTTAAAAGATGTATCACACAAATGGGAGCCAGAAGTGACTGGGTTTAATTTGTTAGTATCAATTTCATTTGCTTTACAATTGGATGGATTATACAATGACAGTAGGTGGCAGCAAATTTCATTTGTATTACAGTTCAGTTCAGTGATACAATATATACAAATTAACAAAACTGTAATATATAGCTTAATCTACTCCTTAAGAAAGATTTTATGAAGAAACATGGTAAGTTATAAATAGACAAATTTAAAGTATTGGTGAAGATCTCCTATCAGGCTCTGATTATGAATTGTAGCCATAAGGAATGAGCATTATAGGTTCATAGGTAAGTACTAGGCTATCTGCCCAAGGGCATTTATAAGCCTAGCCAGAATGTGTTGGTTTTTGCCACCCCCTTAGATTAGTTCCCAGTGCCTCTGTCCAGCAGAGCCATTAGTTCCCTGCGCCACTATCCAGCAGAGCCACTGCAGTGATCCCTGGGGTAAATTTTCTGTTTCCCATCCACCCGTCAAGGTTTCTCTAGAAGAGTGTTAGTGAGGGGGGCTCTGCCTGATGTATATTGGAATCCTGTTCCAAAGCATGGGGAGTCTCTGGGATAGGAATCTATCCCTCTAGCATGTCCTATTGATCATTGTGGTGAGGTTTATATCTCTAGAGTGTGTGGCTCTCCAGGATTTGTTTTTTATTAGGTGGAGCATGTCCATCAATTCTGGGTTGGACATGGCCTTGTATGTCAGGCAGAGATCACCTCTGAGTAAGCGTATGCAACCAAGTACAGCTGGAGTTTCTTGAGTCGGGCTGCATAGGACATCTGTTTGAGGCCAGTAATCCTCTTGGTGAGGTACTTTTGTGGTCTTTCCAGCTGTTGCAGGTGTCTTGTAAGGTACATCCCAAATGGGGCATTGTATTCTATGATGGGTCTAATGAGTGATGAGTAGAGAGGCACAATAACCTCTTTTGTTCTAGATGCAAACTCTTTTGTGATTAGGTGGGCCACATAGAAAGATTTTCTAACCACCTTGGCAATATGATTATCAAAGGAGAGATTACTACTTGGGTCCTCATATCCTTTATTACATTTTCTGTATTTAGGGGACTACCACCTATGTGGTAGTTTGTGCGTACTTTGTTTTTTTCCAAAGGGGATGACTATGCACTTTTTGGCAATTAGCTTGAGGCCATGATTTTGACACCAGGTATCCATCTCATTGAGACCCATCTGGAGGGTGTCTGTATCAGATGGAGAATCAATTATGGCCCCTAGTTTGCAGTCATCTGTGAACCTGGTTAGCCATAGTCCTCCTATTCTTGCCTGTACCTCTGAAAAAGTATATAGCAAACAGGAGGGGTCCTAGGACTGAGTCCTGGGGGACGCCACTTGTAACCGGTTTAGAGTCGGACGTAGAGCCTGCAACTCTCACCATGTGGGTTCTATCCATGAACCAATTGGCAACCCATCTCATGATGTAGGGATTTATGTTCAAGCTGGTGAGCTTGTCTATAATACTAGAATGGGGAATGGTGTTGAAAGCCTTTGCAAGGTCTAGGTAGGCTGTGTGGACCTCCTTTCCCTCGCCTAATGCCTTGGTAACCGTCTCAAAGATGTCCACCAGGTTTAGGAGGCATGATCTGCCCTTAACAAAGACAAACTGGGTAGGGTCCAAGGTTTGGAGGTTCCCAGTGTCTCTGTTAATGAGTTCCATGATGGTGCATTCCATAGCTTTAGTTATATCATGTGTAGGTCTGAACTAGTTCTAAAGTAGTAACATAAATTGCAACATTACATCTTAAACAATTCACTGTTATGGATATGCAACAGCTTTGGGTGTTACTTATAATACTAAGTATGATTGGGTTCAGGGACAAGTATTGGTGAGGATATAAACCATTGTCCATGAAGCACTTATAAGCTATTTAACTTTGGAAGTGTTCTGCATGGGATGACTTGAACCATTGTAGGGCATCTTTGCCTTTTATTAAATGAAATATACTCTTCCAATGAGCAGGACCCAGCCTGGAGAATGCATGCTCTCCAATAGTCATTTTGAAAGGGATTTACTACATACCCCCACCCCCTTTTTTGTTTTTGTTTTGCAAGGCAGGTCCTATTTGCACAGTTGACCTTGCCCCACAGTTTTAAGACAAGAAATATTTTCATTCCACTAATAGTTGTAGAAAAACTTGATTATGTGTCTGAAAGAAAAACAACAGATATAACAAAATTTGTTCACCGATCACCCTTTTTAGAATTCAAGTGAAACCTAGCCTTTCAAATTGATTGCAGATATGGTTTGTCATACTGAATTACTTATTTGATGGAAAATGCCCTGTTTTATAAACCTCAAAAGGTATTCACCCTGTATATGATAGCATTAAAAAGGATATCTATAAAAATGTTACAATCTGATACTGCAGCGTAGAAACACCTTCTGCAGTAACACCCAACACAAAAATCTTTATATAATTGCCATTAGGATCTGTATAAGCCAATGGTGAAGTCTAGCATTATTTGGGTGACCAAAACGTTTTCCAGAGGCTCATTTAAAGCTACTTTTCAGTTTTTCTCCATAAAGCAATCATGAGCTTGGGGTGATTGAGCCAAGCTGTGCTGTGCAGGTCATCTTTACTTTGTTCCACTTAGAAGGAGAATCAAGTCAGAAATGCAAACATAGTTCTTCATATTTATATTAACTAATGTTAAAGGAACTCTTGTATAATCCAAGCCTCGTCAGTTTAGGGAAAGTGCATGATATGGGCAAAGTATTGAGGGAATGGAGGTAAAGCTAATCAAATGTAAGAACTCCTACTTCCATCATGCAAGAGATATCCATCTCATTTTACTTTAGAATAAATATCTCTAAGGACTGTTTTAACACTGTCTTATGTTATCCTTATCCCACCTATATTTGTAGAGAAATTCAGTTTCTAGTATTGTGAAAAAAGTTAGTCTTTAAAGGTATTTTATCAGATCTAGACTGTTTCATGAAAAAACTAAATAAAATAATGGAAAACCTAACATTGTTTGTACTTGACAGGATAAGACTAATGAATAATTCAAAAAATGGAGAAGGTAAAGACTTCAGTACCTTACACCTCTGTAACAAGTTCTGTTTCCAAGATTTTTAAAAAATATATATTCAACGTGCTGTTCCTAACCAGTTTCCTACATTAAATCCTAAAGTAATAGGATAATGGGCCAGGTTCTAAAAGAGTTGCCCTCAGTGTAAGTGACATACTTTGGTGTAACCTGTCTAGAAACAGTCTTAAACCAGGAATCAGATTCCAAGCCACCTGATCTCAGCCTGCCATGAGTGTAACTGGTTACTTACACTCAGAGCAAGACTTTTGGAATCAGGGCCGAAGACTTGCAACAGTTTGAAATAGGACAATATTTAAAACAAGCTAAAGGATTGGAATAAGTTATAATTTTTGTATGTAGTAATTTGACTATTAATTCTATTTTGAAAAAAAAAATGAACGCCACCCTCAATGGATTCATGAGACCATGGAGACAAAGGAATACATGAAAAAAATGTAATGCCCTGGTATACTTCACAGACAGCTGGACATAATCAATTTACGGTACTATGGTCCTGTTAAGCTCTGGAAAAAAAAAAGTGTAAGTTTCAACAGAGGCAGTTTTCATAAGCTGTTTCACTGTAATAGAATAAATTTATATAACTATTATCTCACATGATAGTTCTAATTTGAGATTTTCAAGAAACAATAAATACCACCTTTAGGTTTAAAATACACAGTGTACCTTTTGACAGAGAACACACAGGAACAATGATTTGCCCACAGTGCTTCATTTGAGGTGCATTAAACAGTCAGGTTTATAATTGCAGTTGTATTCCATAATGTTTAATCTAATGAAAAATAAACTGGTTTAATTCAAAATTAAGTATTTTCATGAATCCATTGTAGTAGCATGTGGAGTACAATTATTTACAACAATCAGTCAAGTGTACCATTTGCTGTATCATCTATGTGGTGTACCTGCCAGAAAATGGAAACACGCTAATACAGAACAAACAGCAGTGCAGGCACACATGTGAAAGTCATCTGGGAGCACTGAGTTTCAAAGCAAGTACAAGCTGTGAAATGAGGCACATTATCATTTTCGTAATTATTCACATCATCAGCTCACAAAGTGAGCACTTGACAAATTATAAAACTCCTTCTTTCAAATGAAACCAACAAGGTCATAACAATAAACAAAAAAGCAGCATCAAAAATGTTTATATGATTTCTAACTTCTCTTGTATTCCTTTGCAATGCTTCCGCTATGACTCATTAAGGTACAACTCTGCAAGGAGCCAACTCGGTGTACACAGCTGGATGTGAAACCAAACCAACAAAATCTTAAAAGTCAGTGTTTTTTGTAAGGAACGATGTAGGTATATAAATCTATAAATATATATATATATATATATATATATATATATATAGATAGATAGATAGATATCAACATATGGTAAATCAGACTTGGTATAGTTTCTACATGTATACCAACAGTAGTTTCTTATGTAATACAGAGATTCTGAAGAAGTCCTGATACTCTTGGACGAAATCAATAAGTTTTTGAATAAAGTGAGTCCTTGTCTGGTGACTGGTGGTTATCATTTTTTGAGTTTGGCTTGTTTATGTTTTATACAGTGGTACTAGATTTGAAGTTCACTGTTGGATGAATTAGATCCTCAATGAGTTTGCTCTTGATAAGCATTGGAGCAGCCAAAGGAACCACTGCTCTGTTTGGTGTTTATGTGCATATTAGCAGTTGAATATAGGTGTGTGTGTGTGTGTGTGTGTGTGTGTGTGTGTGTGTGTGTGTGAGTGTGATAATTATTGAAAACTCGAGGAATGGGAAAATGTACTTTATTTTACAAGATGGATGACACAGTAATTTATATAAATGTGAAGTTTCCATAAACAGAGAGTAGATCTATAAATATTTTTCATCCGAAGAAAACACTTTTTTATTTATGGCAGCAGGTTTCTTTCAAGAAGACTGTAGCTGATGACTAGTATTGATTAAAGTAAAAATTAGAAAGTCTTTGTTCTATAAAAATCATCATCAGTGTTTCTGAGAGTGCTGCAACAACATAACACAATATGGTTTATAGCAGTGTGCTGTACAGTGTCACCAGAAAGAATCTTTTAGTGATTTATTTCTGTGTGCATATTATGACATATCACTCTGCAAGACATTTTTCTCAGATGTGACTAGATATATTGCTGAAATGCATTCTGCGAGACAAGTATATAAAATTGCTGATTTCACCTTTCGATCCTACAGGACACACAACCTGTTAAGAGTGAAAAAATGTATGCTCAGTATGTGTTTTATGCTGACATTACAGTTTTAACACACTTTAATATGTGTCCTTTATTTAAAGAATTAACACAAGGCTGTCAGAAAGACTGTTAAAGCTCACTGTTAGAACTCACATGACTCACATGGCTAGTAAATGCTTAAAAGTGGCATGAAAGTTACTTCACCATCCCATGAGTGATGTGTAGTATATCTTTTCTTGATATTACTGGAAATGCTACATCCAAAAATAAATAAGCAAATAAATACATAAATAAAAACTCAGCAACTTGTCTGATATTGTTGAGGGAAATAAAGGATGAAATAAAGACCCATTGTAGTTATCCTCATTTAACATGATGAAAGAACTAGAATACCATGAAGCAGCCCCTGCTGTAAGGCTGTTGTTAGGTAATACAACAGACATGCAAAAATGCTATGCAGATTGCATTTACTCAGTATCTGGAAAATGAATAAGGCAGAAGGGGAGGAGCGATTAGATTTCAAGTGCAAGAGATGAGAGAAAAAGGAAAGTGTGTCTGGTTCTACACATACTTAAACTGGCATTACCAAACATTATGAGAATAGCTTTACAAATTATTGGGTATTAACATTTGCCTTGACTATAGCCTTTTATAATTTATGCATATACAAAAAAATAAATGCACACCTTGCACTCACAGAAGGAGGTAATTGTAAGTCACTGCTGTGATTTGGTTCCCCCAAAACATGGTGGTTTAGAGACATACACAAATGCAGTCATTATCAGGATGTCCATAAGGATACAAGCTCCCTGATGTGTGCCTGAATGATTTTCTCTCCAAATGGCCCTCATCCTAGTGGGCTTAGTGCTAGGGAACAAGTGGTCTCAAGTGCAAAATAGGGTGTCTTGATGGTCTCTAAGCAGTAGAGGGAAAACACCCAGAAAATAAATTAATCAATTTTGGTATGCAGAAGGCATAACACAGGGACGAACATGCATAACATGAAACATAAGTCATTCTTTGAATAGAACTTTATCATATAGTATATGTGAAGCAACATAGATAGTGCTGGATGGTTAATTATTTGTTGTATCATTTAGGTAACAATACTACTCAGCTAAGACCTAATCACCACAGTATTCCCCAACTTATGCCCTTAAAAATGGTAACGTTACATTTAATTAGGCAAAACCCCTGACGATCAGTGGCCTTTTCCAGAGATGCCCCAGTACTAGTGAATTCGGCAAACAAACCTGCCCACTGTCACAAATTTAAACAACTGAATAATGATTTTTAGCAGGTCAAAGGCTTTTACCTTTGTGCTGTTCTCCCAATTTAGTTAGGTAGTCGTCTCCTTTTCAAAGTTCTCAGCATAATAGCAGCAGTTTTGTAACCTGTTTCCTAACATCTGTGACTAAATGCGTTAAGGTGATAACGGGCACTTTACTAAAGACAATGGGAAACATAATAAAAATTATGAGGCATTGATGCTATTTTGCAGATGCTACAGAGTCAAATTCAAAAAGTTTAGCACAAAATGCTACTACCAACCATAGACGCCGGAAGCATAGAGCGAGCGCCCCCCCCCCCACACTTTTACATGCCCAACGGAGGACTCAAACGTGGTTCGCACGCTAACGTGAATTTTTAAACTCAAAAGTGCACGTAAAATATTCCCAGTCACATCATTGCTGCTAGCGCATGCTAAGCCTGCTACCACAGTTACCACGGTAAGGAGAAAAGCTCCGTTTAAATCTAGTAAGACTATGGTGCTGTAGAAATGCTGTGTGCGTGTGTGTGTCTGTGGGTGTGTGCGCGTGCGCGTGTGTGTGTGTGTCTGTATGCATGTGTTCAGAGTTTGTGCAGCAAGTCAGTGTATGGATGCATGGTGATCATTTCAGTAAGGATTCAGTGACAATATCAGTCTACAGATATCTACTATTTCCATTTAATTAACATATTTCTGTATTTATTCAATGTAATTCAATGTGTTAGATATCATTAAGTGCAATTATATAACCGTATAAGACAGTTCTGGAAAGTAGTGCTCACAAACACATATTTGTTTAAAGTTCTGGACAACAAAGCAATTATTCAATACAGACTCACAGTTTCAGATGGGCATCAAGCACGTATTTCATCCCCCCCGTGGGTGGCCTACACACCTCCCTTGTGGGATCTCCATCTTTTACACAGCTACTGGCAAAATCCATCCTGAGGTCACCACATCTTGGAAAAACTAAAAAAACATTCGGGTTGTGGTGATCTCAGACAGTAAGGGCTGTTTAAAATCTAGTTACAGACAAGTGACTCTCACCCCCTTTTGCTTGAGTTTGGTATAACTGTTTTCAAAGAAACTGTATTTGCAGTGGATGATGGTTTAAAGTTCAGTCACTCGAGAATTTCAATGGTCAAGCATTTGAACTTCGTTGATAAGGGCCAGATTGAGTTGTCAGCCTAATGAAACCACACGATTGTTGACACTATTTTAATAATATGCACAAAGCCTACAGATCGTGTGCATGGGAAATATTAAATTACAATTCTCAACAGACCAGCAACATTTCAATGAGGGGAGGGGGCAGTGTGTATTTTTACAGTGGGTAATGACGCAATTTTACATTGTTATATTTACATTCAGTGCTGAGATTTTCTTTTAAATATTAACAGTTTAACAACAAATACTGAGACTGCTGTTCTGTGGATTGTAAACATTGCAGTTAAAGCATGTACAGTCCCATCCTCAGTCGTCAACACCGCATACAAATTTGTTTCCTTACTGTCACAATAGGTGAAATTCTGAGGTAATTAGAATGAGACAGTCTATCCTCAAACATCTTCAATACCTTTGGTCACTTGAAAAGTCAAAATGGGCACAAATACAGAAAAGAAAAGGTCACCTAAGTAATCCCAAAATGTACCCCCACTAGTTCATTCTGCATCCCAAATGTTCAGATTCAGACTGCCTACATCCCACTGTATGTATGTTCTGTCCTTTATTGAAAGGTTATAGTTAATGACCTGAGGATTACTAATACATTAATGCCTGCACTTTCCCCCACCAGCCCTTTAAAAGAAGTGCTGCATTCCATGTCGTTTTACTCTTACTTTAGTCCATTAGGTTAGTGCGACCTTTGATTGGGTTACAGCATGCCATCTTCTAGTGGGTGATACAATTCTGCACACATTCTATAAACCCCCTAGAGCTGGACGTAGAAAATGTTTGATTGTTATCACCCGGTCTGTCAATCAGGGCAATAAGTGTAACTATTGCTCCTAGGAGCTGCCTGACTTGTTAAAGGAAATAATTTAAAATGTGTCCCTGGTTTTGGGCCTTTGCCCCTCCCCCCAAAAAATGTTGGCTTTTTCCAGATTTCTTCTGCTGTGAAATTGCAAGGTTTAGTTGCATCAAGTGGATGGTGCAGTGGTAGCATTGTTGCCTCAGCAAAAGTTTCTCTGGTTTAATGCTTGGTTGGGGTGGAGTCTGTATGTCCTCTGTGTGTTTGTGTGGGTTTCTGCTGGGTGCCATGGTTTCCTCTAACATTTCAAGGGCATGCATTTCTTCCTGAGCTTCTGCTGAAAATTGATTTTGCTCTAAGTTGGACCTTCCTAATTTTACAAGGAGCTGAGAGCTTCAGGGGAAGAGAAGTTTAGTGCTTCTTATCACAAGTCTGTATTGTTAGTAGCACAACAGGTAGTATACCTGCTTTTGATGCAGAAGGCTGTGGGTTCTACTCCCACATTATTCAGATGGATTGCTAATACTATACTGTGTTGTACGTTAAAGGGAGTGGATGCTGCAGTCCTGTGAATATCCTACTTTGGAGGAGTTACCTAGTAACTATGAACCTGTTATCAGTTTGCCATCCAATCCCTATTGCAATATTACTAGCTTATCATTTTTTAATGTAACATAGGTAATTTATTCTTCAAGGGCAACAGCCACTTTATTTGTAGATGAAATGAAATATAAAGTTGTTTCCTAGCAGCAACCTCTTCATTATTTAGAGAATTATTTAGATGACTTACTTCTGCAGACATTTTGGATATTTACTGATACTGGTATATTGTAATGATAGAAGTCTAAGTGGCCTTTTATGGTTGAAATTGTCTGAAATGGGTAGATTTGTCATATTGGTTCATACATTTTGTTTCACTGGTTACTAGAAGACTGTTCAAAACTACAAATTTAAAACACATTCTAAAAACTGGTACTGTATTATACAAGGAATATAACTTAATACACTCAGGAAGGTGAATCAAAGAATGCATACATGTATGCATGGCCCTAAAAATGTGTTTGAAAACAGCCCAAAGGAAAGTGTGAAAGGCTCAAAATCATGGGCAAATTTTTAGCTCTACTCTTTTTATCAAAGCCATGGATAGGTTCATAGGTAAATTCATAGGTAAGTACTAGGCTATCTGCCCAAGGGCATTTATAAGCCTAGCCAGAGTGTGTTGGCTTTTGCCACCCCGTTAGATTAGTTCCCTGTGCCTCTGTCCAGCAGAGCAATTAGTTCCCTGCGCCTCTGTCCAGCAGAGCCACTGCAGTGATCCCCAGGGTAAATTTTCTGTTTCCCATCCACCCGTTAAGGTTTCTCTTGAAGAGTGCTAGTGAGGGGCTCTGCCTGATGTATATTGGAATCTTGTTCTAAAGCATGGGGAGTCTCTGGGTCAGGAATCTATCCCTCCAACATGTCCAATTTATCGTTGTGTTAAGGTTTATATGCCTAGAGCATGTGGCTCTCAGAGATCTGTTTTTTTTTTTTTTTTTAGGTGTAGCATATCCATCAATTCTGGGTTGGACATGGCCTTATGTCAAGCAGAGATCACCTCTGAGTAAGCAGTATGCAACCGAGTACAGCTGGAGTTTCTTTAGTCGTGCTGCATAGGTCATCTGTTTGAGGCCAGTAATCCTCTTGGTGAGGTACTTTTGTGGTCTTTCCAGCTGTTGCAGGTGTTTTGTAAGGTACATCCCAAATGGGGAGTTGTATTCTATAATGGGTCTAATAAGTGATGAGTAGAGAGGAACAATAACCTCCTTTGTTCTGGATGCGAACCCTTTTGAGATTAGGTGGGACATGTAGAAGGATTTTCTAACCACCTTGGCAATATGATTATCAAAGGAGAAATTGCTATCTACTTGGGTTCCCAGATCCCTTATTACTTTTTCTGTATTTAGGGGACTACCACCTATGTGGTAGTTCATGGGTACTTTGTTTTTTCCAAAGGGGATGACTATGCACATTTTGGCATTCAGCTTGAGGCCATGATTTTGACACCAGATATCCATCTTAGTGAGACTCTTCTGGAGGGAATCAATTATGGTCCCTAGTTTGCAGTTGTCTGCAAACTTGGTCAACCAAAGTCCTCCTGTGCATGTCTGTACCTCTGAGAAGTATATACCAAACAGGAGGGGTCCCAGGACTGAGCCCTGTGGGACGCCACTTGTAACCGGTTTAGAATCGGTCCTAGAGTCTACAACTCTCGCCGTGTGGGTCCTGTCCGTGAGCCAATTTGCAACCCATCTCGTGATGTAGGGGTTAATGTTCAGGTTGGTGAGTTTGTCTATAATACCAGAATGGGGAATGGTGTCAAAAGCCTTTGTGAGGATAAGGTAGGCTGTGTGGACCTCCTTACCCTCATCTAATGCCTTGGTAACTGTCTCAAAGATATTCACCAGGTTTAGGAAGCATGATCTGTCCTTAACAAAGTGAAACTGGGTGGGGTCCAAAGTTTGGAGGCGTCTCTGTTAACAAGTTCCATGATGATGCGCTCTATAGCCTTGCAGACCAGGCTAGTCAGGCTTATAGGGCGATAGTTCCCAGGGTCCATTGTGGTGCCACCTTTGTGGAGTGGGATAACTGTAGCTGTGCGCCTCTTGGTGGGTACATAGCCTGTAGAAAGACTAAGTTTGAACAGTGTGTTTAAGTGAGGGGTTAGTTCATTTTGGAATTCTTGTAAGACACAGCCTGGGACACCGTCTGGTCCCAATGAGGCTGTGTTTTTGGCTTTGGATAGAGCTGTTTTAACCTGTGTGTCGGTGATTGCTGGGGCCTTACATTCTTCTGGTATGGTTATAGGCCCTTTAGGGGATGAGAGGGGTGTGAAGTTTGCACTGAACCTGTCTGCCAAAATGCTGGCAATATCAGTTGGTTCAATGTATTTTGTGCCATTCTGCACCAACTCAGAGCAGATCTGAGAGTTTCCACTTAGGTTCTTGACATAGCTAAAGAACACTTTGTGGTAATCTTTGGAGACCTTGGCAATTTTTCTTTTGAAGCTAGCCTTGGATGATTTAATGAGGGATGGTAGTTTCTTGCTGATACTGATCAGGGATGTCTTACCTTCTAGGGATTTTGCTCCTATCTGTACTAGTTTCCTCCTTCTATTGTAGAGCCTGTTTATGGCAGAGGTCCACCAAACTGGTTTCCTTTTCTTGGAGGAGTGAGTCTTGGTTTTACTCGGGATACCATGATCCATGCACTCTTGCAGATGATCATAGAGTGCCTTTGTATAGGTTTCAACAGCTTGGTCAGCATTGTTCATTGGCGAGGGGGCTGTAAACCTTTCCACCTCAGTCTTAAGCAACATGAAGTCTGCTTTTGAAAAGTTTTTCATGGTGGTTTCCTTGATTGGGGTTGGGGGTGGAATGTGAATATCCAGAGTGATTAATCTATGGTCTGATCTAAGCAGTGAGGAGTTGATATCAGGTGTGGAACACCGGTCCCCATGTTGGTGATGACCAGGTCCAATATGTTGTTCCCTCTGGTGGGGATGTTGACCAGTTGATCCAGGGTGCTTGAGTTTATAAATTCTAGGAAGCATTGGGCAAGGGGGTTAGTACATGAGTAGTTCTCCCAGTTAATGTTTGGGTAGTTGAAATCACCCAGTATTAGGTTGTTTGGTAGGCCCTTCATATTTCCCAGTGTCTCCAGAAATGCAGAATGGGGGTCCTGGGTCATGGTGGGTGATCTGTAGCAAGCTGCAATTTGGATTACAGTTTTGCCCATTGTTAGTTGCACTTGGATGATCTCTGATGCATCGTGCTGCGCCACTAACCTGGACGTGTGAGTATCCTTGATGAATATGGATACACCCCCACCTTTTGTTTTTCAGTCCAGGTTCTGTGGCCGAAAGATATGGTATAAGTTATAGCCTGGTAGTCCTGGGGTGCTCTCTGGAGCCTTAAACCAGGTTTCTGTTACTGCACAGATATCGATGTTCTCCATACTGAGGAGTGCCTTGATTGCGTGCATTTTGAGGTTTAGACTTCTAGCGTCGAGTAGCATTACCTTCGGTTTTTGGTTACTTGTGCTATTTACGGTGGTGCGTTTGTCTTTTGAGCCTTGGCTAAAAAAGGCACTATGGGGGCAGCAAGAGCCTTTGCTAGTATTCAAAAGCCTAAGGGTGATAAGTGCAAGCCATCTCTTGTGAAGCAATGTGGCTTGTCGAACATGTCATCCCAGGCAGATAGATACAGGATCCCCTTTGAATGACACCAGAAACTTAGCCAATTGTTGAAGTGGATCATTTTTTCTTTATACTGTGGCATCATTCTTGGTGAGGGCAGGATGCTACTTAGGGTCAGGGTCATACCTGCCTGGGCTACATGATCAGAGAGCTCTTCCATGTCTCTTTTCATGTAGTTCAGGGAGGTACGTCTCAGGTCATTCACACCAACATGTACAATGACAGAGTCGTATTTGTACTTGTTCTGGAGTGACCTGAGTGCTTGTGTTATGTGGCGGATCCTGGTGCCCGACAGGCAGCTAACTGTAACCTTCTCCTTGTCCAGCCTAGTTAGTGGGACATCAGTGTGCCTGACTATAGAGTCGCCTATCACTAGTGTGTTGGGTATGTCATTTTGCCTTAAGGGCTGTGATTGTGTGACACACTGATTATGTGAAGTATGTGTTTCATGGTTGGTGATGGGTTGTGGAGCTTGCTTGGAGGTCTGCTTTGGAGGTCTCTGTTGTCTTTGCAGATTTTTATTTAGTGCCTCCGAGTATGTTTTTGTGTATTTATGTGTGTTATTTGCCTGTGTTGGTTTGTTAGGTCTATGTGAGACTGGTGGTGTGTTGCAAGTATTACCCTTCTACTCTTGACAGTCAGTTACAGTCTGGGGGTGAGAGAGCTTTGCCTCCAGTCTGGTTGTATAATTGCATCTCTCGCATATATTGGTGTTTGGTGGTAGGAGGAGAGGGTTGTCTGTGTACATGAGGCAGTTGTAACATTGCCTCAAAATGTCCAGATTCACCAGTTGGACTGGAGAATACACCAGAAACTGCCCTTTGGACATGCCTGAATAGGTAGAGTGAGCTGTTTTTCTGATTGACTGGTGGGGACGAATAGAGAGCCTTGTCCTGCTGAACAGTATAAGGGGGCTAGTTATAGGGGTATTTAGTGCTTGTTATGAGTGTTAAGCAAGTGCTGGGCTGTAAAATGAATGGTTTGAGTGCTAAAGTTGAAGGTTTGTCTGGTTCCAAGGGAAAAACTGAAGAGTAGACTTCGTAGAGTCAGGACCACGCAAATGCGTTTTTTATATCAGAAAAATTAAAGAGATAGAAATTAGCCCAAAATGTCCAATAAAACTACAGTTTCTGGGCAGAAACCACTCCTCCAAGGGCAGGTAGGCCATTCAGGGGATGAAAGTAAAAAAGTTCACACCACATTACCTTGACCTGGCCAAGCCTTTTGACACAATCCCCTACTCAGGTGTAGTACAAAATATGAATAATGTAGGAGCAAACACGTGCATCACTAGCTAGATTGCCAACTTGCTCACAGGATGCAGGAGATCAAAATAGGGGAAGAGACCAGTCACCAATGGAGTCTCCCAGGGTTCGGTGCTGAGACTTTTTCTGTTTGGCATATACATCTCAAAAGTAAAAGGAAAAAACAAAGGTCTTTGGCCGGCTAAGTTTGAGATGACTGCAGCCTAGGGGCAGTTGTTAAATCTCCAAATGACTTAACCATAATGTAGGAAGGTTTGTCCCAACTAATAAATGGTATCAAAATCATGACAATGCCTTCTGAGAAATGATCCAATTATTTGGCATTTGGAAAGTTGTTTGTACAGTGACCTAACTTTTGACTAACATGTGCCCAGTGTCATAAGAAAGCCTTTCTATATTGCACAGCTTATAAACAAATTGATTGTGACTAGATATAGAGATGTTGTTGTCCCCATTTACAAAGCTCTCATTAGGTCAATCATTTTGTATAATTCCCACTTTGGCATGTATCCGCCTCTTGCAACAATTGGAATACCTTCAGAGATACCTTATTAAAAGGATAAAAGTCCTAAACAATAGGTCTTGCATGGACAACCTCAAAGATTTATTGCTATACTCAGTATCCTACAGAGTGCTTAGGGGTGACATGTCTGCCATACAAGGCATCCTGCGACCTTATACAGATGGACCTACTGAACATCAGCAAGTCAAATGGCATCAGAAATACTCAGTCCAGGTATCTAAACTGAATGTTTTGGAGAGATGGATATATATCACAGAGGGTACCACTGTTCCAGAACAGACTTTCCATAAAAATAAAACAAAGCTCATCTGTCCATATTCAAATGCAGCTTGCATCTAAGGATGGGTAATAGAAAATGTACTCCAGGATTGCCCTTCATGCCACTAATAGATAGAGGCAGTTCCTAAATGCTGTATCCCTTACATGGGTCCCCTCAAATTATCTATGGTATGATCACAGTTATTCTCACTAGGTATAATATACAATTATCAGCCATGGGGATAGGTAAGACCAATCAGAAAATGTTAATCCAAGCACCAAAAGGGAATTGGCTAAGCTTAAAATGTCCTCCAAGTGAATCTATGTTGTGGTAGTAAATAGTCATAAAAAATGTCCTTTTTAGACCACTAAGTGTCCCTTTACCCCCCCCCCCCTCCCAGTCTTCAACAGCTTCCAGCTCCTATGCTACCAACTCTCACACAGATAGGTAAAAAACTTTCTTACACTGTGAGAGCCTGGATCTTAAAACTCAATCATAGCAACTTAAATGTTTGTTAACACAGACTGCTGACAATAAGAAAGTATGTGAAGTTATTAGGAAGTTTTGGCCGGTATTGACAACTGATGACAAAATAAGAGACATTGTAGGTGAACAGCCCAGATTCCTATACAAGAATAAGAAGAATTTGAAATGTCTCATAGGTTCACAGGTTCATAGGTAGGTACTAGGCTATCGGCCCTAGGGCCCATACAAGCCTAGCCAAAAAATGTACCCTGGCTTTCGCCACCCAGAAAATTATTTTCTTGTGCCCCTGTCGAGCAGAGCCACAGAAGTGATCCCCGGGATGAATTTCCCATTTCCCATCCAATCATCAAGATTTTTCTTGAAGAGTGCTAACGAGGAGCTCTGTTTGACATAGATAGGTAGTCTGTTCCAGAGTATGGGAAGCCTCTGGGACAGGAATCTATCCCTCCAGCATGTTCTGTTTATTGTGGTGACAAGGTTTAGATCCCTAGAGCGTGCAACTCGGAGGGATTGGGATTTCTTTAAGTGGAGCATGTCCAACAGCTCTGGGTTTGACATAGCTTTGTATGTTAGGCAGAGATCACCCCTGAGTAGGCGATATGCGATGGAATAAAGTTGTAGTTTTTTAAGACGGTCTGCGTAGGGCATCTGTTTGAGGCCAGTAATCCTCTTTGTGAGGTATTTCTGTGGTCTTTCCATTTGTTGTAGATGTCTTGTGAGGTACATACCAAAAGGGGCGTTGTACTCTATAATGGGTCTAATGAGTGATGAGTAGAGGGGAACAATGACCTCTTTTTTTCTGGATGAGAATCCTTTTGTGATGAGATGAGCCATGTAGAAGGATTTCCTGACCACTGTGGCAATGTGATTATCAAAGGAGAGAATACTGTCCACCTGTGTCCCAAGGTCTCTTATCACATTTTCTGCATTACGTAGACTACCAGCTATGTGGTAGTTCATGAGTACAAAGTTTTTACCAAAGGGGATGACAATACACTTTTTGGCACTGAGCTTCAGGCCATGGCTTTGATACCAGGTATCTGTCTCAGTGAGGCCCTTTTGTAGTTTGTCCACATCGTTAGGAGTTTCGATTATGGCTCCTAGTTTGCAGTCATCTGCAAACTTTGTTAGTCAAAGACCTTGTGTGTTAGTCTGCACTTCAGAGAAGTAGATACCAAACAGGAGAGGACCCAGGACTGAACCCTGTGGTACTCCACTTGTCACTGGTCTGATGTCGGATTTGGAATCCGCTACTTTCACAGTGTGGGTTCTGTCTGTAAGCCAGTTGGCAACCCATCTTGTGACATAAGGATTTATACCTAGTTTAGTGAGCTTATCTATAATTCCAGAGTGGGTGATGGTGTTGAAAGCCTTGGCGAGATCTAGATAAGCTGTGTGAACCATTTTACCCTCATCAATGGCTTTGGTGACTGCTTCAAAGAAGTCAATCAGGTTTAGGAGGCATGATTTGCCTTTTACAAATCCAAACTGGGTAGGGTCCCCAGTTTGGAGATTACCAATGTCTTTGTTTATGAGTTCCACGATGATACGTTCCATGGCCTTGCAGACCAGGCTTGTCAGGCTAATGGGGCGGTAGTTCCCGGGGTCCGTCATGAATCCCCCTTTGTGGAGTGGGATATCCATCATGGTGCACCATTCAGTGGGTACAAAGCCTGAGGTGAGGCTATGATTGAACATAGTACTTAGGTAGGGTGCCAGTTCATTCTGTAGTTCATGTAGAACGCAGCCTGGGATATTGTCAGGTCCCATGGATGCTGTGTTCTTGGCTTTGGAGAGTGTGTTTTTACCTGTGCAGCCATGATTTTAGGAACTCTGCATTCTTCCGGTATAGGGTTGGCCCTCTAGGGGGTGAGAGGGGAATAAGGTTAGCACTGAACCTATCTTCTAGGATGTTGGCAATATTAGTTGGTTCTGCATATTTAGTGCCATTGTGCTGTAACTCAGAGCATATCTGAGTGTTTCCATTTAGATTCTTGACATAGCTATAGAATGCTTTGTGGTTGTCTTTAGAGTCAGTGTCAATTTTGTTTTCGTAACTAGCTTTGGAGGATTTTATGAGGGATCTCAGCTTCTTACAGAGGTTGACCAGGGAGTTCCTCCAGTCATGGGATTTTACTAATTTTTGAAACAATTTCTTTCTTCTGTTGTAGAGTTTGTTTATGGCAGAGGACCACCAGATTGGCTTCCTTTTTTTGGAGGATAACATCTTGGCTCTATTAGGGATAGCATGATCCATGCACTTGTGTAAGTGCTTATAAAGTGCATTTGTGTAGGATTCGGCAGTCATACCTCTATTGTCCGTCTGCATGGGTGCCGTGAAGTTTGCCGCTTCTGTCTTAAGAAGTGTGAAGTTGGCTTTGGAGAAGTTTTTTACGATGGTTTCCCTAATTGGGGGTGGGGGTGGGATGTGCATGTCTAGGCTGATTAGCTTGTGGTCGGATCTGACCAACGAGGAATTGACCTCTGGTGTGGATTTGCAACAAAGATGGATTTGAAAGAAATAGGCCCAGTTCTAATAGAAAGGGCACTTTCAAGTGCTTAAAATGCAAAGCTTGCAACTCCATTGACAGCTCCAATGTTTTTGTACATCCATACTCCAGGCAAAAGTACAATTTTAATGTCTATGCTGATTGTACTAGTTCCCACATCATATACTTAGTGACTTGCTGCCAATGTAGTGCTTTTTATGTTGGCAAAACAGATCAACGTCTTAAGGTACGTATCCTCAGACATTTGAGGGACATCAAACAGAATGATCCCAATAATGTCTTAGCAGCCCATATAGTACAGTATCCTTCTCATCACTTTGTATTTAAGGCCATAGAGGCAGTCTGTCAGACCACAAGAGGAGGTGATGTTCATAATCGCACAGAGCTAAGGGAAACATGCTGGTAATTAATTTAAGAGCAAACAGATCACCAGGCTTGAATACTATTGTGCCATTAAAACCTGCACTTAAGAATAGAAGGAATAAGGTTAGCAAGTTTACTTGAATGTTGCTTCATTCATATAATGTATTCACATCCATGGCTATTAGTTTTCTCATATACAATCCTATAGTAAACAGAAGCACTGCCCCTTTAACTACAATGAAGGAAATTATACCTCTCTGCTAGCTGGCCTCCTTTTGGTTTGCAACAAGGGCGTGTCAGAGAACTAAATGAGGAATGGCTGTGATGCCTTATAAATACAAAAGCTGAACAGTCCTTTTTATACGATCTGAGGAAGGCTTATTTGCTGAAAGCGCTTATCTGAAGACTGAGGACTGCTTATTTTATGTTATATTCTTTTTATTAAAGTTTTGATTTTACTATTAAGTTTTACTGCCGTGGTGGACATCAGGAGTTTTTAATAGTGTTTGCCCAACTCTCACACAGAGGTGGAGGGGACATTTTGTTTCTCTTCAAGATCACTTGCGGTCTGTAGTACTAAAGGATCTTTAACACTGAAAGAGCTTGATATCTGTTTCCTAAATGCTCAGTCTGTTTAGGTAGAGGTAACCCTCAAACTTACAAACAGGGGTGGTGGAATTCCAGTTAAACCCATTGATTTTTTCACCTAAAAATAAAAAAAGTAAAGGAAAATTACAATATGACGTATCTTTAGTATAATTTCATGATGCATAATGTTATGGAATGTTTACGAAGGGGGAGTGTCTCATTGCAGCATGTATGAGGAAATAAAACACATGAAGATATACAATTGTTGTACTAAAGACTTGTACATTTCCCTTGGAGAGATAGTAAAAATGTTTCCAGAACTAATACTGAAATTATATTCTCTTTATAACAATCAAAATGACAAGTTGTGAGTCCGTGACTGCATTCATCTGTACCACCATAAAGCATATATTAAATCTTGTACAGTAACGTTAAAATATTGTAAAAATGACAGATTGCTCAAATTGCTGCATGCCATAACCACAGTTAATACTGTGATTCAAATAATATCATTTAATAACAACATGAAAGGAGGACTGCAGCTGAGGTACAGTGTCAGCTGGGACTTCTTTGAAGCCATTTTGTTACTTGCGGTGCAGAATACTTAGCCAGTGAGAACATTAACAAAGCTCTTAATAGGATTCTTATGTCACTTGGTGCTCGTGAATGTGCTTTTGTCAGCAGATCGCTTCAGTAAAATGGCGTAACTACATATTAACAGGCAAGCAAGTCCTCATGTTCATTGTGACTGTATGAATGCCCTGATGAAAATGAGTTTTGTATATCAGAAAGTATTTCCAAGTTTATTGTTTTTGTATATGTAAGCCCTAAGATCTTGAATATAGGAAACCTTTACACATGTACATCTATTTGTGTCTTTGAGAATGTGTCTGTGAGTGTGTGAGTCTATATGTGTGTGTGTGTGTGTGTGTGTGTGTCTGTGTCTGCATGTGCACGTGTGCACGTGTGTGTGTGTGTGTGTGTGTGTGTGTGTGTGTGTGTGTGTGTGTATCTAAATCTGCATGTTTTTACATTTACCTATAAACTAAAATGTTATTGCCTAAAAAATAGCCTGTCTACCTTTTTTTCTGTAGCTCCAACTACATCACAGTACACACACACACACACACACACACACACACACACACACACACACACACACACACACAATGTAAGTGGCCACTGTCTGAACTAGTCAAAAGTTCAGGAACAACATCCTAACTGTTTGTTAGGGTACTGTCACACTTCCCAGTCAATGGGTGATGGTCAGTTCTACATTCGTGTGCAAACACAATCTGTTGTGCAGTATAGCTGCAGGCAACCAGTGGAGGCATGGAGAGAATCACACTCCAGAGTAATGACAGTGCCCAGGACTCATTCCCTTAACCCTCTGCACCACCAGATTATCTGATCCCTTTATTTAATGAATCAGGAAATTTACCGACATCTAGCAGGGAGATGTTATATGTAGACACCTCATACAGGAATCCAGCTGGGGTCCAAACCATGCAATGCAGCACGACCAATGATGTGGAGTGACACTGCATCACTGACAAACCTTTGTATGTATAGCTAGACAGATAAGCAGTTAGGATGGTAGATAGACTTAGCAATTTTTTTAGTTACAAGCAGACGTGACACATACACTCTATAGAAAAAACATGACAAAAAGTGCATTTTTTACTTTGCTGTCACCAGGAATGCTCATCGTCTTGTACTGCAGCATGTCCATTTTCACTCCTGGTAAAAAACTACCATTACCTATTAGTTACACTATACCCCATGCATGTCTTTACATTCGTGAATGTACATAAATAAATATGTTGTTTATGGAAACAAAACTCTTGTTGATTTTCAAATATCACAAAGCATACAATAAAATGGACCACCTACTATAAAGCCTTGATACTCCTGTAATCTGACTATCAGCAACCACTAGAGACCTAAGGTACAATGACCGTTTATTCACAGTTATGAACTTTTTATGAGGTCCATTGCGTTGCATAATTTACAGTTCCTGAAAACTGGAACATACTTTATTTTATCAACAGGAGTTGTATACACAGCTTATTGCATACAATGTCCATCATACACTGGGAAGACAGAGAGCAAGTTGAAACAATAGATATATGAATGTTCCTATGAGATTAATAAGCAAAAAGAAACAAATGCTTTATACAAACATGCTTTAACTTGCAAGCAAGCCAAGTTCAAGTTTTGAGTGTTGGAAAAAGTATGCCTTCCAGAAAGGGATGGGGACTGGGAGACTTCTCTTGAGTATAAAGAATTGATGTGGCAGTTGAATTTAGATGCTGGTACTCCACCATGTTTAAATGAATACATTTCACAGTTCCTGCTCTTAAAAGGAGGGCATTTTTACTGTGACATGGTTAATTCGACGCAATTTTATTTTATTTTATTTCTATGTACACAGTTTTTTATCTGTAAATATTCCAGAATGCAGTGTGTGTGTATTTTACACTTGGTGCAGTTCTTTTAGACTATGCCTTTAAATGTAAGTGAAGTGATTATTGAATGGCTTAAACTATTACAGAGTATAAAAGTGTAGAACAGTGAAACAGTAGTTATTCTGAAGAAGTTCCCTTGTGAGGAATGAATGCACTCAGTCTGTGTTTTGGAACCTCTGATTTTGGTATTTGTACTGGAATAAACTACTTTGTTTTTATCCAGAAGACTTCCGTGTATTAACTCGTGAACTATCTGCATTTATTGGACCCAGCGAGTGTCACTGAGTAGGTTCCTTTGTTTCTTATCAAAACATATTACGTACTAAGACAGAAATACCTAGATAGTTTATTGTCATACCAGTGACTTTGGAGAAGAAAACACAATTAAACAAACCCACCTCCTGCCCCGCCATCACTTCACTTGTATCCCTATACACCTCTACCCATTCTCTTCAAAGCTCTGATCAGCCTCTCTTAGCAATCTAGATGCCAAAAAAGAACATTAGGGCAAACCTTGTATAGCTGTTCAGTTGCCCTAGCTTGGAATGAACTTCCACTGGACATTATAAATCTTCCAACAGTCTAAGCTTCAAAAAAGCATTAAATGAAACCCTACTAAAATCTCAGATCTGTACATGCCAAAGCCCTAACTAACTCAATTGCTGTCTTTCCCTCCAATTGTTTTTGCTCTCTTTTCTATTCACTAACATCTGCCATCTGCACTATTTGTCTTAACTCTTCTCATCTTACTCCTCAGCTTGGTGCCCTGCATTTCTTCACACTGTTTCTCTTCCTGCATTTTCTCTTTTTGTAATGACCTTTGTCCCGGTCCCCTTCAATAACACGCATCACACCAAATGACATTTGACAACCTTTATTAAATTTCCATAACATAGCTTTGATCACCAACTTTATTAATTACAGCTATTCATGATATGATTCGAAATACAGCATAACATCCTTGTAATGTTAATTAGGGCAGCGTACCTACTCACCCTGCCCCAGTAAGCAGCGTCCATACCTCTACTCACTTACTTTACTTATGAAGCAGCGTCCCATCTCACTTCATACACCATTCATTGTAATGTTAATCAGGGCAGCGTACCTACTCACCCGGCCCAACAAGCAGGGTCCATACCTCTGCTACTTACTTTACTTATGAAGCAGCATCCCAACACACTTCATACACCATCCATTGAATTACCTTCCACTAAATAAGCACCATCCTTACCTCAGCTTGCTTATCTATTCAGCAAGCTTCCTCCAACTACTCATTTCCTTTCCCCAGATCCTTGAAATGAACATCCAGACATCAGAGGGGGAACAGAAGAGGGCAAGCCTATCCCTCTTCTCCGCCTACTCACACTGATAAATAACCCTACTCCCCACCAATAAAAAGAGGGAGGGTGGATGGGTAACAATTCACACCAAAATGTGACTGCTTAACCCAACTACACTAGACTAAACCTCTTAAGCCCCTCCCCATCATTATCTCATTTCCTCCCAACCGTCCCTGCCTCCACTTAACCCTTTCACCTCCCCAACCCACTTAACTCCCCTTAATATTAACCTAATCCCCATATGAAGATGTCCCAGGACAACTTGTTTTGTTGCTAAACTTCATTAGTCCCGGTCCCCTTCAATAACACGCATCACACCAAATGACATTTGACGACCTTTATTAAATTTCCATAACATAGCTTTGATCACCAACTTTATTAATTACAACTATTCATGGTATAATTGATTCTAAATACAGCATAACATCCTTGTAATGTTAATCAGGGAAGCATACCTACTCACCCTGCCCCAGTAAGCAGTGTCCATACCTCTACTCACTTACTTTACCTATGAAACAGCGTCCCATCTCACTTCATTGTTAATCAGGGCAGCGTACCTACTCACCCTGCCCAACAAGCAGGGTCCATATCTCTGCTCACTTACTTTACTTATGAAGCAGCGTCCCATCTCACTTAATACACCATTCATTGTAATGTCAATCAACAAGCAGAATCCATACCTCTGCTCGCCTACTTTACTTATGAAGCAGTGTCCCAACTCACTTCATGCACCATTCATTGAATTACCTTCCACCAAATAAGCACCATCCTTACCTCAGCTAGCTTATCTATTCAGCAAGCTTCCTCCATCTACTCATTTCCTTTCCCCAGATCCTTGAAATGAACATCCAGACATCAGAGGGGGAACGGAAGAGGGCAAGCCTATCCCTCTTCTCCACCCACTAGCCTGACCAGGCTGCTCCCCCTCCCTTCTACCCAAAATTGTTCAATCCACTTCCCATAAAGGGGAAGGGTCAAGCCAAACATCATTTGGTGTACCCATCATCTGCAAAGCACCTTAGAATCCCATCATAAACTCCTTTGCCGTGCCATCACTGAAACACACCCTAATGAACTAAATAAAGTAGGATTACCGTGACCTCGTTGTAACACCGGAACATCCACACCAAGAGAACACATACCCTTTTAGCCCACTGCCTTCAAGGCTGAAATCATGGCTCAACCTGAATGTATTGACAGCCTATAACCACAACAAAACCACAAACTATAAACCCTTGAACTCAAGACGGCACCCAGACAAACAACTAATAGCAATTCTCACACCAAAAACCCTGTTAACCGTAGCATATAACCTTAACCCACCCACTACCCAGTTCTATATGTGCAACAACTTTATTAGTGTAGGGAACAGTCTAACTCCAACTTTAATGTCCTACCTTATCCGGCAAAAAAAAAAAAAAAAAAAACAGCACCCCTTGATCTAGGTCCCAAAAACCCGCCTATGATCAGCAACAAAATACTCTACATACCCAGCCATAAACACCCCCAATTCACTCATTACCGAACCATTCTTAACCCGTGTTTGGCCCTGGCCTTTCCCCTGGAGAACTCTTTCCTTATATTACCTATACCACTAGTAGGCAATTAAGACCTGTCCTACTGCAGCCTTATCCTGCAACCAAGCTTCCTTTAAACCTTCTGACTCCCCTGTAACAACACAAAGTTTTAAAACTACCCCACCGACCATCTACCTACCATGTTTCTTAAAACTCTACTCACAATATTGACAAGAGCCATAGGGCTTTAGCCAAATAAGTCCTGTGCTCCTATGAATGTCGTGACTCTACTCATCCCCACACTGACCACAAACCATCCCCAACTGATTCCTCTTTGGCCCCCTCTACCTACCTCTTCCTTACTTGCCCCCTATACCAATGCAAACACAGAGCTCTAATATACCTTAATAAGGTGATTACTCTGACCCACCTTGTGCCCCATTCCAGTGGCAAAACATCCGTCCTATCTAAACATTACCTTTCAGATCCCCTTTCTAAGCCACTGCATGATGCCTTCTTGTCCTTCAGCAATTTCAGACAGCAACTGTTGCCACCTTGTGCAACCCCTGTGTAACCTCTTCACTCGCCACTGCTTCCATCATCTGCAAATTCCTTGTGTATCGCCACCACTGGTACTCGGCACACCACCATCTAATGACTCCACTGCTCAATCGACACCAAAGCATGATCATCTGCAAACTCACTGCATCTCACCACTGGAACTCAGCACACCATCATCTATAAAGAAAAGGACACAATTAAACCCTCTACATATCAAACCCCAAAGATACCATCTAAAGTAAGGGCCTAAGACAGAGCCCTGTGGGGACCTTGACTATAACCAAGGATTTTGTCTGTCGAGTTGCTGCATGATACTTGCCATGTCCCATTTGTCAGCTATGCAGCTGCCCATCTTATCAAGAGTACCTCAGCCTAGGTGCGCTAAGTTTACTGAACAGTGTTATGTGTATGACCCTGGCAAATATTGAAGTGAAATCCATGTAAATTACCTCACAGCACAATTTTCCAGTCATAGCTATTATATTGCTATAGAGTTTCATGTTCCATGTGGTAATAGATCTGTTTTCAACATATGCCTGCTAATATATAGTTTCAAAATTTATAAAAGCGATATTTAAAATATGGCCCAATTTGGGTCTGTGCTCCCCCCCCCCCCCACGATTATGTCAGGTTTTGTCCAGATTTCTTGCACTAGGAGGTTGCGAGGTATGATTTGAATCTCACTTTCAAGTTCACACCAAAATGTGATTACTTAACCCAACTACACTAGACTAAACCTCTTAAGCCCCTCTCCATCATTATCTCACTTCCTCCCAACCATCCCTGCCTCCACTTAACCCTTTCACCTCCCCAACCCACTTAACCCCCCTTAATATTAACCTAATCCCCCTATGAAGATGTCCTGGGACAACTTAGTTTGTTGCCAAACTTCATTTAACTGCTACTAACTTCCTCGCTTCTGCCTACTGATGTAACACCATTGTTTGTACCACTAATTGCATGTGTCTACTAGAAGTATGTCAATCTTGTATTTAAAAGAACCCATGTTTTTAAAAACCTCTTATACTTATTATCCTCTGTTTGTAATTTGTAATTTATTTTCTTATTGGGCTCCTCCCGGACCCCCACTGAAAATGGGGTATTACTCAGTCAGACATACCCAGTTAACAAATGCAAAATAAAATAAAATAAATTAGATTATTATTATTACGGCCATTATTTTGATATTATAGACTTTCATTATATATCTTTAACTCCATTATCTTTGTTACTCCCCTCCCTTAAAATTGCTCAAGATTTATAGTAAAATATTAACTTATTGCTTTATGTTGGCTCTGTGTTGCTTGAAATCTTGCATTCATATTTTTGAAATCTTTATCTGCTCCAGTAACATACCATACTATTCATGTGTTTAAACAATTATGACTTCAGCGACAGATTTCTGAAAAAATATGAATTACTAATTATTTGTTTATAGCTGGTATTAAGATGTTATCTGACTACTGGATGAACATTGCCTAGCTGAGTGGATGAAGGTTAATTCTCCTTCAGTTTCTTGAAGGCAGTAAGTGAAATAGCGGTAAATCTGAATGGCAGAAAGTGCAGCACTCCTGCTGGAAGGCGATTCTTTTCACTGAGCTGGGACAGACATCTTTTTTCACACATGTTCTCTGTCTTTGTCTCTCTCATCTTGTAGATGTAACTACTGAAATGTGTGCCCTTCATATATAATTTTATAGTTTTTTTCTATAAATGTAAAGTGGTTTAAATAATGAGCGTGTTGTAAATATCTAGCACATTTACATATTTTAGCATTAAAAATACCAAGTGGCAAGCTTAGAATTCTTGTAGGTAAGCTCCAGACTCCAAGTAGTGTATCTCTTGTATAGATAAATGTGGGATATGTGGATTATGCTGTGTGATAAATGATATATATTCCACTGTAGGTCAAGAGAATATGTTTATGAGACCCAAGATATTTATTACTTAGGCAGACTATTTCTTACACATTACAAGTGGATGTGGAAACTGCATAAGCAGTTGACTGAATATGACTTTTTATGAATGGGCATTTTCTACTGTAGCTCTTAAACATATTTTATATGCCTTTTCTAACAATATTGTTGTTTTTGTAGTATTGTATTAGTAGTCTAGTAATGGTTATATTAAGATTTGTTAAGCTTTTAGTGTTTGCAAGATGCAGATCAGTTTAGTCAGTAATGCAGTTTTCTGATTGGCTGATTACACGCATTTACAACGTTTTTTTTAATTCCTTAAGTGTTCAATTGTAAATTGCAAGGGGTTGTTTTATGGTTGAAACTGTTTTTGTTTGGATGGTATTTATATTTATTGTCTATGCGTGTCTATGCACTGGATGATTTTTTCTCATTTTGTGGATTAGTTTGTGCTTTGGTTATTGATGATATACACAGAGTAGTGATAAAGGTTTAATGATTCTCCTCGACTGGTGATAAACAATGTTGTGCATTCAGTGAAAAGCAGTGAAAATAAATCAGATTATCTACTTTCCATATCAGATAT
This sequence comes from Protopterus annectens, assembly GCF_019279795.1. NCBI lineage: Eukaryota > Metazoa > Chordata > Ceratodontiformes > Protopteridae > Protopterus > Protopterus annectens. The sequence continues at coordinate 26,140,132 of NC_056727.1, read as the reverse complement.
ATATTTTTTATTGGACCCCTTTATCACAGAGCTGCGTTTGGATAAACAAAGCTAGTTAACTAGGTAGCTACTTAGCTAGAGAGATAAAGATAGATGTAGAGATGTACAGATAATGATATCAGTACTAAGCTGCAGATAAAGAGTGACCCAAGGAAAGATAGCTTGACAGATTCAGAGTCAGGTCAGAAATCATCTTGTCCACTTTCATACATTCTTCATTTACTTGTTTAATTCAACTCAGTGTCACAGAGCCAAGGCCTATCATGGCATTCAGTAGGAATAAGACTGAAAACTATTCCTGAATGGCGCACTGTCCATTATGTGACGTACATAGAGCTCCTTGATTTCACATGGCAGGCATACCTATGGTCAATCTAGCAGAATGACCGATTCACTTGCATTAAGCTGCAGGTATGCAGTAAGTAACAAGATCAAATATTTTACCAAAACAATTCTAACTTTTTCCAACAAGTAAGCCTCCATTACCACTCCTATTAACCCTATTCTAACAAAAATAGGAGCCTCCTTCTCCGTACACCCCGTAGCTAGAAACACAATAAAGAAACTACTCAAAACTGAAACCTACTACATTAGATGCAGATAAACTTCCTGCAAAATATCTTAGAATTGCAGCTCATGCCATTTCCATCCCCTTATCTATCCTCATTAACTGTTTCATTGCTGAACGACTAGCTCCATCAATTTGGAAAATTTCATATATTATCCCTTCACACAAAGGCAGCAATTCAACAGAATTATCCAGTTATAATCCAATTGCTGTACTGTCAGCTATATCTAATATGCTGGATAGATGCATACACACAAATTATGGACTTCCTACTTACTAGCAAATTACTATTCAATACCCAGCGTGGGCTATGACCCTTCCACAGCACCACCCCTGCCCTTATGACCTTCACTGACATAGTCAACCACCGCAGAAATAAGGGAAAATATGTCTCTGTTGCTTTTCTTGACCTCTCTCTAAGGCTTTTGATATGGTCACTCACAGCAAAGTCTTAAATGCACTTACCTAACTCATCTTAAACCAGTCTACTCTGTCCTGGTTCAAAGACTATCTAGCAGACCATCAGCAAGCAGTCTGGTGGCAGGAAACCCTTTCTTTACTACTACCTGTCACCTTAGGAGTTCCCCAAGGATCTAGCCTTGGCCTGCTACTATTTACTGTCCTAACTAACAATCTGGATACCTCAACCCTTCATGAGTCTCTTGTACAGTTTGTGCTTCCTTAATAGTGTTTACTTCTCAGTCCTGTTGTAAATGTGTGTTGTCCTATCTAGTCATCAAGACTAGCCTCAAAGATAATCAAAGTAGTACTTAGCTTGACCTGTACTGGGTGCTTATTCCATAGGTTAGGAAGACATTTAGGCAGGAACCTATCTCTCCAGTTAGTCTTGTGTATTTTTTTGGTATAAATTTAAGACCCTAGTGTGTATGTTTGCAGAGTCACTGATTTTTTGCAAACATGCAGGAAGTCAGATATAACTGTTTTTGCTTTCATGGCTGGAAAAATGAATCACTGGTCATCTAAGAACATCCTGAAAGATTCGGAATATGAGGAGAGTTGTGTGAATCTTTCAGGATAAAGGATTTAAGGCCTTTATTTTCTTGATAAGGTATCTTTGGGGCCTTTCTAGCTGAGTGATATGGTTTGATTTATAAATATCAATGGGAAAACTGTACTCAATGATGGGTCTATTAAGGGAAGAGTACAGTGGAAGGATGACATTGTTGGTTCTTAAAAGATATTCACTTGACAATAAACTGGGCTAGATAGAGGATTTCCAGAGCAAGGTTAAAATGATGTTCGAATGAGAGAGAATTGTCCACATGAAGTACTTATGTCACTTTAGACCATTTTGGTTGAAGGAATAAATTTATAACCCTTGAGATCGGAACAGCATTTGTGCCAAATAGTACTATACTACATTTTTTTGCATTTAACTTAAGGCTATTTTCAGTATACCAGTATGTGCATATTCCAGCCCTGCTGCAGCTGTATCCATGGATAAGAATGCTTAAGTTCCAGTCATTAGTAAATTTGGTGAACCATGTTTATGGGAAATTGGACTTTGTCTGCAAAACAAACAGCACTGTTCACTTTAGTTCTCCACTAGATAAAGTCTTACATTCAGAGATGGTACCAGCAACTTTCATAGCACAGCATCTGTTTGGTAGCCCATTTATAATCTGGGGGGATAACACAGGGTTTTACTTATCTTTGTCTAATATTTTAACAATACCTGGATCTGTTGACAAGATAGTTAGCAATCCAGGGCAGTAAGTTTGTCAAATCTTTTAACAGTACCAGCATGGGTAAAGCTAAGCAGTTCGCACAGAGTGACCACTGTCCTGCACCTCCATGATGTTTTCAAAGCAAACTTGGTTCAGGTGACAAGATCTGCCCTTCATAACACCAAACTGATTGATTGGGATGTAGATCAGTTAAGTTGTCTGTCTCTACAGAAATGAGGTATGCTGTGACACATTCCATGGCACAAACCTTACTGACAGGGTGAAGTTGAGCAGTTTAATTAGAGGCTAAGAAAGTGTGTACTTGGCACTAATGAGAATGCAGCCCAATATGTTGCCTGGTCCCATAGAAGTATTATTTTCAAAGATATTGCAAACCCATTTAGTCTTATCAACATTTCTGCTTTGCCAGTACCCTCGTACAGCCCATATCCCCTTTCTTGAGGAGCACCATACCGGTCTGTCTTGGAATAAATGTGCAATTACCCATGTAATAATTTTTGTTGCAATTCAAGTTACAGATGATGTGTTACCTTTGTGGGTGGAACCATAATTTAAGGGTGTTTTACAGATAATTTTGCCAACCACATTTAAAGCTACAAGCTTTTCTATGTAACAGTTTTTTCCTATTTTGACAATTGATAGTTTTGGGACAGTTCTTCTAAAAATATGCAGGGTTGAAAGGATGAAAACTGCATAAGGCTTTGAAAAGGGAGGAGTAGTAAGGAGGTTCATAAGAATAGGCTTTATTGTCTGTCTACTACGAGCACAGATTGAATTTGTATCAGCTAACTCAGCACAGTTTGAGCATACCTTGAAGTCATTGGTTTCAACTTTCTTTTTAAGATAAGCCTAGCCCATATCTGTAAATATATGTATAAAGCTGTAAATATTTGTTTTATTAAGTAATTTAACATTTGTTACCTGAGTAAGTGGACTGGTCCAAGGGCCCTTTTCAGCCATGGGTGGGAGGTTGGCATAATGATTAAGGTGTTTACCTTGCAAACACAAGGTGCAGGGTTTGATTCTCATGTGGGGTAATTGGCTAGGCTTAAAATGTCCCACAAGGGCAGTTCACCTAGTACTAATCTATGCACTTATGAACAGTAGGTTGGGGATTCCACATGATAGGCGCAGCCTCTTTTCTACACCACCTACAATCAATAACTCAATGAACTTTCACTGTAGTAGAAACTTGGTTAACTAATTCTCTACTTATTTTGAACTCCAACAAAACAAAGCTTATACTTTTCTACCCCACTAGAAGCAATACCCTTCCCCTCTCCTTCAGCATTTCATCACTAAATAACACCATCATCTCTCCTGTACAACTCACAAAATGTTTAGATGTAGAAATTGGCAGTAGTTTGAAATTTGAGATCCATATTGCCCAAACGATTAAGAAAGTCCACAAAAAACTAGGTACACTTTACAGAAATAAACAATATTTCACTACGAACACAAGAAACACAATAGCTAGAACACATCATATCTCAACTCTTCTCTATGCATCGCCAATTCTCACAAACTTTAGGAAATCAGATTTAGACAAATTAGAATCCTGCTGAAACAAAATTGCAAAATTTGCTACTGACGCCTTTCGCCAGCTCTAGAACACATTGTTGCACTGCTCTCAAACAGTTGAATTGGCTAGAACTGCTTCAATTAATAACTTATCACCAACTATGCTTCGCACATAAGATCCTGCACCAACCTGAAAAAACACTAGCACTTCAAATCTTATTAACTCCTTAATCTAACAAACATGTACTTCGCTCAAGCAGCAAATTCATGTTAAACGTTACCAAAGCTAACAATAAATTAGGCAACTCCTTTTTTTCAAACTATACAGCTAAAATCTGGACTAGCTTACCATCAGAAATAACATCCATTACCAATTTATCTTGCTTAAAAATAACTCTTAAGTCTCACTTAACAAATGCATGGCTATGCTCCTGTATTAATCCCGGATAAGAAAAGAATTCCAATGCAATGTCCTATTTACGCTAAACACTCTTTGTCTACGTAATATTAGTTCTTCACACAAATTAGATCACATTTCACCTTTCAACATGCTTCAGCCATTCTTATTACAATCTAAACGGTGTATTCAAGGACTATAGTAAAACTATTCTCCTTAAGTTGCAATTATGTTTTAATATCTATACTGTATCTCCTCCTACTACAGGCTATCATTCAATGTAGCATATCTATGAAAGTTGCTCACCCACCGATTATTAATTATACCTGCCTTGCATTCTATAAGTCACTCATTTTCCTGCTAGATTTCTTCACTTTGTGTTTTTAAATAATTCTCTCTTTACCTTTACTAAGTTATGCAACAATGCCATTGATAAGAATATTTACATGAATGCATTTTTATCCAGTATTATATGTTTAACACAAATGTAAAGTCATCTATAGTAAATATTCTATTTGTAATTATAATCATATTATGGATACTAATGATCTGTCGCCTGTTTTTGAAGATGAATTTGACTTGGTTCCCTTTCCATGTGGTCAAAGGGGCGAGGACAATAATGAAAGCCTGTTACAACTTATACTGAATTTAACGAACAAAGTGTCTGAACTTCAGGAAGCAGTGGTCCGTTTGCAAAATCCTCCACTTCCTGTTTCCGGTGGCGAGAATACACTTGCACAAAGGGAAGCAAGAGATGCTTCTCATGGCCCTGTTAATAGACTTAACTTGAGTCAGCGCAATCAAGAAACAATCGACGAAACTAGAGCAACGAGCAATGGGAACTCTAATAGGGGTGGAAACTGTGGTTTTAACCAAAATTACGATCGCTTGAGCGACTGGAAAAAGGCGGACTATGTTTTTTTCAAAAATGGTAATGTTGAAGTTTCAGACACCTTGGACTCGAGGTTAGTATCACTTGAGTCTAAACTGTATAAAGTTCGGGGTTTACAGTGTGACAACGCATATCTCAAAGAATGTATTGACAAAAAAAAGAGTGCCGAAAGGATTGCGTGTTTTTAAATTTCCAAATGGCTTAAAGAAGGGGCAACCAGAAGTGTGTGAACTGTTGGAAATGTTCGACAGGCATGGTATGGAACTGTTGGACTTTATTATAAAAATCAACAGTAAAAGGATAGATGAACTTTTAAAAGACATAGATGAATTTAATAACTGTATTTTGAATGATGTAAATTTTAACAAAATCAATTTTAGATATAATAATATGTTTGATAAAGTGGAACATGATGTGGGTATTAATATTGATAGAAAAAAGAAAAAATTGCTCAGGGATGAATATGAATATAAACATAATATGGCATACCCTATGCCTAAGGCAAATTGTGATGGTGAGGACATTGTTGGTAATTCTCAGGTTAATGAAGGAGTACCAAGAAGGTCAGTGCCTGTGGACAGACAGGGGGGTAGTATTAACACATATGATTTAGAATTTCCCCCATTAAGAAGGTCTGCTAGACTACAACATAAAAACAGTTTTAGAGAAGACCAAGTTTTTTTAGGAGTACAAGGTGCAGTGGGGAGGAAAAACAGTTACAGAGGTCAACCCAGTTGGAAGAAGAACAATTACCCCCATTCGTAGGTAGTGGTGTGGATTCAGAGTCTGAAGGCTCGAGGTCTATAAGGTACGAATGTGATGGGTTACTGTGTACATATAAGGGCTTCAAGATATTTAACTATGCTGGTATTGACATCAACAAAGATGTATTTCACTTATTTATGAAAGGTATAAAATTTGTACCTTCTAATAAAGTGAGGGTTAGTGATACATTAACTGAGTTAAAGCTCTTTGTAAGAAAATTAAACTTGGGCCTTTTATATAAAGATTCCATTAGAGAAACATGTACAGAGGAAACAGTTTTGGTTTAAAGAAAAGGAGTTGTTTTAATCCTCCTCTACACCCTTTATTAAATACTTTTGAAAAAATATGTTGTCAGGAAATATATCAGATATTGAAGGAACATAAACCTAGGTTTTTCAACTTAACTATGATTGAGAAATCTGTTTTAAAACAATTGAGAAATAACACTAACTTAAGGTTTATGAAGCCTGACAAGGGTGGAGGTATGACTGTCGTTAATAAAATTGATTACAACAACAAGATTTTTTGTATGTTGCAAGACGAGAATAAATATGAATGTGTGTCCAGAAATCAAATTAATATAGCTTGCAGTAAGATTAGGCTATTATTAGAAGATTCATTATTTCAAGGGGTAATTAATGAAGAGGTTTATAATTTTTTTACAGATTGAGAAACCTACTATTCCCATTGCTTTTGGGATACCTAAGACTCATAAAAATATTAGTGACCCTCCATATAGGTTGATTATAGCTGGAGAAAACAGTGTGACCTACCCCTTGGGGGTGTTTGTGGACCGTATGGGTAGGAAAAGTTTTGTTGCCCATAGAACATATATTAATTGATTCGTGGGATGTTTTAAAAAGAATTAAGAAGGAATATTATAGTAGAGAAGTATGTTTTTCCACTATAGACGTAGTGGATTTATTTACTTCTATACCACACGACAAGGGTTTAGAGTTTTTTCATGAAGCATTGGTTGAAAAAACAAACCTAAATAACACCATGATTAATTTTATTATGGTGTTAATGGAAGTAATTTTAAAAAATAATTATTTTAGTTTTGAAGGGGAATTTTTTCGTCAAGTAGCTGGTGTTGCAATGGGTAGCAGCTGTGCCCCCATTTTTGCTAGCTTAGTTTTTTACAAATGGGAGACAAACTTTATTTTTGAAAGCCTATTTAGGGACAAGTGGTTGATTTATCTGAGGTTTTTAGATGACCTATTTATTTTGTGGAAGGTTGATGGTTCTTATAAAATCTTTTTGGAGTTTTTAAACAGCAGATGTGAAAATTTTAAATTTACAGGTGCTTGTGGGACCTCTAGTATAAACTATTTGGATGTGCATTTATTTAAGGACCTTGTCAAAGGTTGTTTCCAGTCTTGTGTTTATAGGAAAGCTACTTTCTCTAATGATTATCTTGCCTTTACTAGTTGTCATCCCTACTATGTTAAGAGGAACATAGTTAAGGGACAAATGGTCTGTGTAGTTGGAATGTGCTCAGATAAAGATTTGGTGACATCCGAGACAGATAAGTTGGTTGATATGGTTACAGCTAGGGGTTACCCTATGAAATTTGTAACGGACATTAAGGAACAAGTGGTTAGAGAATGGGGTTTGAGGTTCAAACCTTTACTCGGGACCACTGAAATTTCCTTAGTACAAGGTTGTAGTACTACTACTGATTATACCAAATCTATGGTGTTAACTGAGGGTGAAACATCTTCCCAAGTTAGGAATGTTATCATAAATAATTGGAGTATTTTCAAGTCCAACCAGGAAATATGGTCCATAGTTGGCAATCGACCCTCCTTTACTTACAAAGTTAATAGGAATTTAAAAAGTTTATTTGAAAACTATGGGAAAGTTTGGAAAGATAACAATAGGGGGAATACAACATGTGGTAACTGTGATTATTGTAAATACATAATAAGAACTCCTACGGTACTGTTGGGACCCTATAATATTGAGGTGATGGTTAGTGCAGGGACTTGCAATACTCCAGGAGTTGTTTATTTAGCATTGTGTCAACTTTGCAATAATTACTATGTAGGAAAAACAGAAAGAAAGTTACGTAGGAGGATATATGAACATCTATACAGTATCTCTAGGAATGATGAGAAAAATGCACTATCCAAATATATTCAAACATTTCCTGACCATAAATTTCAGTTTGGTATTCTTGAAGTGGTAGGAAAGGATGTAAGAGGTGGTGATTGGACCAATAAACTTTTAAGGGCAGAAGTTAAGTGGCAATTAGAATTGAATGCCACAGTCCCTCCTGGATTAAATGACCATATTAGTATCAAACCTGAGCTCAGGTATAGAGCCTATAAATTATGACAAACATCATCTTACAGATGTAGTTTTATCATGAATTTCTACAACTGTTATGCTTATATGTACATATCTTTTTAGTTTCATTAATGAGGTTTAAACTTATATATACATTTTTTAAATATTTCACTTTGTATAACATTTCCCTTTTAAGATTTGATTGCATAATTGATGGAATTATTAACATTAATTAGAAGTTTTGGCATATATAAGAGTGTGGTTCATCTTACATTCTTGTTCTTATGAAGTCAACTGACGAAAGCGCTTAATTTAATTTTTTCTGTCTATCAATAAAGTGTGGTTTGAGGTTGAAGGATATCGGCTACGTGGTGTTTCTGTTGGATTTTAATTATAATCATTGTTACATGTTAAATGTGAAGCTTTTCTCCCAGGCCTCAGCAAAAAAAAGGATTTTTGTCCAATTGGACTTTCCCAGTAATGAAATGTAAAGTAAATAAAATAAATCATCTAGAGAAACACAAGCAGACTAAAAAATAAAATGTATGCCAAACTTAAAAGGCACCCAAGCCTGGAGCCAAACTAGAAAATAAAGTATATCACAATAGCTGTGCTAACTAGCATTCCTGTGTGATACACAGTTAGGCCATCTTATTGTTCAAAAATTCCTGTTTATCTAAAATAATTCTGCATATTTCAAGATATACAGGGAAACTCATATTTGATAGGCAGATGATGAAAACAGATCTCTTGAAATATTAATTTTAATAATTATATTTTTTCTGAATTGGTTGATTTCAGCTATGGACAGTATTTGAAATTTGTCTAGGTAACATATTTAATACAGATTATGCAGGGTAGTGCATCATTTTACGTGGAATACAGATTGTAGTCTCATAACTCCATCATGAAAATTACGTCTGACTGTATAATATGTATGACAATTTCACTTTGATTGCTAATAAGCTAACGCCTTAAATTCCATTGTTCATGCCATTTTCTTGACTTGTATTTTCTCTGGTATATTCTGCTCAGGCATTATTTGCTTTCTAATGCTAATCAGGTTTAGTCAATAGACTGGGATCACATTGTTGGAAGAAAAAGATGAATAGGAAAAATTTCACCTAAAAGTACATTTTTCTCCTTATTTTAAATCAGACATGTCTGATTTCCAATATCGCATAGTTAGAAACATGAAGGATGGAGAATATAAGTGAAAAGGAATTTGTAATGTTATATCGATTCCCAGTATAATTGAGGAAAATATAGAAATGAGCATCATCATCATCATCATCAACCTACTTTTTTCCTGTTTTTCTACATGGGGTCAGTGTGTCATTTCAGCTGTAGCCATCCCTCTCAGTTCAATGCCATTCTCCTGCCATCTCTGACACTCATGCCCGACTGTCTCAGATCTTCTCTCATGCAGTCCATAAACCTCTTTGCTAGACACCGTTGTTTCCTTTTTGTTTTCTTCCTGTCTGTCCCAAATTTTCTTTACCAGAATTTTCTTCTGCTTTTCTGCATGTGTGCCTGAACCACAGTAATCTGTTTACTTTTACTTTTCCTGCAATTGGACCTACTTTGGGTTCTGCTCCTATGTCCTAATTTTTTTCTTTGTTCCACAGTGTGCATCCTAACACCCATTTCAGCATTTCGTCTCTATCACCTCTCTCCTCCTCAACTGCTGTGCTTTTAATTGTCAGGTTTCTGTACCATACAGTTGTACTGGTCACACCACTGTGTTGTACATCTTACTTTTCAGTTTCTTTGGCATGATTTTGTCATATACTGCACTTGCCACACAATGCTAGGTGGCTGCAGCCCTTCTGATTCTAGCTTTGACCTCCACATTCAAACTTTTCTTCTCCTCAAGCACCCCTCCCAGATACTAGAAGCTGTTAATCTGTTCCACTGTTTTCCATCTATCTCAGTTCTCAACTTCTTCAGATTTCCCACATTTGCTGCCATTACAACTGTCTTATCTGTACTCAGTTTCAGTCCGTGTGCTTTAAGTTTTCAATTCCATTCCTCTAACCTTTGGTGAAGTTTTTATTCAGAGTCTGCCTGTAATGGCATATTGTCTGCATACAGCAACATTGTTGATCTGTCACCTCTGAATTGTTTGCTAATATAGTCCATCAAAATATGAACAGCAGTGGGCTCAGAGCTGAACCCTGGTGCGCTCCCACTCCCACTGGCAACTCCTATGTGAGATCAAACACTTTTTGTACTTGTGTCAACAGGTCCTTGTACATAGCCTGCACTAATTCTTCTAATGCTTCTGGGACTTCGAACCACTACAGGACTGCCAAAATCAGTTTGCTTGGGACCTTTTCTTATGCTTTCTCCAAGTCTAGGAATGCCAGTTCGACTCTTTCTTCACCTCTAGCTTCTTCTCAGCTATCAGTCTCACTGCAAAGATTGGGTCAGTTGTGCTACTTCTTGATCTGAATCCAAACTGCTCATCTACCATCTTACTTTCTACTATGCATATTCATTTATCAGTCATCATCTCTATAACCTTCATGCAATGTGACAGGAGTTTGATACCTCTGTACTGCCCAATGTTGTGAATATCCCTTTTGTTCTTGACCACTGGCACTGGTATGCTTATTCTCCACTCATCTGGGATATGCCTTCCTCTCCACATTGCTATTAGTACCCTCAGGAGCCATTTATCTCCTGTCTTATCCAGCATCTTTATCATGTCTGCTGTGACCTCATCTGAGCCTGCTGCCTTCCCTGACTTCATTTTCCTTAGTGCTGTTCTTACTTCTTACTTCTTATAGGGTGGGCTCCTCCTCTTCTCTCACTGTAGGCTGTGCCTGGGGCAGTACAGTTTCTGTGGGGTTTTCTTCATTCAGAAACTGCTGGAAGTGCTCCTTCCATGTGGCTTTGATGTTCTCTGGACTGGTGAGCAGTGTGTTGCTAGCATCCCTTATGAAGGGTGTCTAACTACCTTCTTTATCTTTCTGTCTTTGCCTTGCAACCTGATATAGTTTCTTTGTGCCACCTACTGAGACACTTTTCAGAAGTTGGTACAATGTCTCCGATGCCCTATTCTTTGCAATTGCAACTTCTTTCTTAGCCTCTTTGTTAGCTAGCCAATAATCCACCCTAGCCTGGTCTGTCTTTTCTATCTCTCATTTTTTCCTGCACACCTTTTTTTGATGACTAACTAGACTTGAACCTTCTCCCAGTAGCTTTCCTTATGTACCTTGTTTCTATACCTGCCTCTGTCACATATCTGTTCTGTGGTCCTCGCACATGCTGTTTTGAGGTGCTGCCATCCTGCTTTATCTCTGATTATTTCATCTTCTTCCTGAGGTGCTAGAGTTCTAAGTAATTCCTTTATCTGTTATGCTTTCTCTCCAGTCAACTTCCAGGTCTTCAGCCTAGTCTCTGATGGTCTTATACCATTCTCTGACCACTGCTTGCAGCTGATTGTGGCAGTCAGTGGTTTATGCTGCAGACTGATTGTTTCACTGGGGATGACTTTGTAATTGTTGATTCTACTCCAGTCCCCTTTCCTTACTAGGATAAAGTCTACCTGAGTCGGATGTTGGCCACTCTTCTATGTGATCTTGTGACTGTCTCTTTCTGAATCATGTGTTGGCTAGTGCAGTGGTGCAGTGCTTGCATTGTCCCCTCATAGCAAGAGTTTTTCTGGTTTGATTCTCAGCTGGGGTGCCTTCTGTGGGGAGTCTGCATGTCCTCCCTGTGTTCATGTGGGTTTCCTCTGGGTGCACCGGTTTCCTCCCACATTACAAAGACATGCATCTGGAGTGTTTCTCTCTGGGCCTCCACTGAAAATTGGCTTTGTACCAAGTTGGACTTTCCCGGTAAACAGATGTTAAGTAAACAAATAAAATTACTAACAAGCCGTTTGCCAGACAGAAGTACAGAATGACCTCTCCTTCTTTATTCCTGTTGACCCACCCATGTGGACCTAAGCAGTCCTAATATCCTGTTCTGTCTGTCGTAATATGTCCATTCAAGTCACCCATTATTACCAAGTGCATAATTCTATAATAAAAAAAACACAAAATCATCTAAAAAACAGCATGCAATATGGTCAAGGCAAGGTGCACACATTATTCTGGACTTGAATGTCCAGGACATTTTGGACCAATTAGATACATCTTTGAAACAACACAGTGCATATGGAGACATTCCTTTATTGAATTCATGTATCAGGAAGAAAGTTTCAAATCTTTTGTTTCTAATATATGATTCTGTAACAGTTCATTTGCATTTCCCTATGTCATTATACATATTGGCAGCACATAACTGAAAAGCAGGAATACAAGAAGTATGTAATAATAAAACAGTATGAGTAATCAGTATGGACATAGGGAGGATATCCCAAAGGGCCAGACAATCAAAATCATCTGCAGTCACATGTGGAACATCAAGGCCATAAGCAGGCAATGTAATTCATCCTGTGGACAGGGTTTGAGGTCTGCTGTCTTTGTTTGCTTCCTGTGTGAGTTTGTTGTCATTTAGTCTGCCACTGCTACTGAGAAGGAACAACTGAGCCTAGTATGTTAACCTTTACAACAAATTAAAGAAATGAAGTTTTAAACAATGCAAACAAGGATATAATAAAATTGCTACTTTTATAAATCTTTTACCGGACATGCAAAGTACAGGGTTGATCCTGACCTCTGGTTATTAGCTTAGCACAGTTTGCAGACTCTTAGCCTAGTATTTACCAATGAACCTATAAATAAATGTCAGCTTGTTTAACATTTACACAAATGACTTACTTTCATTTCACTCGGTAATTTCATTCATTAATAAAATGTGAATAATTGCTTAACTTTTATATTTTCTGCATATCATGGATCCTTGCCGTGCAACAAAATGTTTTTTCCTAATTATTCAGTAAGCACTGTCCTTTTGGGTATCACACCCTAGACTTTAGTTGAAATGCCCCTCCCCCCCTCATCATCTGCATCCTTGCTGTCTCCTGCTATCACTTTACTACTTTACTATCTAGAAGGTACCATAGGGAAAAAAAAGTCCAGCATATGCACAATAAGTGATAATCAAATATTAATACTATATAAAACAAACAAAAGTATCTGCTCTACTTGGTCATTTTACAGTGTACTATTGTGTTTCTATTTTTTCTTTACACAGATTTATTCATATAGTGCACCATCACAGGCTGTTAGTTAGCAAATAAACTACAAAAACATCAGAAAAAGCTAACTACAAACAGACAAAAAAGATATGAAATATTTGTTTACATAGTGCAAACTGCTTGCAGCTTTATTCCCAAATTACAGAAGAACAAATCTTTGGCAATGGCCTTCTTCTTATGTTCTCTGGGATGACAATAGCAGTACTTTCCCACATTAAAATAACTATACTTTATTCTGTTAAGTCTCTTAGTTCCACTAGGTATGTCCTCTTTCTGTGAGAGACCAGAGGTTGTAGTTATGTTAGGAGAAATGTGGGTATATCACTGTAGAAATGTCCTCTTTTCAATAAGTTGTATGGGATCTTTTACATTCACCTGAACTGCTACCTTCTTTAGCAGGTGGGATCTTGGATTCGGCTCATCGGAAGGACATCCCACTCAGAGGCTCAGTAGAAACTGTCGCAGTGCATAAATCCAGCAGCTGTAGGCTAATAATTTGCTTAAGAAGCACTTTTGCATTAAATCATGGCAAGTCATTGGTAGTAACTTCTGACATCCATATACTTAGATCATATATATCTATGCATGAGCAAACAGAGTAATGTCAAAGGAAATTTAGAATGTTAAGCTGGGAGGTGCGGTATGTTCTGAGCAATAATAACCAGAGACTGTGTTTGAGTCTATCCACGTATGTTCTGTGCAGCAGACAGAAAATGCAGCAATTGCTTGAATGCATTATATGAAATTGCTCACTTCAGATCAGAGAATACCACCATTTGCTTGGTAACATTTTGTCAAGGTTTAAAGTATTGTACATGTTTAACCAAGCTTTCATATTGAAGGTACAACAGTCCATTGGCTGTTGCTTTCTCAGACATATAGTTTCACAATTGTTTTGTCTTAGTTTTTTCCTATTTTGCTGAGATTTTTTGATCTCGGATGTTATATTTTGAAATCTCTGTGGAGAGAAAAGAACCCCTATATCTGGAGGGTGATGGGAGTTGAGCATCCTTCAAAAATAGTTTTTGATGTTCTTTTAAGATATTCATCAAACTGTGATGTTTAGACATTTAGTTATGATATTTGAGTCACAATTTTTCATTGAAGGTTCTTCGTAAGTTTTCTGCATGTGTTTAACATTTTATTTACAATATGGTACAACTGTAATAAATGTAATAATATTGGAAGCATTAAACATTATAAATATTTTGTTCAACAAAATTCCCTCATTGATAAAGAGTGACATTAAGTTCCACTTCAAAAAACTTTGGACAGTCAACGTGCTTATATATTTATGTGTATTATACTTATAATGTATCTATTTGCACATATTTTATATTGCTATTTTTCTGGTGTGACAGATTTGCTAAAAACATACAACGTTTGATATACTCATCAGCTGACATTCATTCAGGACTGACTTTGTATGCATCTCTCTGAAACAGTTTATAATCTAATTGTAATTAGTGGCATTCAGTCAGTTTTATCTTGAAATAGTTGCATTCATATTGAGCTATAAACAATATCAATCTTCAACTTATTTGTATTAATACTGCTTAGATTACTGATGCTTACTTTAATTTGTTCTTTAGCTGATGATGTCTGCATGTTATTGGAATTGATCAGTGTATTAGGACAGAAATAAATAAATCACAGGAACTCAGATAAAGTACTTTGAAATGTTATATATCTTTACATGGTACTCACATGCTTTGTGCCAACAGCAGTACAAAATGATTCAATCAGCAACTGCAACTTGAGTTAAATTTTAATGCCAGATTTGCATACTGAACTCATATTTGCCCTAAGTCATTGTGGTTACAGTAATGAACAGAGTGTGCCATGCTTCAAAGTTTAATGAATAACAATCAACTAGAACATGTTATGTTATCAGAACTATGAGCTTTGCTCTGAATTACAGATGTAAAGTAGTGTTGCTGGGTATATTGTGCAGCACTCTTTCCAACATTTATATTTTCCAGTAGAACAATATGCAGTTAAAAATATTTGTTACATGTAGCACAGTCACTGTCATGCAAATTTAGTTATGCTAAACTTGTAGATAGCGTTTCAGTCTTTTGTATTTTAGTACACCCATTAAATGTCTTGATAATGCAAGATGCTGCCTTGCCTCATCAAGGGCTATAACCTCTGGGCTGTTATATTTGTAAGGGCTGACAGGGCAAAGCTTCACACATTGAACAGACAAAACCTCACATCAGAAGCTGGCTTTGGAATGAGTGCAGTTTCTCAGCAAACTGTATTCTGTCAAAATTGATAGCATGCTATTGAAAACTGAAGGCTGGTCTAGAGTTGACCGTTGAGGAACAATATAAAAATATAAATAAATAAAATAAAGTGCCACTAAATAATGCATGTTTTTATTAAGTGTTAAAAAATCTTGTTTAAGCAGGTAGATTTTACAGAATATTTTCACAAAGAATAGAAAAACAGTTACATTTCTGTAATCAGTGAATAATAATATTGATAACTGAATTTTAATGCACATTTTATAGTTCATCTGTTATTAAACAGCATTACTTTAGTGCCATGATTCTCTGATATGTTTATTTAGTTCTTTCCACTTCAACACACATATGGCCAGATGCATGTGACATATGAATTCAGAGAACAGACACTATACAGTAGTCCAAAAGAAAAAAAAAACTTGACATAGAAACCACAGCATCAAGCACAAATGCCCAAAATATCAAAATAAAGGAATTCAAATAGTAAGCAATTTTGTTTTGCAGGGACAAGCCCCCTTATTCCTTATTTGGGGTACAGGCTGCAACACTCCACAAAGTTTTATATACTGATTCCAAAGTTGCACAAACCTGAGAAAGGGAGAACTCTCCTAAAACAAAGAAATCACTATTGTGTACACATAGAAAGTAAGGCATTATACTCCAGGTCCCACATTTATAAGACCTTGCAATGATTTCTTACGTGATACAATCTTTGGAGTTGTATTGTGTGGTATCAGTTGAATTTGCTCTTAGCTGTGTAATAATCCAAATAATGTGCTTCCTTTCTAATAAGCAATGTTTATATCCTCAATATAAAGAAAATATGAAAGATACTCTAGATTATGTGAGATGTGCAGTGTTTGGTTTGCTACTTAGGACGGAGAAGTCTAAAATAATATTATTTTTTTATCTGTCACATGAAGCGGACAGAATTTCTGCATGCATCTAATCCCGAGGACTAGTAAAGGGATGTGAGAAACAAGTAAAATAATTGAAAAGCAGGAGGTAGAAATATATGCAAGATTGTTGCCATGTGCCATTTAGTCCACAAAAAGTCATACTCTATTTCAAACTTGGTCCTTGACTACCTTAGTCCCATTATGAATTTGCCTGTAGTTATCCAACCATGTAACTATAAGATTCCACAGATTAAATGTAACAGTCTTCCCAGTTTATTAAGCTGAAGCTAATTTATTTGAGATAGTATCAGTATTTTACTGTTAAAATCCAATTCATTATCTCACTTTCAGTCGGTTTGCTGCTACTTTTAGAACAGTAAGAACAAGCAAATGGAGTTCCTGTAATTAGTTTTGTTTCATAAAACAAGTATTGTCTGTCAGGGGCTGGCTGCATTTCCTGGATGTACATTCTGTTCTTTGGCACCTGAATATTTGCATTTCTCTAACATTGTTAGATTTTCAGAGTACTTCTTTAATTTTTCTTGTAAGCAGCCAGACGTAGCATACCATTTACTTGTCATCCTGCAAAAAGATGCATACATTAACTTGGGAACTGCAAATAGCTGATATGGATATCGCGGTTTTATTGCAGATGAAAGAAAGAAAGCACAAATAGAAAAAGGGGGTGGAGGAACACCTACATATGTTCATTGCTTGTTCTTCTGTATGTCTCTTATTCTAGCCTAGCCTGCCTGCTCTCTTCTACATGTGCATTTTACAAACCAACATTT
The DNA here is from genome assembly GCF_019279795.1 of Protopterus annectens. NCBI lineage: Eukaryota > Metazoa > Chordata > Ceratodontiformes > Protopteridae > Protopterus > Protopterus annectens. The sequence goes on along the minus strand of NC_056727.1, from coordinate 26,122,897 downwards.
GTCTTTGAAAGTATAATTATATTTTACTACACCTTGATTTTCAACAGTCTGCTATGTAAAACTGTCCTGTTTGGTGGCAGAATACTTCTAAATTGTTAGGGGTTTGTAAGAACTAAACCTACCAGTGTTCCTCTTCCCTCTCCCATGTGGCAAGTGCATTTCCACTGATGTAAAAGGATAACTTTTTTCTCTTGAACACTAATTGCTTGAAGATATTACTGACCACAAATACAAAAAAAGTGACTCCAGACATAACTGGAAAAATGACTCTTCTAATGCATTACTGAGCATATGGCTTCTTGGAAATATAACTGAAGAAGTACACATGTAGGAAGAAAAGTGAATATTGTTCATTTCAAGTCTTTGCCCTATATATTTATATAGTGAGATGTAGAAAAACAAGGTGAAGGTATGAGCAGAAGTGGATTAATTTGTGTGTAGTGCTTGTCCAGTATGAAAAACTGTGCAATCTGGTGCTCATCTTGGTTTATGTCATAGGAAAAAGTCTGTCGTGTACGGTTTCATACCTGTGAAATGACTTGGAAAGTGATGACCCTAACAGCACTACTAAATAAAGGAATTCGGTATAATAATGTATGAATTACAAACAAATATAGCACTGGTATAATTCATTGTTACAGGAAATAAGTTAGCATTTACATTAAGGTGGGACATACTTATTTTATTCATTTACTTATTTTGTTCCCATACTGCTTCATTCATTCCATATTCCCCAGTGCCTCAGAATGTTACCACGTCTACCAGCCTCCGCTAGTCCCATGGACTCTTCTTTACTAAGGTGGGGTTGACACTGAACCTAAAAGCATCTTTGGGGGTCATGCAATTAACTGTCAACACTTTTTTTCATTTATGACCTACACTTCATTATCCCACCTCCCATGAATTTGTTTGATACATCTGCAGACTACACCCCTGGTTCTTGCCTCCCCACAGGGAACACATAGATGGCCACCCTCCCCCCATGGATGGACATGCCAATCCTATAGTTTCAGTCCCTCACAAACCTGAGCTGCTAATCAAACATGGATGACCTGGACCACAGTTAGGGCTTTAATCCTTCTCTGTCTCAGTGCTGACCTTGGTTGGCCAGCCTTGTATGGGAAAAAGAAAATAATTATTAGGTTAAAATCGATCTGTGCAATCCTGTACTTTTTCTTTTGCATCCGTTGCTATTATAATGCTACAGGCTTACATAGCACTACTAGGAGTAAAGATTTATATCTTTGCAAATAAGTTCTTCCGCTGTATTCCAGAAAAAATAGCTACATAGCTTTGCAAGTTCCTTAGTGAACTGTATAAATAACTTGTTACACTTTTGCCTGACAGCATTTCTTGCCTTAGAAATGAATGTGGGAATTACTTACCCAAATGATAATGAACCAAATAAATAAGCGCTTTCATCTTAAAAAGAAAGCTGTAATCAGGACAAAATCTGCTACTTTTGCCTAATCAAGTACATGTTATGATGAAAGCACTCACTTAATTGATAAAAAAGGTCCCACTCCAACTTTGTGCCATCTGTATAATATGTTTGTGTTTGCGTGTGTGCGTGTGTGTGTGTGTGTGTGTGTGTGTGTGTGTCTGTCTGTCTGTCTGTGTGTGTGTGTCTGTGTGTGTGTGTGTGTTAAAGATGCTTTGATTTCCATTTGAAAGAATGAGGAACTGGGACTGGAGGAAACTCCTGCCTGAAATGTGCTTTTTGAAATGCAAGTATAACTGGATAATTTTGACTCTACCAGTGGAATTTGGAGACTAGAACTGGGAAAGTTATTTTCATCCCTGTTGTTTTACTTTCCCTTGTGGATTGTATGTGCATGGAGATAGCATATTTTGTCCCCTAGTCCACTTCCCAAAATAAAGCAACCAAGCAAACAAATATAGTATGAACACTTTATTAGCATACTACATTTGTTCAACTGGCCAACATTACAGTAACCATAGGCACTTTGTTACATAACAGTCATAACCAAACTGTAACTTAAACCTTCAAGACAGTTCTGAACCAGATGGGGTGCTGTTCTGTCCCTCATACCATCTGATCCAACTGCAGTGCTCCTCAGCGCACATGACTGTTAGCACAGTACAACACAGCACAGCATTCTGACCTGCTTACTCTCCCCATCCAGAATACTTGCCCAGGAAAGCAAGGTGGGAAAAAGGAAGGAAGGAAGGCCTCCCCACAACCAACCACTAGGATGCCCTTGCAGCCTGTTCCCTCCCTTTGCTGACTCTGGCTGTCTGCTGTGCTCTATTCCAGTTCAACAAGAAACAGGTTATGTTAAGGTCCTTATAGACTACTGACAGGTTAGATGTGCTTAACTGCCAACTCTGACCATGGTTGTAACATGACCGAACACCAAGAATATGCTTTACATTCAAAAATGTCTTGCTTTTAAATGAGTGTTTAATTCACTTCCATAAAAACATTTCCAATCTTTTTATTTATTTTTTAATAGAAATATAATAATTATCTAGAACACAGTCATGCCTATGCTTAATTATATCAGTTCATTATAGCAGATTAAAATTGTGAACTTGGAATGCATCTTGAGTACAGAATGATACATGACTGTAAAATAAATATCAGGCAAATGCACACCATCACAATAAAGCTGTGTCTGTATCTGTAAAGTACCAGTGCTTAAGAACACAGAAAACCCAGGATTGGTGCTGCTCTGACTACTCAATGGTCTGTGAACGTCTGGGTGTATTAATCACTGAAGGCAACACTGCTCTGGGCTAAGGAAGTCACCCATGATAGCAGCCTATATCAGTAACATATTCAGACGCTGCCACTGCACTGCCATGATTAGTATGAAACATTTCGGACAGCAAACATCACTTTGTGATTAATCTGATATCATTCCCCCTTAAATGAATCAGCAAGAGATTTGTCTGGAAAACCTGGTGAATAATCCCATTGTGAAATGAAGTCAGCTGTACCCAAAGTAGGCCTGGAAAACCTTTCCATAAAATTTCCCATGTTGCTGGACTGAGGCCCAGATTTGTTCCATTTGGCATTACAGTTGCTCTTTCAGCCACTAAGGTTATGAAAGGGTGACTCAAAGTTATGATTCGCAAGCAATTTGCAATGAAAATCACCAACTTCAAATCACATCAATGCAGAAGCTAGACTGAAACAACCTAATACAGTTAAGAAATGTTGAAGAGGACCACCACCGTATTAATTTGATGACTGCCTGCCCACTGCTTGATCTGATGCTTTGCCAATACAAAATGAATGGGTGAAGTAACCTGTTGGTGAAATCCTCTAAGAAAACAGAGATTTGCATAAAACATATTTCAAATCCTTCTGAGTAATAACATGACCATCATGGTAATTGAACACTAACTTTTCCACAGGCACCCTCCTACACAGCCCATGAAGGATGGCTACCCACTGCACGTGATGCAGGAGCTGACCTAATGCTGTTGTTGTTGTTCCTTCAGCTATTCCCAGTTAAGGGTTGCCACAGCGGAACTCCGGTCCGCTAATGATTGGCAGTAGATTTCCATGGTGCCGAGGTGCCAGCTCAGTGCCCAACCTTCAACAAAGGCACGCCCATTCAAGACTTGTCTAAAATCACCTGCTGGCCCCACCCCTTCTGAGCAGTCCTGGGCCTACGGACCCAAAGTGCCACCACCTTGTAGGTCACAAAAACATCCTCCATATGAAAAGCAAGAGCTTGCTGACCAGAAAAGTCCCCCAGTAAATTTAACATGATAATGTGGCCCATATCATGAAAGAAAGATAATCTCCAAGCACCAAGTGTACTCCCTTTACTATAGTGCAGAGCAGACTCCTCCCAATGGGGCAGTAGGGATCTCTGTATAAGCTCTGTATAAACTTTTTGCCTTTTACCAACCTTTTGATTAACCTAGATTGACCCAAGACTTTAATCTAAAATGTTTGCCTTTAAGCTGAAGCCTTACAGTCATGGTGGCTGCAGTTAACGAGAACCTATAAACTAGATCACAAGGCAAAGGCAGAGGACTAAATCCTCTCATGACATGGTAGACTCTGGCATAAAAAAAAAAAAAATTGAAGACCTCCTCCATATGATATTTTAATACTATCAGCGTGGGTGTCACAAAGCAATGACCTCATTACTTCTCTGCAGTCATCCACAGGCAAAGCAGAGTTGTGGCAGGATTCTCCTGTGCACCAGGAGGCATTCTGTCAAATATGGAAATCTGTAGGTGAGAAAGACTGTCAGCTAAACTGGTGGGCCTCTGTGGAATATGCCTGCCAGTAAAACAAAAAGTGACTTGAAGACCATATAAAATGAACAGTTATAGCAAGAATTTAATCTGTATGGATTTGGTCTTCTTTTTCTTAACCACCTGAACAACTGCCTGTTTGTCCAACTAGAAAACTACTCTCTTGCTATGAAACTGCTTTTGCCACAATTCTGTCACCAGTTAAATGGGCACAGACCCAGGAATGTAACACTGTTCTTGCATTTAGCAGACCAGAGTGAGGGACAGGGTACAAAAACCAGTGCCATTTTGTTATGTTCCACGCCTGGACCCCCTGCTATATTGGTGAAGAGATGAAGCACGTGTGAAGAGATCCAATTGTCTTGACTTTGAGAAATTTCTTCAGCCTACTCACCTCTCCCACCTTATGATGCTTCGACTGGCCACCTTTGAAAACCAGACTGCAGGCAACACTGAGAGGCCCAATGTTCCCTGATTTCCATTATACTAACTTTTTATTAATGGCTACGAACTTGTCAATACTTTCCTTTTTAAGTTCATTAATGTGGTTGTTAGCTGTCTAAAGGCTGATGATACTACACTGATTACCAGCAATAAGAATAGGCTAAGCCCTCAATTATGTCTTTCTCTAGAGAAACCACCAGCATATGGTACAGCTGGATGAAGTGCTGCATGCCCTCCTTGGTGCCATCGGACCTGTTCCCAATGACCAAAAAGCCATTCATGTAATGGACTGAAGCCTGAAGAACTCTAACTTCACCCAGTCATTTATTGCCTCTGATCACAAAGCTAATGCCAAGTTCTTGGATTTTGCTCCATCTGTGCTTATAATGTGCTGAACACCTTTGGAGTCGACTAGTTCATAAATGTCTACATAATTCACTCCTACTAATCTTGTCTTTAATTTATTTCCTGCCAAAAATCCTGTCCAGAGCTGGAACTATTAGCCAGCAGAGGCCCTACCTCCTCATCTTAAAGCTCCTGGCTAACTGGGTAAGGCCAACTGGGGAAAGGGCAAACCAGAGGTTCCACCTGTACCTGACAAATCATCCACCCATTCCTCCTGTGAAGTACTCAGTCCTTTTTCTATAAACAAAAGAATGAGTTTAACCCTCCCTTCCTCTGATAATGTGTCTGATGACTGCTCCTGAGCAGTAGATTCTTCATGAATTATAACTTGGCATCAATACCTGGTTGAGTAATGGTATCTTGCTCTGTGCTAGGTGTTACCCTAGATGGCCCCCTCAGAGGAGGCAACACCATTATGACCCCACACCTAGGCCTTTCACTGCTAGTCCATTGCCATGATGTTTACCTGCAAATCATGTGATCTTGACCTCTTGTTCCAAGCAGGTACAGAACTCTCCTATGGCTGATGCCCCCTCTTCTGCAATGTCCTCCAACAGGGCTACCTCTTGTGAAGTGGTCCTCAAGTATTTGGCTGATAACATGGTTCCTGGAGGAAAAAATGTTGTTAATCAGGTGTCATGATTTTGTACTAGAACACTTAGCCTTAAACAACCCAATGTAATCCAAATTGCCAGCAACGATTAAACAACACATATACTGGGGTACATAACATCTCTTGTAGCACTGTAACTAAACAAAACCTCCTTCCATCTTTGCTTCATATTGTAGCTCTTGTTTGATCAACAAATATAACATGCAGGCTCTGATTCGTCCTTGGATGGCAATAGTCAAGAATGAAAAGAAAACTTATGAATACAACTACAAATAAAAACAGGATCATAGCCATAACACATGGAAAGCATCCATGCCATAATTATGGTGTTATAAACATGAATGTGAATTCCTATATTAATGTGTTAGAGACTAAGATACTAATCTCCAAATAAGTAAACCACATCGGCAAAAAAAAATGATCCTGCAGTACGTATTTGCAATTATAGGCAAATGGAAGAAAATACAGACTGAAGTTACCTTTTGTAGGCTAATGACTAAAACTACTGCTGTTAATCTATGCACACAAACACACATATGTATATATCTATATCTATCTATATATATATCTATATATATATGTGTGTGTGTGTGTGTGTGTGTGTGTGTGTGTGTGTGCGTGTGTGTGTGCATGTGTATACAGTTATACATCTTAGATATGTATTAGATATGTAAAATGCATTTATTTTATTTTTAATATCTGAGATAATCTTATATATGGTTACAGCTCAAAATATAAAAAGCTACGTACTGAAATTTTTTTTCAGAGGGTAAAAATAACGAAAGCAAAAAATACAGAAAGCACATTTGACTGAATGCTCAATTGATTGAATGTTAATGTTTTCAGTGCCTGTGGGTAGGAGTATGCAAGAAAATGAATATTTGAAAATGTTATAGTGGTTAATATACATGTGCAAGTGTCCGCATGTAAGCGTTAGGGCAAAGGTTAAAAGGTTAAGTAAGGAGACAAATTTCATGTTTTCCATATTTAATCTTGTGTGCATTCTGTGTGTTAGTCCTGCTTAGCTGTACTGTTTAGGGAAAGGGTTTTTAGTAACATAATGTGTAGGGGCAGGGTTAATGATAAGTTTGGCACACATGAAGAAGGTGCAGCAGGGGGTAGTGCCAAAGTTACTCATTTAAATGGCAATTATTTAAATATCAGCTTTTTTCACTCTGGCATGAAAAGGTCTGAATCTGATTAATGAGAAATGCTTACAGTGGTGGATTTACTTATGGGTCCACCTCTGTCTATTCTTCTGATGTTGTAACAGTCTGAGCACACACACTGAGACTGAGGGTACATTCTGGTGCTGTTATAATTCAGTGAATAAGTAATGGATTATGTTCTTAGTACTGAATAAAGTGTAATTCCAAAGTATTTCATTAGTGGAGAAACTAATCTAAGTCATATTTTGCTGGTGGTTAGTATCTTTATTTTAGTGGGGAATGTTAGCCTGCAGCTAAAGTGACAGGAGCAAGATATAGAGTTTCAGAGGTACATTTTAAGGTTTGCATTAAAAAGCAGAAGGAAATATTTTATTGTTTAGCAATGCAAACAGAAAGCAGGTATTACCATGCAAGGTGCTGGTCTTTGAATGGGTGGGGAGTACTAATTCATCAATGAGTTTATGTATGGGCAATTGCCTACCTGATGAAGGACACACAGAGTGGTTTGGGGTGATTGGAATTTAGGTACTTAGGCAATTTCATCTAGATGAGCTTGGTAATAACTGAAAAATTATGGATTTTCTACAGAATTTTAGTAGTGAATTTAGCAATTTTGTAATAACATTGCTCTAATTTTGCTAGAAAGAAGGAATGGATGTGTGTGTATAGGGACAATGGATGTTACTAAAAGTAGAGCAAGAACAATGATGGGCAAAGGAAATGTTATCTCTCTACTCATGAATTCCATACTATTGCTGGATTAAAAAAATATAAATGTTTGCATGCATATATAAATATTAAACTTTTTCTTCTAGAAACATTTGTGGGATTATTAGCTTATATGACAAGTGGAGCCATTCCCATGATGGCTGATTCTGGTCTCCATCATATTACTTATGCAGGTAAATGAGTGCTGAATGGAGACCTGGTTGTGGGATGCACCTCTATACTGTAAATGTGGTCTGTGTGTCTCAATAGGAGGAACTAGTATTCTAAGTAACATGTATTAAGGATATCCGAGGTACAACAAGCTAAATGGACAACCTCAGTTTTTTTTTTCTCAAAAGTCAGATGTTTAGTAAAATATACACTGTGGAAGGGAAGTAAGTAAAGAAAGAGTGAATGTTCAAATACCTCCTGTAAACACACACAAGAAAAGTGATATAGAGCAAGAAGGAAAAAAGAACAGCAAGAGAGATGCAAATTAGGAAGTTGGTGACAACCAATACTGAAAGTTTAAGAACCTCCCTAAACTAATTATCTATTTGTGTGGCATCACAAACATATGATACAGGGAGGAAGAATTCTGGAGCAGCATGGAAAAATGTCAGCTGCAACAAAATTCTAGCCAGATTTGTACGTGTAAGAATAACAGAGAAAAATAAGGAGTTGCTCACTGCATAATAGTTGGGATAACGTCAACAGGAGCAACACATAAAGAAGTAGCAATTATTATTGAAGACAGAAGCAACACATTTCATCCAGCAGTTGGTTAGATACTCCCCTCACTTTTTACAGAGCTAGGTCAAAAGAGAAGACGGTGCTAACAGGGACAGACATTTAATGATTAAATATTAACTGAAATACCCAGTTACATCTATGGCTATAATCACAGCTATACTTAACCCACAAAAAGCAGGTCTCAGAGAGCTGCTGCTAGAAGACAGCTACTAGGATGCTTTCTTAAATTTTACAGCTGGTACTCTCAATTCATTGGCTGTATAATACGGTAGGCACCCATGAAAAATGAACAATAAATAATGTTTTTTTTTTTTTTTTTTTTTTTTAATTAAGAACATGTGCTGAATCATACCACACAAAAGTAATAGTGCTAGAGTTTAGACAGGCTGAATTTATATGAGAAAATGTTTCAGAACATAAATAAATAAATACATAAATAAAATATATAAATAAAATGTAGTCTAGAAGGATATGTAGAAAATGCAAAAGAAAGATCAATCTGTAATTGAGAGACAAAAGTTATTATCACAGATAGGTGACCATGTTTAATTTTTCTAAGGAGATTTAGTATGGCAGAAGTGTAGGTTTTTGGCTAAAAAGACATGAATGTGTATTTGATGGCTAATGATTTCAGGTGTTGTGTACTTAGGAGTGACTTGTCTAAAATTGTCAAGATAGTGAATGAATACATTTTTAAGTTGTTGGTAGTTTCTCAGTGTGAAGAGTGGACAAAAAGTTATCAATGAATATTTTTTAATGGAAATTCTCTTCCAGATGTGAGCTTAAATATTGGAGCCACATTACAGAAGGGGAGTGCAGAAATGTCTTTTTGCCTGTCTAACAGCCTTTGCTATGCATTTCTAATTGATTTGCATTTGAATATGCAGTGTTAATCTCACTCACTTTATAACATTTGCTATATGTCATTGTAATAGTTTTGTATATCAGTGGGGGGTGTACTACTTCTTAGCCTCATTTGTCTTGCCAGTGCATCTTGGTCAAGCATTTCTATAAAGATATTAAATATTTGAGCTGCTCTGTTTAATAAAGGCAGGTATTTTGTATAAAAAGACAATCAATTCCTTGTAATCTTAAGCTTATTTTATGAAATGGTTTGTACTTTTGGTTTTGGATAAGGGCAATGTTTGTGAAAGATGTGAGATAACTGTAATTGCAGGCCACATGAAATGAGTGGTCATTTAGATAATCAGTGACTGTACCACACACCATGATATTATCACGCTACCTTGGAAAGATCCCAGTCAAAATGTGTTCTGCTCTTTTACTTTTGTCTTTGCAGATCAATTATGTTATTATCAATTGTGCCATTTGGTCTTTTCAATGTCAATGGATATCATGTTTATAAAGATGTAACAGTTCTATATGTCCATCTCTTTTTTTCCATTTTTGCATATGGGGTTGGGGTTTCACTTCAACAGTGACAATCATATAATCTTAAAGTTTACACCAATGAGTGGCTAGCCCTGCTGCGGTAGTTCTTCTACACCACACACTCACCCACACAGTCATGCCTATGGCTAATTTAGAGTGTCTAATACACCTACTGCATGTCTTTGGAATGTGGGAGGAAATCAGAGCACCCAGAGGAAACTCACATGAGTACATGGAGGACATGTAGATTCCATGCAGAAAGCACCCCAGCTTAGAATTGAACCAGGGACCCTCTTGCTGTGAGAGAACAATGCTATCCACTATGACACTGTGCTGATGAATATACCGGTTCTCCATGTGTTTTATCTTATTACTGCTTGATAAATACGATTTGTAGCAATAGTTGGAAGTAGTTAAGAGTGGTTTGGGGTTAGCTACTACTTAACAATACAATGAATCTTTCCTTCACCCCTAGTCCAGTGATATACCCCAAAGGAGCACATATTAATTTTCCTTTCCCTTTACTTTGGCAATGGAACCTCCCAATGTATATGTTATGTTTGAAGGGGAAAACGAGTGTTAATCACCATTTTTTTTCTGATCTGTGTGTACGATTTATTGATAAAAATACAAAAAAGGTTGAGTTCAACTGTACAACGGTCAACAGTTAAATCGAAAACACACTGCTGAGGTTGGATTCAACCGACTTCTTTATTCACCACACAAATTCAAAATAATGCAACACTGATTGAGCGCTTTCTTCCCTTTACATAGGGATTTCATCAGATTCTGATGAAATCCCTATGTAAAGGGAAGAAAACGCTCAATCAGTGTTGCATTATTTTGAATTTGTGTGGTGAATAAAGAAGTCGGTTGAATCCAACCTCAGCAGTGTGTTTTCGATTTTTTATGATTTATTGATAATTGAGCATTAATACTCAGCAGAATACACTGAACATCCATACAAGAAAATGAAATAAGTATTTATGTTGGCAGTCACATTGTTAAGCAGTTTTTGTAGGTTCATATGTTTCTAGTTGATTACTAGGATAATGCCACAACAGCCTTTACAAGGCTAGCCAGTAATACCCGGGATATGACAATATTATATTGTAATTCCCCAGATATGGGATGGAGTAGTATCTGGGTAGTGGGTCTTTGGGTGTTGCAGTTCTGAGTCATTTTACAGACTGCCTCTATCCATTGGTTGAGTACAGTGGCACCACGAGTTCCTTTGTTCTTGAAGCCACGCCTTTACTTTTAAGTTGAGCCACACAGAAAGATTTCCTCACTAATGTAGCTACCTGGTAGTCAAACATTAGGTTACTATCTATCTGTGTGCCCAGGGCCTTCATCAATGGGTTTGCTTTTAGTGGGTGTAATCAATGTTATAATTTGCAGGGGTGCCTGATTTACCAAGGGTATGATTACACATTTTTTTAGCATTTGGTCTCAGACCATGGTCATTTTTAGGCCTTTTTGTATGATGTCAAAATTGTTTGGTAATTCAGTGATTGCTCCCAGCTTACAGCGATCAGCAAACTTGGTGAGCCAGAGGGCCCCCATATCGGCCTTCACTTCAGAGAAGTATATACCAAGTAGGAGGGTTCCTGTGGGACAACACTAGTAACAGCTTTCTTATTGGAAGTAGATTCACCTATCCAGACAACATGTGTCCTATCAGTGAGCCAGTTTGCTATCTATCTGATGATGTAGGAGTTTAGGCCTAACTCAATAAGTTTATTTATGATCCTTGAGTGAGAGATTGTGTCAAAAGCTTTGACCAAGTCTATATAAGTGGTGTGTACCAGTTTACCCTCATCTATGGCCCTGGTGACTATCTTGAAGAAGTCCACCAAACTAAGCAGTTAAGACTTCCCTTTGATAAAGCCAAATTGTGTCTGGACCAGTTTTTGAAAATTTCCTATGTCATTGTTGGTCAGATCCATGATAATTCTCTCCACAGCTTTGCAGATAAGACTGATCAACTTTATGGGCTTGAAGTTCCCTAGGTCAGTTGATGAGTCAACCTTGTACCTTGTACAGAGGGATGACTGTTGCAGTCCACCATTCCTGTGGGATAAAGCCTACCTGGAGGCTGTGTTTAAAAACGGGTTTCTAGTGACCTAGATAAATTCTATTTTTAAGCATACATAAGAAGCATCCTGGAATGATGTTGAGACCTTAGGAGGCTGGGTGTTTGCATTTAATGAACACAATAAAGGCCTGTACCCTTGTAATGACCAGTAGGGGGATGGTTGCAAGCATTTCTTCGGCTGTGGTAGGAGGTGATTATGGGGAGATGTTTGAATTGAACATAGCCAGCCAATAGGCTTGCTATAGATTCAGGCTGGGTGTAAGTGTTGCTATTCATGATTAACTCAGCACATTGCTGAACTGTTCTGTTGAGGTTAAGAGCATAATTTAAAAAAGCCTTATAGTTATCTTTCACCTGGGAAGTTGTCTTTGCCTCGTAGTTTGCTTTGGCAGATTTGACCCACTCTCTGATTTGTTTGTTTTGACTGGTGAGTATAATTTTGCACTGATTTGTCTGTTCCTTCTTGGTTTTGAAGAAGATTTTTTTTCCATTTAAAGAATAGCCTATTTATGCAAGGCTGGTTTATTTTTGCCACCAATCATAGGTTTGACTCGGACAAGTACTGCCTCCTCTGTGCAGCTATGAATGTGATCATACAGTGCTTTTGTGTACAGCTCAGAGTAAGCTTCAGTGTCATCCAGGTTTGGAGGGGCTTGGAAGTTTAATATGCTGTCAACTTATTTGAGGTAATTGGCCTTAGCAAAGTTCTTAACAGGTTTGGAGTGTGACAGGGGTTCTCGGTTAGTTTTAATACTAAAGGAGCTCATTTTGTGGTCAGATCTTACCAGGGAGGAATTAATGTGCAGGAGGGAGCAGCAGCACCCCCCATGTTTGTGAGTATTAGGTCAAGGATACAAGTACCTCTAGTTGGGGAGCTAACTAGTTATGCCAGGGTGTTTGCATTAACAAAGTCCAAAAAAACCTCTGAGCGAGTGATTTATAGGTCATAGAAGTCTCCCAGTTTATGAAAGGATGATTGAAGTCACAAATAAGTATGGTGTTTTGCTGAATATTAAGAGATTCCGGTAGGTTTAGGTAGGAGGTGTGATTTTCCAGACTCATGTTAGGGAATCTAGCGCAAGCAAGGATATAATAGTGGGTCACACCTATGGTTAGTTGGGCATGGAGCAGCTCAAGTGAGTCATGTTGTTGGACCAGTCTAGCAGTGTACTTGTCCTTCATAAACACTTCCATCCCCTGTTTTATCCTGAACTGAGGGGGATTGAAATGTATGAAAGGCATTGTAGCCTTTGATATCTGGGGTGCTTTCCATGATTCTGATCCATAATTCCATGACTACACATATGTGCACATTCCCCTAGGTGAGGAGTGCTTCCAGGGAGAGCAGTTTTTTATTTAAAGGTGTATGAGCAGCAGTCCCTTTAGGTAGTCATGAGCGATTCTTGTTTTGTTGGAGGGTTTAACAATGTGGCATGGCCTAATAAAAGGCACTCTAGGGATAGATAAAGTTTTTGCCAGCATCTGGTAATCAAGTGATGACAAGTGCAAACTATCTCTGGCAAAACATTGTGGTTTGTCACTTGTATTTCCCCATGCTGACAGATATTGGATTCCCTTGTTGTGGCACCAGAAATTAAACCAGTTGTTGAAGTCAACCATTTTTTTGCTGATACTATGCTAGCATCATTGGTGAAAGCAGGATGTTATTCAAGGCTAGATTCATAGCCACCTGTAACATATATTCAGAGAGCTCCATCATGTCTTCCTTCATACAGTCCAATGAAATATGATTTAGGTCACACTGGTACTTGTGGTTTAAAGACATAAGTGCATGCATGATCTGATGAATAATGACTCCACACAGACAGCTCACTGTGATCTTCTCCTTGTTTAGCCTGGTAAGGGGGACATCAGTATGTCTTACAATGGAACCCCAACAACTAGAAGGTTTGGCTGTGTGTTGTATTGCCTTATCGGCTTGGAAATGGAGCTACTATTATTTTTAGAGTTATGTGTTGTATGAGGTTCTGCCTTTTTGGAGTGTAAGTATGGGTCCATTGATAGATACGTTTAGGGATTATTGGAGGTTTGGGTATATTACATGTGAGTACCTCTGCATATGTGGGTCTATGTGTTTGTTCCTTAGTGCTGATAGTGAGTGTTTTGGGTGTAACTTTGACAACCTAGTTTGCATTTTCATGTGTGTATGTGAGCTTTGCCTCCAATAACATTATCTATCTACATCTCTCACACACTGCTTGTCTGTTCTAAAATTAAATGACTGTCACTGAACATGAAGCAGCTACTGCACTTCCTCAGGATGCCTATATCCACCAGACCACAAACAGAGGAGATGCCAGGGAACTGCCTATTCATTATACCAGATCCTAAGTTTTTGGGAAAGGAATAGGGGTAAGTCACTTAAAGGTCTAAGTGAGAGTGTTTAGTAGTATAATATTAAATGACCAGCAATGGTGCTGCCCTCTGTGCAGACTGGCAGCTCTTAGAGCAGCTATGATCAGTGGAAGAGTATGGAGGACATTTCCTGTACACAATTTTAAACTGGTGAGGTTTGCTTATATACTAGGCACAGGTAACTGCAATTAAACAAGGTTTTTATACCAGCAGGATGAAAGATGTTTACACAGTTAAGTCCTCAGACCAATCAGATAAACACAGAATAAGCTGATCACCAGCAGTTGATAAACACAAAAGCCAGAAGAAGTAGCTGAATTGAACCCACTCAAAGTATTGCAGGCTGCAAATCACCACACAGTTGTAGAATGCAGAATCCACTTTATTAACTTCAGACAAAAAATCCAAGGATGAGCGCTTTCGTCCAGAAAGATCTAGACTTCATCAGACAATTTACCCCCACATAGTTACTTCCTTCTTATACAGTCCAAACAGGAAGTTCCACCCAGTTATAAACTAATCAGTTATGTAATTAAAAGCACAATATTTACAGTCACTGAATTTAAAAAGCAGACAAACTATACAAACTGAAAAAGTTCATGGAACACACCACCCTAAAAACACACTATATATAAACACTGCTTCATAAAAATGACAATTTACAATACATTTTTAAATATGTTGAATGTGTTAAAACAATAAATATGTGTGATTAAATACTAAAAACTAGATATAGTAGAAAATGTTAAGAGAAATAAATACATAACATAAATACTGAACATGTGATATTAAAATGTTAAAATGTTAAAATGCATAATGGAGAAATATATATATGTACATATATATATATATATATATATATATATATATATATATATATATATATATATACACACACACATTTTATCTTTCTAGTGCCTTTAGTTTTAAAATTGAGCTAATTGAAATATGCTCATTCAGGCCTGGCCAGTTCCCTGCATTCAAACGTAATTGCCAGTATAATTCTCTTTTCTCAAGTAATAGTGACCATGCACCACCCCTCATGTTGGTACTGATACTGTCTATAATAAAAAATTGGAACTTATGGTCTTTATACTCCAAAACATGTTTGCTAAGAGAATTTGTTTCTTTTTTTTCCTTATGTCATATAGGTGTTCGTATATGCAATTTTTTAACTTCCTATCAGTCTTGCCTATGTAAAAGCAAGAACAGGTGGTACACATGGCACAGTAAATCACTTTCTCTGAATTACAGTTGAATTTCTGATTGATTCTGATTTCAATATTATTAATGTCAAAAATATTGCCTTCTTTAATGTAACTGCAATAGTTACATCTGCCACATTAGTTCATAGAACCTGACCCGTGGTTTGGTTAAGAGTTACTGCTCTCAAATATGTTTTTCATATTCTTGCCTTTCCTATATACCATAATAGGTTGTGGCCCTATTAGTGATCTGATATTCTTGTCATGTCTCAAAATAGACCAGTTTTTTGTTAAGATGTTTCTTACTATGTAACTATCTTGAGTGAATACAGTGACGAAAGAAGTCTTATAATCATTCTTACTTGCAACATTGTCAGTTTCTTGATTACTGGTGAAAGGCCCACTGTCAGTCATACTACAAGAAAGTAGAGGTACATAAAACCCACGGTCTCTCTTGTTAACCACCTCAATCATTATATCACTAACGAACTTATAAGGATAGCCTCTTTTTTGAAACATATTTTTCAAGTTGTCACATTCATCTAAAGGTTCATCAATACCAGATACCATACGGGCTGCACGCACAAACTGTCCCTTAACTGTTGCTTTCTTTTGTTTGACTGGGTGTGTACTAGAAAAATGCAATAGTGAGGTTGAATACGTGCTTTTCCTAAAGATTTTTGAAACAAACCTCTTATTTTCATAATCCTTTTCCAGAAAGACGTCTAAAAAGGAAATCTTGTCAAGGTCTCTGGTATAGGTGAACTTTAGAAATTCTGTGGTGGTTCAAATATAATTTATAAAATCATCAATAGCATCAACAGGTCCATCCCACAGAACAAACATATCATCCAAAAACCTGGTGTATAATCTGATGTGCTCAAAATAACATGAAGAAAAAAGAAATTTCTTCTCCCATTGCCTAACTACAATATTTGCATATAAACCACCACATGCAGACCCCATAGCCACCTCTTCTTGTTGTAAGTAAATTTCTTTGTTAAACAACATGAAATTGTTTTTAAGGACAATTTCCATCAGTTGTGAAAAGACCAAGGTCTGGAAGTGTGAGATATCTTTTTCATATAAGAAATCTGTAAACCACTCCAAACCAATTGTGTGAGGTATGACTGAATAAAGGTCTTTAATATCAATAGTAATAAAAACAAAAGTGTCCTTGAAAGGTATCTCATCCATAGCTTGTAAGAAGCTCCATGAATCCTTGCAGATATGTGTCTCACTCAATATGTATTATTTTAACTTATTGTCCAGATATCTTGCAAGGGGATGGGTAATGGACCCCTTGGAGTCTACTATGGGTCGCATGGGTAGTTGGCTAAGATTTTTATGCAATTTTGGCAGCCCAAACATGACTGATATTTTAAGGCAGGGAACAGAGAGAAAATTAAGCACATCAATAGAAATTGAACCCTCTATAAATAAATCTTGGAGTTAATTCCTTATATGCTGGTAAGAAGTGTTCAGTTCATTAATGGATGACCTTAAATATGCTTTTCCTTCTAGAATACAAAACATTTTCTTGTTATAGTCCTCATAGTCCATCAAGACAACACCTCCACCTTTATCGGGTTTCATAATTCTAACATTTTGTGAAAAGATTTTTATTTCATCCATTACCTTTCTCTCATTCATGTCAGACTTCCTACTAGAAAGCTTAGAGTTACGTATATCCAACTCACACATATTCTCAAAAAGTTGGACAATGGGATGAAGTGGTGAGTTGTATGTACTAGAGATGGCTAAAGGGTTGACAAAGGAACCAGGTGCAGAGTTTTTAAAAAGAATGTTCAAGTTCAGCTTACGTGTATACATTCTTAAATCCATAAGAGTATTAGAAACATTTAGGGGCTGTGGGGGTACAAAGGTGAATCCTTTGGCAAATAAATCACAGTGTTCAGAATTAACAGCAATACTGGAAAATTGTACAAATTAAAGTCACCTAAAGTGTTGGTAACTATGTGGCAGGGTGGGAGTAAATGGTCCCTATCATCACCTAAATTGTTTGGTGGTGAATGCAACAAGTCCTTTCATATCCAAACTAGCTTGACTAAAGCAAAAGGTGGCTAGTCAAGCTAGTTTGGATATGAAAGGACTCATGCATAAACATTGGGACATTTTATTTTCAGATAAGGATGTGAGTAATGTTGTAGGCCCGAAACCACTCTTGACTTATAAGAATCATCAGAATTTGAAGAGTATATTATGTAGACCGAGATATAGATCTAGTAATCAGAGTATAGCAGGTACAACTCAGAACACGGTACCCTGTGGTCATTGTAATCAATGTATTTTTATCAACTCTAACACTGAATTTATACATCCCACTACAACTCATAAATTCAACTTCTATACTAATACGAACTGTGGAAGTAAGAATGTTGTTTACGTGGCCTTATGTAAATCATGTCCAGCATATTATGTTGGCAAAACCAACCGCACACTCAGAGAACATATCAGGGAACATTATTATCAGATGAGGATAGGCTCTGATGTGAATGCATTAGCGAGACACCTTAAAATAGCGGGACCTGAACATACATTTACTTTTTTTGTCCTTCAGACACTTATACAAGGTCCAAGAGGAGGGGACCTTATCAATAGGACATTAGAATGTGAGACCAGGTGGATTATTAGATGGAGAGCAGATCAATCCCCAGGCTTAAACGATAAGGTACAGATAAAACCCTTCCTAAAGAAGAGACGTCTTAAAAGACCTAAGTGAGTAGGGGACTAGCATACTTTTAGGAGGGCAGCAAGTGACATCTACATATTAGCAATTTTATTTTATTTTAAAAATTCCTGTAAATAAAAGTACTAGCGCATAGTATGAGTAGAAAAACTGATGTTAATGAATTTTCATTTTAGATCGATACATGCATCATATGACTGCTAGTGATTGATTTTAAATTTTATATGTGTTCCTGACTTTGAAGCCTGTATTGTTTGACATTCATATCACTATATAACATCACTATAATTATGTATATATATTAGCCCTCATGCATTTTGATGACTGTTACACGAAAAATTCCTTATACAAATTTATTTGAAAGGATTTTTCATTGTTTTTAACTGTTTTTAATTTTATATGCATTTATTCTGGTTAGAATTGAGCATATCTCAATTTATAGCAGCTCCGTATTTTTTAAATTGCAAAGAGCTAATATATATTGTACCTAGCTCTTTAAATTATAACGTGGTTTTGGTACAGGAGATATAACCAATCACAGCCCAGGGAGGGCTTTTTAAAAATGTTTGCTGCACTGTGTTTTTTATAAGTCTGAAGAAGCCTGTTGGCGAAAGCGCTCACTTTACATCAAATAAAAATTTTAGATTTATATCCAGTTGTATTCGTTGTCAAGCATTTTGGAGGATTTTTATTAAGTTTCAACATGTTTTATTGCCATCAGGGAAGAGCGTACATGGTTGTTGGATTTTGTTATTTCATATTTTCTACGCTGATTCCCGTCTCCGTCGGAGTGCTGAACTGCGTTGGATTTGTGCTTTTACTTCGATATTTAAATATTTATTGTAAATTGTCATTTTTATGAAGCAGTGTTTATATATAGTGTGTTTTTAGGGTGGAGTGTTCCATGAACTTTTTCAGTTTGTATAGTTTGTCTGCTTTTTAAATTCAGTGACTGTAAATACTGTGCTTTTAATGACATAATGGATTAGTTTATAACTGGGTGGAACTTCCTGTTTGGACTGTATAAGAAGGAAGTAACTATGTGGAGGTAAATAGTCTGATGAAGTCTAGATCTTTCTGGACGAAAGCGCTCATCCTTGGATTTTTTGTCTGAAGTTAATAAAGTGGATTCTGCATTCTACAACTGTGTGGTGATTTGCAGCCTGCAATACTTTGAGTGGGTTCAATTCAACTACTTCTTCTGGCTTTTGTGTTTATCTGTTTCAGTTTGTGCTTTGTGACTTTTTTGATCACCAGCAGTTCCCAACTTGGACAGGTTGAATCTGCTCTTTAACCCCACCAGAGTGCAGAATAAATCCATCTTAATGTAAAACAATCTGTTTTTGATCTCAAGTGCAGTAAAAAATATCAGATATCCTGTAGTATCAGGAGTTCTTGGAAATAATTTCACAAACTTCTAAAGGACACAAAAAAATTTGAAAAATTTAAAAATTAGAAATATTTTGGAGAACTTTGGCAAACTCATTACAGCTTTTGCAGTATCAGAGGAGTTTATGAAATAGACTACTGTTAAAGCAACCCAAGAGTAGTGCAATAACAAACAGATGGCATTTATTTAACAACTGCAGGCTGAAAAACAGTGATAAATTCAACAAAATCAATAAATGCAGCACATAACTGTTTAAAAGTGTTGAGATAGTAAGAGCAAGTACAAATAAATACTTATATCATCTTTATAGATGCAATCCAAGCTCTTGTAGTCTTTGGTGTTCAAGTCAGGCACAGGGAAGTGCTGAATAAATGAGGTTTATAATCTAAGAGCAGACTGTGTTGAAGTGATTCTGTCAAAGTGCTGACTTTTCCATTTTATTTGAATGAACTGAGTTATCTGCAAATACCAACATTTATGGTTTTGCAGACTTGTCTGAGATATAAAACCACAGATATAATGTTTGCATATAGGGAGCCATGGTGAAAAACACTTCTTGTTCTTTTTGTGTGCATTGGCTTTTTTTTTTTTTTTTTGCATGTTACATGTTTCTTCGCATAGTTATTTTACATAGTAGCAGTACAGTCTCTGAATGTGTTTTTTTTTCACATTGCCAGAATGTCGACTAGTAGTGGTTTTCTTGGTTTGGCTATTTTTTGTATGTTTTTCTCCATCATGCTCTAGATGTGAGTCTCTTTGCAACCCTGTGCAAAAGGATTACTCTGTTTTCATTGGTTAGTTTCATTTAACATAGGTAATGCCCAGTAAGCTTTGGGCTTACTCTCTATGCATCAATAATACCACTAAACATACATCACACTGTCTTGCACTGATTAGAACATTATATATTTTCTCTGTTACTGCTAATGTGCTTTTAGAAACTTATATATTTTTTTCTTTCTGGTTAGGAAATAGATTAAAGTAAAGAGTTTGGAAGCTAAATGTAAGGTTGTTCAAAACTGGAATGTACTTGCATTAAAAGATCTTAAACTTGAAATTGTGCTTATATGGACAGAAGCAAGGTGATTAGAGAAATCATTGTAAGGCTTGCAGTTTAAGAGTGACATTACAAAGTTCTGGCTTCGAAACGATAGATAATGTATTTAAAAGCATTTAAATGCAAGAAAAAAATGGCTGTCTACATCTCATAAAACTGATGATTGTTAAGCATAAATGACATGTAGTTCATTTACAGTATTATGTCTCTGAATGGTTCTGTATCCAGGCAAAAAATGTCTTTGTGTGTCTTAACATTAGACTGAATAGCGAGTCAGGGAGACACGAGGAGGGGCTGCACACTAATGTTTCCACTGGCTAGTATTTTCTTGTAGCTACTCTGTGCAGATATTTTCTTTCATTGCTTTTTGTACTTTTAAATACACTCACCTGTCTATACACTGAACAGATAATTAACTTAAAACCTCAGCTTAATCTCAGTGATAAAACAAATTGTTTCAGAGCAAGGAGTGACTGCACTAGCCAATCTAGCAACTAATTAAATCTAGTCAAAGCATTAATTAATTATTCATAGGGTTTACATTCAGATTCTACTTTTTGAATTGCTTACTTTGGTTACTTTTCCTAAACAGTACCTGAGTATCTCAACGTGTCTAGAAATCAAACATAACTTAAGTATTTCAGTGGTGCCAGTCTCCAGTTGCTTAGCACTCCTGAATCCATTTCTAGAAAGAACAAAATAGTAATCTCATAGCAGCTTCTTACCCATTGATCTTATTAGTCATATCAAAAACCAATACACTCTGGCTAGGCTTATTAATGCCCTCAGACAGATAGCCTAGTACCTACCTATAAACCTATGAACCTATAAGCCCTGAAAAGTCAAATATATTGCAAAAAGCATTCATGAAAACAAGTTGCATGATCAGTATTATTTACAAATGACTCCGGATAAATGATTAAATAATTAAATAACTAACAAAATAACTAACTAATGTCTTATCCACCTGAAAACATCACTGGCAAAGTAAGACTATGGTTGATGTATCAGGAAATGACATCTGCTCTTCTGTGATTCACCAGGAAATTGCATGGGCCATTTGAATTCTACTGATTAGCCTATGACATTTTAAAAGTAGTATATATAGTAATATGCATGTCAGTTAATGGTAGGATCTGATGAAGGAAATTGTTCTCTGAAAGCGCTTATCCTGTTACTAATAAATGATTTTATGCTTTTTGTCATGGTGACCCTGCTGCTATTTGTTTGGACATTTTTTACATTTTCTATAGAAGGGACTTTGGTTCCTGCAGTGCTGTGTTTTGCTGAAATAATCATACACTGCCACCCAAGAATACATGACACATTTATGTAACGTTATTATTTATCCACTCATGTTCGAGGCAATCGGGTACTTCAATGACTTTGGCAGCTCAGACACTGCACTTCTTAAAGCTGAAAAAGTATTTGAGTACTAGCATTCAGGATATAATCAGTTGGGGACACAGTCAGAAAAGTAATAATGATTATAATGTTCATAATTAAAACATAATATTTAAATGTAATTTTTATTGTATTTCAATCCAATTAAAGCTGTTTTAAATGTATTTATTGCAGAGTCTATTTGCATAAGAGCTAATATTAGCTCTTACATATTTCATTTCTTGATTTTATCTTCCCCTTGCTAAGATCAAAGACCGCTGATGTTACACCTTAATTCTCCACAAGTCAATAGAGTATACTGTTAAAATGTAGAAGGATGAATTCAAGATGATTTTGAGCTTCAGAGGTAGAAGGAATCTGAAAGCACTGCAAAGGATGTGTGTAATATTTTACTAAAGATTAGCATCATCACTAATAACAGGGAAAATAAGGTAAATAGCAAAGTAAAACATCAACACAGGAAAAACTGAGCCAATATATTATTATTAGGCACTCATTGCATTATTCACAACCCTTTGCATTCAGATCTATATAAAATATATTACTTGAGGATATGCAGTAGATATGAAAGCTGTTCCTTAGAAACAGTGATTCATATTGATATTCATAAAAGGATGTAAAGATACAGCTACAAAACATCTCTAAAATTATTCATAATTGAGCTTGTGCTAATTATCTAATCA
Organism: Protopterus annectens; assembly: GCF_019279795.1. Classification (NCBI taxonomy): domain Eukaryota; kingdom Metazoa; phylum Chordata; order Ceratodontiformes; family Protopteridae; genus Protopterus; species Protopterus annectens. The sequence goes on along the minus strand of NC_056727.1, from coordinate 26,100,248 downwards.
GTACCCTGACGGTTGTCATAATTAGCTGTACATCTGTGAATGAGGACACCCATACTGTCTTTGAATACAGTGCCATCTGCCAAGAACAAGTAAAAAGTTCGGTAACCGATGTATGATCAGCAAATTCGATGTTCTACTGCTCTTCAGTTCTTGTGTCTTCACACGTGCCTCTATTCTTTGGCTGTCATTAGTGTAAGTGAGTGTATAGGCCGTCATTTTTTATCTCCATCATAAGAACAAAGTCTACAATTTTGATTATTGTTATTATGATGCAGTTATAGTGAATATCAGAGAATATACACTGTCTGATCCTGCAGTACCTGGGATAATTCCTACTGTTCTGAGCTACAGTAATCTTGAGATTTGTGTTATCAGAAGTATAGGGGTCATTAAATAAAAAAAAAAATGTTTTAAAATAGAACTGTCAACTAAGTTACAATTTTTAATGTTAAAAATCAAAGTTTTTTTTTAGTTCTAAAACTTACAATATCAGGTTTCACAGATGTGACTGGGAGCCGTTTGTTTCATGTGTGTGCACCATCAGGCCTCACAGATGTGACTGGGAGCCATTTATTTCATGTGTGTGCACCATCAGGCCTCACAGATGTGATTGGGAGCTGTTTGTTTCATGCGTGTGCAACAACTTAACTACAGCTGCACCAATAACCAAACAGCTGCTTAATTTTAAGTCCACTCATTAGGTCGGTGCATAGCTGATCCACAGAAACATAGTTTCAATGGAAACAGGTCAAAATGATAGACCTGCGACTTTCAGCAACATAAATACTCAACAAGTAAGCTTGTTTGCATTTCTTCCTTTTCAAAAACTTAATTTTCACACCTTCTTTGGAGTATTCCTGCATCCTTCATATTCAAGCAGTTTGTTGTTTTTGGATATGCGTTTCATGCTTATTGAATAGTTTGTTTGATTTTACTGAATGTTTGATCAGCTGAGTGGTCTGGAAAATGACATTTAGGTGGGCAGTTCACAGACTCAGTAACTAATGATCCTAGGGGGTCCATGGCTTAGTGAAATTCTTGCCTGTTATGAATGGATAGGTGTGATTTTATTTGCTTGTTCATTAGATAGATGAATGTCCACACCCTGGCATTGTGAGGCAGTAATAGACCTAAAGAAAATAAAGTTCATATCCTAATTCCCTGAATTTCACAGAACTTTCATAAGGACATTTGTTGATTGCATTGCAGTGTTGATAAAGATCACATAGGTTCACTGTTTCATAGGTTCATAGGTGTTTACTAGGTTAATGACAACAAGGGCACTTTTTAAGCCTAGCCATGTATCCCAAATCTCTGAAAACTTCTGGTACCTTTGATAAGTGTAAGGAGGGGCTTGGGAGGTGAAACATTTAAAAGTACAGCCCTGGGAGATGAAGCATTTACAGGCTGCCTGTGTTCAATAGAGATATAGATGCCAGACAAGGGATTAATCTCCTGTTCCCCATCCAGTTGTCTAAGTTACACTTAAATTGGGTTAGGGAGGAACTCTGCTTCACCTGAATGTGGAGCCTGTTCTAGAGAAGGAGGTAGTATCTAGGATTTATACCTGTCTCTCCAGCAGGTCCTATTTATGTCACAGCCAAGGTTTAAGTCTTTAAGACAGGTAATTTGGGTGCTGTTTGTTTTGTAGATATGCAGGAGGTCTATCAGAGTGGGGTTTGACAATGCCCTGCATGCCAGGCATAGCTCTCCCCTTACCAATCTGTAGGAGACAGAATACAGGGATAGGACCTTGAGGTGGTCTGCATAAGACATTTTACTTATGCCCTTGTATTCTTTGAGTGAAGAACCTCTGTGGACATTCCAATTGTCGGATATGCCTGGTTAGGTGCATACCAAAGGGGGCATTGTACTCAATGATAGGTCTGATGAATGCAAATACAGTGGAACAATGACTTCCTTGTATCTAGATGCCATTCCTTTGCTTACACGTTGCTCAACATAGAATGATTTCCTTACTACTCATAAGTTTGTAAGTTATTACTAGGCTAAAAACCACTAGGGTCCTTGCAAGCCTAAACATGCATCCCAAACTGTTCGGGTCATGGGTATCATAGGCAGCAAGGCAGGAAGGGGGTATGTTAATAGGCAAGTAACTAAGAGTTTGTAGGGGGCTGTCAGTTTATTTGTAGGGGGTGTTTGTTATTTCTAGGGGAGTGTTAGATGCCACACTAAGTCCACGTGAGCAGTATTGTTTCCATGTTATCTTTTATGATGGCATATCATGTAAGCAGCACATAAAATTCACACACGTAATTGCATAAAAGGTTGTGATACATGTAAAGTAGCACAGATGGTTATTTCATGGAGTGCTGTGTTTTATACTTGTCATATATTTATGAACAGACATTCTGGGCTGATGTAGCCTTACTTGTTTGCTTGTGGCATGATCACTCAGTGTCTCACACTTCTGCTCTTTCTCTCACTACTTTAGTGTCCCTAACAGTTTCAGTCCCAAAGTTAAGTTTGGAATGAATGTGGCATCTCCTCCCATTCACAAGCAGATTTAGGGAAAAAAAGGCATGATCAAGCTCAAAGGTAGACTTGCCAGGGTGCAAACAGTCATTGATGCATCGATTTGTAGCAGATATTAGCTGTACATTATAACCTACATGTTCTTTTTTATTTCATTCATTCAGAGTACTGATGTTGTTTGAAAATGTTGAATTTTTAATTACCTTCCATGTTCATAAACAGCATGTGGCACCCTATATGGGACTTGCAGTTTACTGCTTATATGCAGTCTGAAATAACCATGATTCATAGTCTTCCAGAGCCACAGTGTCACATGGACCACAAAACAGTCCACAGCACAAATGCCACAGGCAAGGATCTCAAACTACATGTGTACTGTGTAGTTGCTGGATAGAGTGTGCAATCTTTGTCATCCATAGTTACCTAATAATATATAACATCCACTGCAAAATATCATTTGAATCATACATTTCTTCTCCCTCTTCAGTAACTGCCAGGCTCGGTATAAATGAAGAAAAAACAAATGAGCATTAAATTACTGTTCTTCTAAATTTTTAGAGAAGTGGTGTGCTTTCATGCATTAATATATAACATGCCCACAGTGTGCAACCCTGCTTCGGCAGAAGTCTCATATATTATTGTGGATTTTGACTGCCTCAAGATGCCTTCCATACAACCTTTTTTTGTATTTAGAGCCAGGTAGCATACAACAGTACATTTAAATGATAAGCATGTTATTATTCTATTTTCACTTAATTTCTTAGCTAGATATATGATATATTTCCCTTTCCAACTTTCAAATGTGCATTTTATTAAATGATAATGATGTAGAACTGTAGAACTGTTGTAAATGGTTAGTGTTAAGTTGTGTAATGTTAATTCTTCTGTTTAAAAGAGCTCTAAATAAAATAGAACAGACTTTTTTACTCTTTCATTACTGATACCTTGTAACCTTCATTAACCATTTTGTTAACGGAAGTTTTCTTTTCATGTATTATCATTTCACACATTTCACATACAGGCTCTGACCAGATTTATGTATAGTTTACCTTCCCTGGCCATGTCTGTGGAGTGTTATTTATTTTTCATGCTATGCAAATAGTGGGTTCAGATAGGATTTCACTACCATTGTTTGCTGTATTATGTTCTCAGTGCATTGAGGGTGACTCCAGTTTGGTTGTGGCAGTGTGATTTGCTACAGTAGACTCCATAATGGGCGGCGCCTTTGCAATTTCCTATTAAAAGTAGAGTTCTGTATGTTTTTCTTTCATTTAAAAGTGATACTTTTGCTCAGGTAAATTAGGTTGTGCAACAGATCATCTTTACTGGAACATCAATTCTTAGTTTCAGATATCAGTGCAATACATAAGTAGTTGCAGATCCGTAATTATGTCTCATGTTCAGACTTTCTTCCATGATTCAGATGCCACTGAGCGACAGAGATTGTGGGGACAAATCACTGGCATGTCTGCTCAGAACCTGGATTATTTCAGATACACTGTGCTATACCCTGCTACACCATAGCACATTGCCTAATTGGCTACTTTTGAAACTGTAGATAATATGTTATGTGTTTTTAGCATGTAACACTCTGTTCAAATGCAGACCACGTTTATGAATCTGAGCCTATATTTCCAAGGAGGTATTAAGGGAAAGGAAATAAAGTTACTTGCATTGTAAACATAATACTCCAGATCCCCTTAAACATGTTGGTAATAGACACGTACAGTCTCCCTCCATATCAAAGGACATCTGATAAACAGGTTTAGCAAATTTACCCTTTATTACATTCAATTAGCTTTTAAGTTGGAGATCAATTTTCTGCTACGGACTTCATTTTCCGTATTTAACACTTGAGTCCATCTCTTTTATTGTCTCTGGCACAGGTATGAGGTGCTCAAGCTGTACACAAGTGATCTCAAAGGATCGCCCAAACAGGCAAGCAGTTGCTTGAGTCACAGTAGCATAGAAACATAGTAACTGAAAGTCTAAATGGATTACAAAACTGTTAAAAATAATCTTAGAGACTAGCAAGGGCAATTATATAAAATCCAAACTGGCTTGAGGAAGAGCATATTCTTCTTCTTATATTGCTGTATTTGTACAAGTAAGTCTTTCACCTAAGAAATGTTTTATCCACTGAATATGGAGGAGAAAACAGTCATTGCAAAATGTCCAGATGTCCCTGTCATTGTTGTCTGTCACTAAAGTGAAAGACATACATCACTTCCTTAATCATATAAACGAATGACCTTTTCAGTTGAATAGTTCGGCAGAAACTTTTTTTTTCAAATGGCTTGAAGGTAATTTGTGTGTTATTACACTTGTAGTTGCGAACATACTGATCTCATGAATTGTCACTTTAGCCTTGTTCCTCTTCTCCTGCAGCAATTACAGCAATTTACACATGCATGTGACAAAACCTACCTACACCACTCTCTTTGGTCTCCTAGACTACCTTTTTATTTTAAGAGATTTATTTTAAGCTGTTTGGATACATCGGTGATATATATATTTAAATACCAGTCAATAAAAAAAAAATACAGTAAACTGATGAACACACAACTTGCTCTGTTGTAGATTGCCAAACTCTTACTTTAGAACCATTCCAGAACATATTACCTCATTTTTCCTGCTGGACTGTCATAGTTTACTATTTAATAATATAGATTCTGACAGTTCTTTGCTATTTTTATATTTGCAACTGTTCTTAAGCATCTGTGTTGTCACAGTTTTGAACAGTAGCTGTTCTTATCTTGTATAATCTCTAAAAATGCAAAACATATGAAACTGTTGTAATGGTGTGAAATGCAATATTGTGTATTGTTTTGTTATTAACATTTAGTGAGACATTTCAACAGTTTCAGTAAGGTAAACACTAACAAGTGTAGGAATATGCTTCCATATGGTCCCACAGTCATACGCTGTCTGCTTCATCCCTGAAATGATAATAACTTTATTATTAAGGGCATTGGCAATGCCATTAAGTACGCACTGCATTGAGACATATGAGATAATACATTGAATAAGTATCTGCAGCTTGGTGCATGTATTTGAATGCATTTTAGAAGTCTTTACAGATATATTTTAAATTGTTCAGTATAATTTGTGAAATGTTATTACTACTTGATTCATTTGAAACAATGACTTTTTGTGTAATTATTGGATACCAATATAATAAAAATAATTTCTGTACTTTATTAAATCCAGCTAGAATAGATACGCTAGATGAGATTCTAAATATTAATTCCAGCTAGGCGAAGGGCTTGTTTTTAATAACCAGAAACAACAACCAAGCCAAACAGCAACCAAGAAAAAACAGCAGTTTTGCGTTAATAAATTGTGTTTTTGCACTTTGTTCTTAATTGTGGTGGAATCTATCGTGCTTGGTGACATTCAACAGAAAACTGCTGTTTTTTCTTGTTTTTAATAAGCTTTGAGGATGATTTCTGCAAAAAACAAAAATGTGCAACATAAAAGTATTTTGATCAGGGAAAGCTGTGATAAAGAAAATGTGGTTTCTAGCATCCTTACCTTAGAAGGCAAATGTTCCTATGAAAAACAACCCTATTATTAGCTAGACAGCACTAGAGCTCAGTTAGTCATTAATTAAATATGAGAGTGAATCATAACCTCATTATCAAGAAAAAAAAATCTGCTTCTTGAAATCTTAAAAAGGAATCAGCTAGTCTTTCTGCTTTTGTGCGTACTGTAAGAAGCAGGCTGCTTGGTGATGAGGATGTAAAATCTATTTTAACTTGGGAGGAGAAATCTTAAACCTGGATTCCACCCTTTGGTATGTTCTGATTTGAAGCAAGGATGCAGTGTCAGGAGTTTGTCAGCATAATACCTGATGATGATATACAGTTCAACTCATCTGCAGAACAAACTGCAGCATCTCTTTCCGCAGAAGCCTGTCATCTATTGGTTACCAAATGACACGTGAAGGATGGAGCGTGCTCTGTGTCTCCTCTCACCCATCTGTGTGCAGGGCACTGATAGGCCAGCCTGATGCGCAGGCAATTTTTCATCTTGATCTCCCACTGAGTCAGGGAGCTCTCTTGTCACCAGTATTGATTTCAGAGGATGGACTAAATTTCCCAGGATTTTCATTAAGAATTAAGAAAAAAAATAAGCTTTAAGCACGCAGTGTAGCCAGGCAGACATGGATATGAGATGGCACTGTGAAAACTCTCAGGTAGCATCTTCTGTCACAGCTGTCGCAGAACAGGGGCTCAGTATTGCAGCATGCAGGGTTTAAGATACAATTAAAAATCAAATGCACTTACTCTTTTTATTACTAATATTTCAAACAGTAATAATTAAAATGTGGCTTCCTGAAGATTGGACAATATTAGAATCAAGATCTGCACTACAAAACAATTACGGATTAGCATTTCTTATCCGTTCACCAGAGCAGTAAAAACTGCCACCTTAAGCAGAACTACTGTTTCTACTGTTCTGTTACAAAAAAAAAAAAAAAAACAGGTTATGTCATAATAATGTAGTTTCATAAAATACAAAAAAAATGAGTCAATTAAGTACTGAATAAATATTCAGTTACTAGGATACCTGTAAGGCAGTTCAATTTTTCACAGAATAAGAAGGAAAAAGTAAGCTTAAACCCTGACGATGTATGCTTTGAGAACCCATGTGCTGTATTGTTGTAGACTGGGGATAAGTGCATGTTTTTTAGATGATTCCATGCTATTAACAACTGATGTGTTTTACTACAGATAAGTACATTTAATTATTAAATAGAAAGGAGAAAAGGATAACGTGTTTCTGGGTTTCCTGCAAATAGAGTTAATACTTTTAAACTGCATGACTGCTTTTCTTTTTAAACCTCCTGGACCCTGTGTTTCATTTGAAGGACAGCGTATTACAGATCTGAGCACAAGATCATTTTAATACTTTTTTTAAAAGATGTTGTCATTCATGAGAGTTTTCTCTTAGAGCCAAATGATGTGAATAACTCATGTTAAATTTCCAGAATTTGATAAATGCAGGAAGTGTTCTCTGTGGTGATGTATTTGAATTGTAAAGTTTACACATACTATTCGGTTAATAGGATTTTAGTCTGAGATGGCATTAAAAAATTAAACATAAAGTCTCTTACTTAAAATGATGTTTCTAAAGAAAATTAACAGTTTAGAATGAAAAGCTTTTATGTCTTGCAGAGTTGAATTTACTTTTCATGGCATTGGATTTTATGCCAGGGTCATTTTAAGAACAACATATAGTCAGCTTACTGTTTACTGACAGTTTATATCATTTGGCAGCAATAGGAGAAATGTTAAAACTTTACCAGTCATTTGGTATTTGCAGAGGAGGTGTGATATTTATACAGTTAGGAACTATATTGTCTACTGCTAGGGTACTACACTTACTGAGAACACGTACAGTTTGCAAACTAGTATACATATCCAAAATAATGGCTACATATTTGATTTCATGATGCCTTAATTATTATATAATTGAATTCAGAATGCTTTTTTCAGAACATCCTTTGATATTTCTGAAAATATTCCATCATTTGTAAAATGCATTGTTAAGCTGATGCATATTTTATTTTATGCATATTCCAGGACCATTGTTGGGATGTTATTTATTCACACACACACACACACACACACACACACACACACACACACACACACACACACACACACACATACACACACACACACACACACACATATATATATATATATATATATATATATATACATATCTAGCCATCTATAAATATATATATATATATATATATATATATATATATATATATATACACATATATATATATATATATATATATATATACATATATATATATAGGATTGTGAGTTTCAAGACTGTGGCCTACAAGACTGTGATTGATAACCATATCTAACTCTCTCTCTCTCTCTCTCTCTATATATATATATATATATATATATATATATATATATATATATATAAACTTCATATGCCCTAACTTTCATTTGACTGAGACCATATAACAGGTGTCAGTGTTATGAGTTTTAGTCAAGTGAGTTTTCAGTATTATGAACTATAGGTTATATGGTCTCAGTCAAATGAATGTCAGTCATATGACAGTTAGGTCATATGAAGTAGACCCATATATATATATATATTTATATATATATATATATATATATATATATATATATATATATATATATACATAGATATATAGATATAGCTATATAGATATGCATATATATTGTGAGTTAGGTGACAGAAAAGTAAAAAAAAAAAAAAAAAGCTGGTAGATGCGCTCAAATTTGAAGTTCACATTACCAGCTATTTTTCTTTTCAACATCAATGAACACTGAAGAGCAGTGAATTTGCTCTTTTCTCACTGTAATGCGAAAGTTTGTGCATATAATTAAGATGGGGCAGGGATGCAATGCAGCTTGCCCTTCCCCTCTTCAATAAACAATGTTTATGTACTTTTTTCAGTTTTGAGTTTTTAGCAGTTTAATGTGGTGAGTATAAGACCAAGTGTTGCTGTCTCTCTCTCACTATCTATATCTATATATATATATATGTGTATATATATATATATATATATATATATATATATATATATATATATATATATATATGGGTGCCCTGCAGAATGTTAGGTGTGTGGTTAACATGTGTTTAATCGACTGCATATGGTCCACTAATTAGATGGCTGATAGGCGGTGAAGATCACACACGTCTCTGGGAAGGGAAATATACCATTTTCTCAATATTGTGCAATCTTGAAGTTACAAACAAAATGAACCCTTGCAAGTACGGCAAGTGCCAGGCCCAAAACACCTCAATGTAGAACAAAAATCAAAGGGGCAGCACACAGTGGTGAAAGAATCCTTATTACAGTTTAATAAAATATGTTATTCAGGCAAAAACAGACCAGTTTCAGCAAAAGTGTTATTAAGCCTTCTTCAGTGTGAAAATAATCAAAACAGTCATGCCCTTATATATAACATGAAATAAGCAATACTCCTGCTGATTGGTTGGCTATAATAGTTTATTAAGCCCAGGTGGAAACAATCCACCCAGCGTGATAATCTATTTCTTCTCTTTATTGTTAAGCATAGTATGCCAACCAGATTTATTGACCCTGTCCCCAATAATCCTATCAATAATGGTAAACCTAAAATTGTCTGTAGTGTGTACCAAAGAGGATTCTTACACCACTGTGTGCTGGCCTTTGGATTTTTGTTCTGCAGTCCTGAAGTTACCATATATAATTAGCAGTGGGTACAGGGGAAGCTTGGCCACCCCCTGCAAAAATGTTTTTGTTTAAATATTGCATGCATCAAGTTGAGTATACCCATATCTATACATATGTCTACATCTATACATATATCTATGTAGACTGATAGATAGATATCGGTACAGATATACCTAATCTTTTGCTGTACAAGTAGTTCACAATTTTTTTTCTCTTAAACATTTTGTTTTTGTAAGATGCATAGTTTGTTTTATAGTCCTATGCATATTGCATGATCAAGGGTATGTAAACTTATAAACAAGTGTCTTGCACTACCACAGTAAACAAATATAAACTAATAAATAAATAAACCACTTCTGTGTTACCGCAGAAAGATTCACAACTGATCAGTGTGTTCACTGCTCAGTGCTTTGGAGCCGCAAGCAAATATAGCACTTTTTGTCTATGACCTGTGTAAATTACACCACTGCATATCAGAGACAAAACTGTATTGGTTTGGTGGTTTGTGCAGTACTTCAGTTCATAAACATCTGTATTAAGCATCTTCTGGTCAGAGCAGTGTATGTAAATGTGGCTTTTAGCCATGTGTTGCCATTGCTGTTAATAGAATTATCTGTTCAGAATGGAGTGCAGCAGAACTCTCCTTCACTTTGCACTGGTTTCATTAGCACTGTGGGTAAATAGTGATGTATGATGTACACTAATGTCTGTGTGTGTGTGTGTGTGTGTGTGTGTGTGTGTGTGTGTGTGTGTGTGTGTGTGTGTGTGTGTGTGTGTATCTATATATATATATATATATATATATATATATATATATACATAGATATATATATATATATACATACATATATATATATATATATATATATATATATATATATATATATATATATATGTGTGTGTGTGTATGTGTGAATCTGTCTTCTTATGGTTGAATGAGATTGGGTGCACATATGTGTGACTGTATGTAGCTGAGTATGTCAGGGGGATGCATCTGTATTTTGCAAGACCGGTATCCCATCCATGACTATGTTCTATGTTACATGGAGATGTTACTCCTTTACTTTAAAATGGATAAGGTAAATATACAGTGTTGTTAGATGAATGCAGTCTTACCTAATGATTCTGGTAGAAACTGTGCGTGTGTGTGTGTGTGTGTGTGTGTGTGTGTGTGTGTGTGTGTGTGTGTGTGTGTGTGTGTGCTTGCGTGCACTACTTGATTGCTTAGGACTGTACACCATCTACTTGCAATTGCTTGGGTGAGTGATTCTTAAATATCCACAAAAAAAAATTACTGATTAAGCAATCAATGCAATACATGCTGAACTGCAATCTTTTGACTTTATTAGAATTAGAATAAGTACAACAGGACCATCAGGCATTTAATATACTTTTGGAATAGTTCACTAGTCCATTAAGTCCTTTCTAGTCACAAGCTGTGCCACAACTAAATATATACTTTCAGACTATAGGCCTATTTTCTTGGCCACATTCTGACATCCAGTAACCAAGCACTCCAAACAGTTTTGTCCCAGTTTTTTTTTTATTTTCCATTAGGCTTTTATCTCTGCTCCAGAATCTCTAGGCCTTTCTGCTAGTCCTCACCTTCTACTCCAGAATTTATGCACAACCCACAAATGATGTTCTGCAGATTGGCCCTGACTGGGCTGTCTGTCAGTACATGTTTCAAAGAATTCCTTTCATCATACAGTGCTCCTGCAGGAGGAGCTAAGTTTCACTAGAGACTGGTTACAATTCTTAAACATGCCAATGACAGTTTAATATGAATCAATAGCATTCGGATAAGCATGACTCCAAATCATGATATAGCTCAGGAGCACAACTTGTCATATCAGAGCAGTGTGAGTTGAGTTGCAGAGTAGCTGTCAATGAATACTAACATAACTCATGCTCATCATAGCTTTGAAGCGACATACTACATTCCTTACATCACTCTTATGACTGAAGTGTGATTGTTTCAACACATCTGCTTCTACCTGGCTGCTCAGACATGTTTTGAAGCTTGATCCCCAGACAGAGGACTTCATCACTTCATCACTTCTTGTTGGTCCATTTTGCTGTATAATGCCTACCTTAGAAGATGAAACTATGCTTAGAAAATGGTATAGCTGAATTTTTTATTTCTGAAAGATTTTATTTTTAAAATTAACATTTATTTTTGCATTTTCTGTAAAACTCTTCTCCCACTATAAATGGAATTTTATGTTTTATTTTTAGAAAGGCATGAATGCATTGATCTTTCATGAAAAGTCAAACTCTTCTTAAGGTAGAATTGTTGATAAATGTGACTAATTTGTTCCAAAAGAAAACTTTGTTTCATGCTATGCTATTTTCTTGAACAAGTATGATAAAATAACTCCTTAAAGAAAGACTAGGTTGACATTTTGCCATATGTTGTCAACTTGTCACCAAAGTTGCTGTTAAAGAAAAAGCTGAATGCTATGAAGGCAGAATTGTGGCAGACCCTAAAAACAACCACAAAGCCTTCTACAGTTATATCAAGAATCTCCATGGCAATATCCAGGTTTGCACTGAGTTACTGCACAATGGTACCTCCTATACTGAGCCAACAGATATTGCCAACATACTGGGCGATAGATTCAGTGCCAACTTTACCCCTCCCCCAAAGGACCAAACACAATACCGGAGGAATGCCAGGCACCCAGCATTACTGCAGCACAGGTTAAAGCTGCATGGTCCAAGGCCAAAAATACAGCTTCCATGTGACCCAGCAATATCCCTGGATGTATTCTACATGAACTACAAAGTGAACTGGCACCACATCTGTGTGCCCTGTTCAGTCACAGCCTCATTTCAGGCTTTGTCCCTACCAAATGGCACATTGCTACAGTCATCCCTCTCCATAAAGGGGAAGCGACTACAGACCCTGGGAATTATTGCCCCATTAGCCTGACAAGTCTGATATGTAAGGCTATGGAGTGCATCATCAAAGACCTAATTTGCAAGGATATAGGGAATCTCCAAACTCTAGATCCCACTCAACTTGGTTTTGTGAAAGGTAGCTCATGCCTGCTCAACTTGGTTGACTTCTTTGAGTCAGTCACCAGAGCTGTGGATGAGGGAAAGGCAGTTCATACAGCCTACCTCAATCTTGCCAAGGCCTTTGATACCATTCCCCACTCAGGAATTATTGATAAACTCACCAAACTAGGCATCAACCCCTATATCACTAGGTGGGTTCAAATTGGCTCACAGATAGAACCCACAGTGTGAAAGTAGTGGACTCCAAGTCAGACTGCTAACCAGTCACGAGTGGAGTCCCACAGGGATCAGTCCTGGGTCCTCTCCTGTTTGGCATCTACTTCTCAGAAATCCAAGGCAACACGGAGGGACTCTGGCTGACCAAGTTCACAGACGACTGAAAGCTGGGAGCCATTATTAACTCCCCAAGTGATGTAGACATCCGACAGAAAAGCCTCACTGAGACCAATGACTGGTGTTGCAACCATGGCCTTAAGCTTAATGCCAAAAAATGTGTTGTCATCCCCTTTGGGAAAAACTCAGTTCCCACTAATTACCACATCAATGGGAGCCCACTGAACACTGAAGGCATTATTAGAGATCTAGGGAAAGAGGTTGACAGCAACCTCTCCTTTGACCACCACATTGCCACTGTGGTTACAAAGTCCTTCTATGTGGCACATCTCATTACCAAGGATTTTGCATCCAGGAAGAAATAGGTCATCATTTCTCTCTACTCTTCCCTCATTAGGCCAGTCATTGAGTATAATGCCCCATTTGACATGTACCTCACTAGACACATGCAACAGCTGGAAAGGCCACAAAAATACCTCACAAAGAGGATCTCAGGCATTAAACACTTGGCCAATATGGACAGACTCAAAAACCTCCAGCTATTCTCTGTCTCATATTGTCAAATAAGAGGCAATCTCTGCTTGACTTACAAAGCCATGTCTGACCCAGCTCTGTTAGAAATTCTACATATAAAGAAATCCCAATCCCTCCGCACCACACGCTCAAGAGACCTCAACCTCATTACCACAATTAACAGAATATGCTAGAGGGACAGGTTCATAACCCAGTGACTGCCCATGCTCTGGAATAAACTTCCCATACATGTCAAGCAGAGCACCTCACTGTCCCTCTTCAAGAGAAATCTTGATGAGCAGATGGGAAATAGAAAGTTCACACCGGGGATCACTCCAGTGGCTCTACTCGACAGAGGCACTAGGAACTAAGGTTGGGTGGCATGATGGTAGGGTAATCCTATGGGCTAGGTTTGTAAAGGCTCCAGGGCCATTAGTCTTGCACACACATATGAACCTATGAACCTATGAGAGTGCTTTTATCATGATGGGTGCTGCACCTCCTAATTTGTGTCATGAGTTTGTTCCTTCTGATTTACAGCCTATTGATGTTGTGATTCCACCAGGGTGGCTTGTTTTTTGAGTTACTTCTGTACTTCTTCCTGGTGAGTACAGCTGCCTCTATGCAGCTATTGACATGCTTGTATAGGATTACTCTAAACATTTCTATGAAGACAGCAGTTCTCAGGGTTTATGGGGGCTTGAAATTTTGTCAGTATATCACTTAGAGTAGTTCCTGAATATTCCAGAGTGAGCTGTGGTTACAGGTTTTATTTTTACTTCAAAAGAGACTATTTGGTAGTCTGACATTACTAAAGAATACATTACACTAGAGTGTATGCAGCACTCTCCCATATTAGTAAGGACCAGATTGACAATCTGGTCCAGAGAGTTTGTGTTTTCAAAATGCAGGAATCTCTGTGCCTGAATGTTTGGTGCCATATATGATTCCCAGTTAATAGTGGTATAATTAAAGTCACCCATGAATATCATATTGGGTTGGATGGTGAGTGTTCCCAAAAAGTTCAAATATATGTTATGGATTTCCCGGGTCATAGACAGGGACCTATAGCTTGCAAGGAAGTGATATGGGATTTTGCCTATAGAGATTTGAACATGGATGTTTGACCAGCCATGAGGTATGTTTCATGTAGATTAAGACACTTCCACCTTTAGTCCCTGTCTGTGTAGTGGCTGGTGCAAATGTGTGGAAGGCATTATAAACTCATACTGTCGGTGTGCTGCCTGCGGTTTAAACCATGTCTGAGTGACCACAGAAATGTCAGCATTCTCTGTGTGGAGAGCTTCTAAGAGTGGATTTTTTTTTGTTGTTGAAACAGCTAGCACTGAGTAGTAGGACCTTTAAATTTTCTTGGTTTTCATTTGCTTTACCGGTAGTACTTTCAGCTTGGCATTGCCTAAAAAAAGCACTATATGTAATAGGAGTTTGATATGTCTATTTTGCCGACAGTTGTGAATGTCCCACTTGCTCTGTACACTGGTACTGGTATATTTATTCTCCAGTCATTTGAGACACACCTTTGTCTCCAAACAGATCCTAGTACTTCTGTAAGTCATTTCCCCCCTAACTCACACACCATGTGACTTCATCTGAGCCTATCACTTTCTCTCTCTTAAATTTCCTTAGTGTCGTTCTTACTTTTATACAGTGAGAACTTCTTCCTCCCTGTGTATGAGGTAGTACAGTTCCTGTGGTGTTCACTATGATCAGAAAAAGTACAGTTTTGTACCTACCATAAATGTAGATGTCCGATAGGTATGCATCTGCAGTCCTAACATATGGGTTGTCCTGCCTCAGGCAGCCCTTCGGTCGGCCGGATTCCAAAGTCTGGGTCTGGCCTCGGCTGATGTCGCACTTCACCCGACATCATAGCTGCTGTTTATTGGGTATAAAGGCATCAGCCGACGCCATTTTCCTCAGTGTTTCTTGCCCCAGATGCCAGGTGCCCTCTAGTAAGGCTAAATTTGGATAAATGCAAATAATTCCAAACAGTAGAGAGCAAACAATATAAAAAAATATATATATATATATACATATATACAAACAAATACACCTTAACAGATTCCCCCAGCTAGCTAAAAGATGGGTAAATACCCTAGGAGTACCACAGAGGGGAAGGAGGGTGGGTAATCCTGACTGCAGATGCATACCTATCGGACATCTACATTTATGGTAGGTACAAAACTGTACTATGTCCTTCAAGGATGCATCTGCAGTCCTAACATATGGGTAGAATACCATAGCCAAACTGGGGGAGGAGGCACTAAGATAAAGATGGTGTAGTTAAGATCCCTTGCAAAACAGCAATTGCAAAACCTGCTCGGGATCTAGAGTATAAAGGAAGATTGTAATGCTTGGCAAATGTATGCACGGAGCTCCAGGTAGCAGCTTCTAAAATGTCTTTGGTAGCCACTCCTCGTAGGAAAGCTGTAGTGGTGGCTGTAGCTCTTGTGGAATGAGGTCTGATATTATCAGGAGTTGTCTTTCCATAAAAAGAGTAACAAAAACAAATGCAATTTCCTATCCATTTTGAGATTGTCTGTTTTGAAATTGCTTTTCCTTGCATTCCTGTTGCATATGCTACCAAAAGCTGGTCAGTTTTTCTGCTGGTCTTAGTTCTGTCCAGATAGTAGCGTAATTGTCTGTGCACATCCAAGGTATGTAGCAGTCTTTCCCCCCTGTTCTGTGGGTTGGGGAAGAATGTAGGTAAATGAATCGCTTGGTTCAATGATACTATGGTGACCACTTTTGGCATAAAGGTAGGGTTGGTTCTCAGAGAGACTCTGTCCTGATGGAAGATAAGGAAGGGTTGTACTGCCATTAATGCCTGTAACTCAGATACCCTTCTTGCTGAAGTGATTGCTAGTAGGAAAACAGTGTTCCAAGACAAGAATTGTAATTCTGCTGTTGCTGCTGGTTCAAAAGGGGGAAGAGTTAACTTTTCCAGCACAAAGTTGAGGTCCCATGTAGGTAAAGGTGGTTTCCTTGGAGGCTTTACATTTTTGATTCCTCTCAAGAACTGCCTGAGTAGAGGATGAGAGAAGACAGGAGGATCCAAGTTGTATTCTGCTGAAATTGCTGATGCATGAATCTTAATGGAAGAGTAAGACAGGCCATTATGGAACAGCTCTGCTAAATATTCCAGGATGTATGCTATGTTTGCCAAAGAGACATTTTCTCCCATTGCTGCACTCCAAATGAGGTATCTTTTCCACTTGGCTGAATAAGTCTTCCTTGTGGAGGGTCTACGTGCCTCCAGGATAATGTCCTTAACCCTCTGAGATAAATCTGGGTTATTTTGTTTTATGCAATATTCCAAGCAGCTAGCTGCAGTGTTTTCAAGTTTGGATGTAGGATCTTGTAGTTGTCCTGTGTTAGTAGTAAGGGACATAGAGGTAGATGCCATGCGTGTGTCCGAGACATGCTTCTCAGTAGCGGGTACCAATGTTGCCTCGGCCAGTCTGGAGCTATCAGAATTACCCTTGGTTGATCCTCTTTGATCTTCAGTAGAACTTTGTACATCAAGGGAAGAGGTGGAAATGCATATGCTGTCAGGTTTTTCCAGCTGAAGGAAAGTGAGTCCACCCTCCAAGCAAGTGGGTGGTATGCTCTTGTGCAGAATTTCTTCAATTGGTGATTGTGTGGGGAGGCAAATAGGTCTATCTGTGATAGTCCCCATTTCTTTGTTATGGCTTTGAAAATATCTGGATGCAGCATCCATTCGTGAGCATCCGTGGTAGTTCTGCTTAAGGTGTCTGCTAGAGAATTTTCTTTTCCTGGTACAAATCTTGCCTAAAGTTGGATGTTGAGGTTCAGGGCCACATTCCACAGGTCCATTGCCATCCGGCATAGAGGATATGAATGTGTACCTCCCTGTTTGTTGATGTACCACATGACTGTGGTATTGTCCGTCCTTATCAGCAGATGACCCTGTTGAAGGAGTGGTCTGAATGCCTGGATCGCATATTTCACTGCCAGCATCTCCTTTAGATTTATGTGTAGATTCAGCTGGTCTTGTGTCCATAGGCCTTGTATACACTTGTCCACCATGTGAGCCCCCCATCCTAGGTCTGAGGCGTCCGTGGTGATGGTCTGGCTTGGCTCTGGTTTTTGGAAAGGCAAGCCTCTGTTCAACTGACAGGCCTGAGCCCACCACAGGAATTCTTGCTTCAGGCATGGAATTATTGGAATCTGGTCTTCTAGACTGTGCTGGTGTTGAGACCATACATTCCTTAGGTACCATTGTAACTTTCTCATATGTAGCCTGGCATGCGGAATCAATATTATGCAGGATGCCATGTAACCCAGGGCTTGCAGGACTTTCCTTGCAGTAAGCTGAGTTTGTTTTGTTAATGACATGAAATAGCCTGGTAGTTGCTTTTCTTCTGTGAGAAAGGCCATCTGAGTTGATGTGTCCAGTTCTGCCCCCAAGAATGTTATCCTTTGGGATGGTACTAGTCTTGACTTCTGCATATTGACTGTGTATCCCAAGGCTTGCAACAGTTGTATGACATTTTCCAAATCTTTTATTAATTTTGCCTTGTTGTCCGCTTGTATTAGGCAGTCGTCCAGGTATGGGTAAATTTGAATTCCCTGAAGCCTGCAATGAGCAATTACTGATGCCAGGCATTTCGTGAATACTCTGGGCGCAGTAGATAAGCCAAAGGGCAATGCTGAGAACTGATAATGCTCTGATCCTGCAAGAAATCTGAGGTATCTTCTGCAATCTGGTCATATAGGGACGTGCAGGTATGCCTCCTTGAGATCTAGAGTCACCAGCCAAGACTCCTTGCCCAGCATGGGAAGAAGCTGCTGGAGGGTCAGCATTTTGAATTTTGGAACAATGAGGTATGTGTTCAGTGCGGACAAGTCGAGAATAGGTCTCCATTGATTTTCTTTTCTTGGTACCAGGAAAAGCCTGGAGTAAAAACCTTGGCCTTGTTCCATAGGTGGCACCTTTTCTATAGCTCTCATCCTTATTAAGTTGTTGCTTTGTCTTAGAGTGTCTGTTTTTTGGCTTGGTGGTAGGTTTGGCATTCCCCTCTTTTTTGGTAGAGTGTGGAAGTGAAACCTGTAGCCCTTGTCTATTGTTTGTAAAGTCCATTTGTCTCCTGTAATGTAATGCCAGTTGTCTGAAAATAAGGCTAGCTTTCCGCCCAAGGGAGCTTCCAGTTGTTCCCTGGTAGGCGGTATCAGAGCCAAGTCATTGTGTCTGTCCTGTGGAAGTGGTTGTAGTTGAATCTGTGGCAGTACTTCTCTGATTGGTAGGTTGCCACTGACGTCCCCTGTAGGCACCCCTAGATTGATTTCTGCCTCTTGGGCGTCTATTTCTGCCTCTCTGTGCTCTGGAGCTGTCTGGAAAGGACCAATTCTTCGAAGGCCAATTTCTGCTAAACCTCGGAGGTTGGACCTGTAAGAAATCCTTGACGGTTTGGACAGATTTTGCTTTTTCTTCCACCTTCTTTAGAACCTCCTGTGCAGGGGAGCCAAACAAACTTTGTTTCTCCATGGGAGCATCTAGGAGTTTTGATTTAACATGGTCTGGTAAAGATTGTTCTTTTAACCATGCATGTCTTCGAATCACTGTTCCAGTCATAGCTGATCTAAAGGAAGCCTCCAGTGCATCATAGCCACATTTTAAGAAATGGTTACTGACCTGCTGAGAGTTATGTACGAAATCCTGAAGAGACTTGCGGTCTAAAGGTTCAGGAGAGGACAGTTTTTTATTTAGCTGGTCTAACAAAAATTCCTGATACTGTATCATGTGAAATTGACAGTTTAAGGCCCTAGCCGAAAGAGCAGCAGAAGTATAAACCTTTTTACCCCATCTCTCTAATGCTCTAGATTCCCTATCAGAGGGAAGAGGGTTTTTGGCAGAACCTGCTGCCACACCTTTCGGGCCCTGTGAAATGGTTTCGGGGTCTGCAACAGGAGCCTTATACAAATGTTAGTGCGTGTCCGGGACCCTGTAATATCTGTCAGTCTTGGCAGGGGCCGGAGGAAGAGAGTCAGGAGCAGTACAGGCATCATTAAATGCATCATCAACTACTGTTAGTACTAGAGGAATGGCTAAAGGCCTATACTGTGGTAAGTGTAAAAAAGTCCTTAGCCTTTTCCTTGAATCTGAAAAATCCTGGCCCTGCCATTGGAAATGCTCCCTCATAGCGTGTAAGGTTTCCCCAAAGGAAAATTCCTCAGGAGGAGAAGCAGAAGGAATGGAGTCTTCTGCATCAGAATCCTCATAAGGAGAATATGGGCCTTCCTGAGGGTCTGTAATGTCCGAGTCCTCCGAGGAATAGTCTGTAGAGACAGGTTCCGGGGGTTCAGTCCTAGGCCTCTTATCTGAAGGGGGCTGAGAGGCCATGTCTGGGTGAGGTTGGGATCCCTTGATCAAAGAAATGAGATCCTCAGCCAGGCTGAGTATTTGTGAACTAGAGGTAGGCCTATGTGGGGGAGTTTTAGCAGGTAAGGCCTTAGAAGATTTAGCTGCTTTAGCCCTGGCAAAGGCCTTGATGGACATAGAAGCAGGGGGTCTAGCAGCCCCACGTGCAGGGGTAGATATGTCTAAAGGAATAGTATCCGACAAATCCTGGGTGCCTGCTTCTGTAGCAGTAATATCAGTAGCAGATTCGACCATACTCTGTGAGGCCTCGGCTATAGGAGGCATGCTTTCGGCCGAAGGAAGAACCGAGGACTCGGTTTCAGCCGAAACCGAGACACTCGTGGTTGGCCTAACTGCGGTTTCAGCCGAAACCGTGGACCGCGAGTGTCGGTCCTTTTCCTTGCGCTTTTTAGCTATTTGTGTAGTCGGAGTCTCCGACGGCATTCTGTAAGCAAAAGTGGGACCAAAAAACTCCTCTGCAAACTCCGACCGACGTCTAAGTGTCCGTCGGTTGAAGGAAGCACAGGCTAGACAAGCTGATACGTCGTGGTCTGGGCCTAAGCAAGGAAGGCAGTAAGAGTGGAAATCCTTATGAGGTATTTGTTTCCCACAAGTTAAACAATTATTTACTTTTTCTGACATCGGCTGAGGCAAGAAAGAGTCCCCAACGGGGTACTTAGCTTTTTAGAAGTCTTCGGTAGTAGAAATCTCTGGATCTGACCGACCGGCACTTGCGAACAGCTTCTGCTTCGGGCACCACGCGGCAAGAAAGACTGGGGAAAATGGCGTCGGCTGATGCCTTTATACCCAATAAA
The DNA here is from genome assembly GCF_019279795.1 of Protopterus annectens. Lineage (NCBI taxonomy): Eukaryota > Metazoa > Chordata > Ceratodontiformes > Protopteridae > Protopterus > Protopterus annectens. The sequence goes on along the minus strand of NC_056727.1, from coordinate 26,079,433 downwards.
CAGCAGCTATGACGTCGGGTGAAGTGCGACATCAGCCGAGGCCAGACCCAGACTTTGGAATCCGGCCGACCGAAGGGCTGCCTGAGGCAGGACAACCCATATGTTAGGACTGCGGATGCATCCTTGAAGGACATCGTTGCAATTCCTCCTTCTGTCTGACTCTGATGTCATGTGGACCGGTGAGCAGAATGCTAAATGGTGTCTGATGACTGTTATCTTTCTGTCTTTTCCTTGTAAACTGAAAGAGTTTCTTCGTGCCATCTGATGAATCACTTTCCAGAAGCCAACAGAGTGCCTCAGACCTTGTTCTTTTTCATTTCAACTGCTTTCTTAGCCTGTTTGTTAGACAACCAGTATTTCTACTTAGCCTGGTCTGTCGTTTCTATCTCCAGTTTTTTTCTTGCAGTCTTTCTTTCACTTGTTAACATCCTGAAAGTTTACATTTCACCATAGCTTTTCTTAAGTACTATCTGTCTCAGCTGAATGTCAGTTTTGTTGTCCTCACATGTGATCTTTTAAACACTGGTGTTTTTCTTCAGCTCCATCTATTTCCTCTTTTGCCTGAGTATTTAGAGCCCTCAGTGTTTCTTTGAAGAGTTATGTTCCAGCTCAAGTCAATTTTCAAGTCGTCAGCCTAGCCTCTGTTGACATTAGAGCATTCCCTAATCTCAGCTTGCAGTTGATTGTGGACACCAGTGGTTTATGCTGTGGGGCAAGTGCTTCAATAAAGCTGACACTGTAATCACTGATTCTATCAAAATGTTCTTTCCTTTCTACTTGGATGGCGACCTGAGTTGCATATTGACCACTCTTGAAAGTGAAATGGATACAACTTCTAAAGTAAATGCCTCTATATACCATCCAGCAAATTAGTCAGAAAAGGGCAGACTATGTTAAATTATAAAGAGTAGTGTTGCAAGGGCAGGGTGAAGGATGCAGCAGCTCCAGGCACAAAGTGTTCGGGGACATAATTGAACATTTCTCCATTCTTTTTATTCTCTTTTTATGTACCAAAATGCTGGTATATAGAAATGCATGCAAAATACCTTTATTTTTGGACCAATCATGTTTTCTTTTTTTTTTTTTTTCTTTTTGCTTTTCACTTGAAGAGCTGAGGGGGTTAGGGTATTTGTCAGGGACTAGCAGCGGGCACTATATGAGCAAGCTACAGCTCTGCTTATAAACTCTTGTTACCTAAACGCAGATAATGGAATGTACCGTGAAAGGCAAAGTGAGCACATCAGCAAACATGACATTCCAGGCTCACAGCACTGGTATAATAACAATCCAACAGTGCCTTTTTATACGCATTGCTAATGGCAAAACAATCTGTCACAAAGTCTAGCGTATCCTCTAAAATACAGCATACTCCTTCTTGATGCATATGATAGTGCTACCCATGAAACCCATGCAGAGCATATGTTGTCTGTTTGAGTGCTGAGAAGTAGCTTATCAATTTGATATTAGCTGGGCAGGCGAGCTGTATTAGATACATATTTCTGATCTGAAATATAACATGCAATAATAAGTCATTCAGATTGTGAGAAATACAAGGTTAAAACATTTGCTCTGTTATTTTCACATTTTTCAAGGAATGAAGAAAAATCTGCCTGCAAGCTTTTTCTTGCTCCATCACTTGTTTTGCTGAGCAAATGTATTGCAAAGTCTTTTAACAGATGATATGTATATAGGCTGTAAATAATTTTATCGATACTTCGTATGATTTACATTTGTGTGAAAGTGTAATTTCGCACAATGAAAAAATGAATGCCACAATGTCGAACCTTACAACAGCAAATGCAATACAGCATTCGCTGTTGTAAGGTTCGACATTGTGATGGGCTTGGAGTTTGTATATTTAAGTAGCAAGGGGTGTGTGGGGTGCAGGGGTGCTTGCCCCCCCTGCAAACATGTTTTTTACTGTGCAAGTCACGGTATTACTGCTCCCGGAAGTGTAGTAAATGTTCAAATTATGTCAAATTCGAACATTCACCACTTCAGAGTTCGACTTTATTTGTGTTCAACATTATAAATTTCACATTTTTGTTTCACCATGGTTTACTTCAGAGAAATAAAAGTAAGTATATATATATATATATATATATATATATATTTTTTTTTTTTTTTTTATTGTGTTATAACAGCTGAGACGTAGTTTGCCACAGGTTCTGCCTTATATGTACAACTGAAGAAATAGATATTTCTTAAAAAATTTTCTTTACATCACAATTCCATTACTATTCCTTATTAGAAATTTCAAGTTTCTTAGATCCAAAGTCAGAAACTGACTCACTTATACAGAAGTGGATCTTAGTGCTCATGATGTTTACATGATTAACATTTCTATCTGTTAATTTACCCCAAAGATCAAAACATATAAAGCTTCTTCCCAACTTGTTACCAAACAGCATTCATTACATATTAACGAGGGAGAATTGGTGGTTCATCTCTTTGCAGTGAATATAAACCATTTCATACATATCAAGGCAAAGCTATATCCATAGCTGTCAAAGCCCAGATTTTTGCAGAATGTTCACATTTTTGTCTCATATTTTTGGTCCATTCCTCATAAAATTTGTGTTTTTCTTGGCAAATCACTGAGGACTGAATTCACTAAATGACACACATTTCAGTTTCAGACTCAATATGCTTCAGAAATACATGGTAACATATAACCTGCTATTCTAGCAACTTTCTAAACTTATAAGACCAATGTTTACAATCTGTCCCTATTTTTGGGCCTTTGTCCCCCTCATTATTTTAGGCTTTCTTCAGATTTCTTTTGCGAAGAGGTTGCGAGGTCTGGCTGTATCTTTCCCTGTTGTGTGGGTTGGTAATGGGTGAACCATTATATCCTTTCACATTACATCTCTAAGTTTACCTCCAGAGCTATGGGTAAACAAAAACTAATCAGGAAAAATATACATTATGGGCACTTTGAAATGTTCACCCAGTAGTTCCCCTATTCCCTATTTTGTTGGTTAGTAATGGGCAAGCTACCGCTTTTCAGTCATAGTGGTTAGATGTATCTGTGATGCCCGTGCCCTGGCCCAGCAATCAAGGAGCCTCAATCCTCACCACTAACACCAGAGAGGGTGTCTCATATAAGAGGAAAGGATAACAAATACACACAGTAAACTACAATTTGCCTTAAGTTCACACAGAGATCACAGTCAGTCTGGGGCTGGTTGCTCCCTTGCTCTCCAGGTCCCCAATAAGACTCCCCACTGGCACAGCTATAGGGTCCAGATCTCAGCCTAGCTGGAAAGCTGTCCACCAGTACCCTCTCTGTCCAACCAGTACGTTGTGTCCCTGCCCAAGTAGCTGACACACACACACACACACACACACACACACACACACACACACACACACACACACACACACACACACACACACACACACTTTGAGATAAGTATTTACACAACTTCACAGACACTCCTGGGAAAGGCTGACACAGATTCTCCAGCTATGCCCCTTTACCCAGAATATATGGTAGTAATTACTGCCAACAATAGCTAATAATTATCAGCTTCCCAAAGGCCCTTAAAGAGTGTCCAGCTATTACTGTGCAATATTATTATCCAATGGCAGTATAGCCCAGGGCTAAAGCTATAGGAGTGGCTTAGACAATAAACTCTATAAATATGCAATGTAGTCTAGAGATTAACTAATCTCTACATAAACCAGCCACAGTTGAGAAGGGTTTAAAAATATTTAATAATAAATACTAAAAACACAAGACAATAGTACTACACCACAGTGCTATTCAAGAGTTCAGAGATCACACAGAAACATAAAATAATTATGTAGTACAGTTCTGACATAACAGAAAAACAAAAAAATGAAAAGACCAATGGTTAGACCACAGCTGAAGATAAAAATGGAATAATCCACGAGTCTGAAGAAGCGATCAGCTGACTTAGATCACAAAAGTGCTTACTCTTGTTTAATAAAGTGGTGTGAAACTGCAAGTGAACCGTTTCCTACCTTGACTACTACATCTCAGTTACAACTTTTGGTTTTATAAAGGGCACTACTGTGAAGCTGCAAGTGATTTATTTATTGACGTTGATTATTCCATTTTTATCTTCAGCTGTGGTCTAACCATTGGTCTTTTCATTTTTTTCGCTTGAGGTGTATACCAGGCATTTATCCAGCTTTTGTTTTCTTTCACGTATAACAGAAAAAAACTTAGTCTAATCTTTATAGTCCTAGCTATTTCTACAAGAAAACATACTTCTAAAATAACTTACTTAAGACAACAGGCAAAGTGCTGATGAGTTAGATATCCAAGATCAAAATGCTTAATAATTTCTGGTTCTCACTGTTTAAATTGAAACTGCAGTTCTGATAAAATATTACATTATTTGTTTACACTTTCTTGGTTCTCAGGTCATACAGAAACTGCATTTACATTATTTTACACTTAGAGTAATAAAGGACATTCTGATAATTAACTTTAGCCTTAAAACAATAGGCAGGCACTCAAAGTGTGTGTGTGTGTTTGTGTCAGCTACTTGGGCAGGGACACAAAGCACTTGTTGGACAGAGAGGGTACTGGAGGTTAGCTTGCCAGCTAGGCTGAGATCTGGAGCCTATAGCTGTGCCAGTATGGAGTCTTATTGGAGACCTGGGGAGCAAGGGAGCAACCAGCCCCCGATCGACTGTGATCTCTGTGTGCACTTAAGGGAAATTGTACTTTACTGTGTGTATTTCTTATCCTTCCCTCTTATATGAGATGCCCTCTCTGGTGTTAGTGGTGAGGATTGAGGCTCCTTGATTGCTGGGTCAAGGCGTGGGCATCACAGTATCTATTTAAGTAACTTGAGTTACTTAAACTAGAATTGGGTGGCATTTTAGGCAACCTATCCTACATTGTCAGTGGTGCCATAGTTCTTCCTTACTCATCTTGCTTGAGCTCCGTATATAATTCAGCCTTGTAGTCATGTGACTGCATATGCACTTCAATGCAGCATCACCACACTTTTTTTAGGAATACATAGTTCCTTAATGTGTTGCAGATAATTACACTCTTAATACACCATGTGTCTTTTGGCACTGGGGTAATTCTCTGGGTACAACTGCCTTATATAGCTGCTGAAGCATTGCCTAATAGCTGCATTTCCTAACAGCTTCTATAAATCATTTATATTTTCTGCATGTTGGCTGAAATATTTGACTTTACTGCTAGACTTAGACCCTGCTGTGCTCATGGATTTGATTCCCTCAGCCACCATTTGCTTCATGTCGACTTAAAAAGACATTGCTTCCCAGATCACCTCTGAGGAAGGACAGTGTACCAAGCTGTATAACCTGGATAACAAATGTTAACTATTTTCCTACAAAATACTGTACTACATCTGATACAATGGCATTTTACTCTACAAATACATTATTTTCTTATAGGTTCATAGGTTGGTGCTGGGCTATCGGCCCTAGGGCCTATACAAGCCTAGCCATAACATTTCCCTGGATATTTCTTCCCACAATATTTACTTCCCTGGGCCCCTGTCCAGCAGGACGACTGACATGATCCCCGGGGTGAATTTCCAATCTCCCATCCAATTGTCAAGGTTTCTTTTGAAGAGGGCCAAGGAGGCGCTCTGCTTGACATGTATGGGCAGTCTATTCCAGAGTCTGGGGAGTCTCTGGGTCAGGAACCTATCCCTCCAGCATGTTTTGTTCATTGTGATGACAAGATTTAGATCCCTGGAGCGTGTGGCTCTGAGGGATTTGGATTTCTTTAAGTGGAGCATGTCCAACAGCTCAGGGTTTGACATGGCATTGTATGTTAAGCAGAGATCGCCTCTTAGTAGACGATATGCCACAGAGTATAGCTGGAGCTTTTTTAGATGGTCAGCATAGACCATCTGCTTTAGGCCTGTGATTCTTTTAGTGAGGTATTTCTGTAGCCTTTCCAGCTGTTGCAGATGCCTTGTGAGGTACATTCCAAATAGGGTGTTGTACTCTGTAATGGGTCTAATGAGGGATGAGTACAGTGGGACAATGACCTTCTTTTTTCTGGATGAAAAGCCCTTCGTGATGAGGTGTGCCACATAGAAGGATTTCCTGACTGTTGTTGCAAGGTGGTTATCGAAGGTGAGACCACTGTCCACCTGTGTCCCTAAGTTTCTCATCACACTTTCGGTGTTTAGTGTACTGCCACCTATGTGGTAATCCATGGGTACATGTTTTTTCCCAAAGGGGATAGCTATACATTTCTTGGCATTGAGCTTGAGCCCATGGCTCTGGCACCAGGCATATGTTTCTGTAAGGCCCTTTTGTAGAATAGCCACATCATTTTGGGATTCAATAATGGCTCCCAGTTTACAGTCATCTGTGACCTTTGTTAGCCAGAGTCTCTTACTTTTGGCCTGTACATCAGAGAAGTAGATGCCAAACAAGAGTGGTCCCAGGACTGAACCCTGGGGTACTCCACTTGTCACGTGTCTTCACTCTTTTCTCTTTTTTTAATGCAATTATTGCCTTATTCAGCAAGGGTTAAGGGTTTAAGAAATGAAGACCAGCACATAAATCAGATTTAATATAATATTGCATTCTGAATTCTCTGCGCTATTGGGTTTCATTTTTCTTTCATGACAAAGAATAGTTTCAGTAGCTCCCTCTTATAATTTGCAGAGTGTTGCATTCTGGTACAGACTGCCAATAATGTGTTTCATGAATAATCACTAATGGAGTATGTTGGTCTTTATTCTTATGTCAGATTGTAGTATGGTTTGGATATGTGCTGAGGAGGGATGCAGAGTATATTGGGAAAAAGATGCTAAGGTTGAAGCTGCCAGGTAACAGGAAAAGAGGAAGGCCTAAGATAAGATTTATGGATGTGGTGAGAGAGGACATGCAGATGGTTGGTGTGACAGAGCAAGATGCAGAGGACAGGGAGAAATGGAAACAGAGGATCTGCTGTGGCAACCCCTAATGGGAGCAGCCAAAAGAAGAAGAAGATTTTAATGAAACCCTATTGCCTTCTGGTAGAAGGTGCCTTCAGTTCTCAAAGAGATATGAAGACTTTTCACTTTGCTTTAGTATAAATCTGATGAGGTCATCTCTATGAAAATTCTTATCACTTGTGAATGTGTATACTAATTACAAATAACCTTATATAGTGCAACCTAAGTGACTGTGTTCTTAATAATGGAAAAGCAACAAAAATAAGAGATTAAATGAAATGTTCAACCTAGATGTTCAGCCTGATGAAAGGAACAAAGATATTTTAATGTTTAGATAAAAATTGAAATCATTGGTATTTTTTGTGATTAAAATTATTTACTATACTGATTGTTACTTCTTTAAATGTATCAGCCTAAGACACGAATATTATGGATTTCAAACAATCTTTATTTGGTAAGTAACCTTGTTAGTAACCCGCAATTAGACAAGTAGTAATAACATAGCAGTCTTCTGAAATGGTAGCTGGGACCTATGATGAGACAGAACAAAACAAAAACATTACAATAATGATGACATAAACATGTGCTAAAGAGATCTTTTGGCCACCCCTACATTGCTTCCTAATTGTTACTCTATAACAAATCAGATTTATATATGACAGAATGAATGACTTGTGTCCTATGTATTGTATCTGTAACAGTGCTTTAACTTGTTTAATGTAACAGTTTTTCTGAATATATGTATGTATGGAGCTTTTCTCCCCAAGCCTCTGCTGAAAATGGACAAGTATTCAGTTGGACTATCCTGGTCAACAAATGTAAAATAAATAAATAAATGACAGAAAGAACTGATTGAGAATAGCACAAATAAAGTGGAATGTCAAGCATTTTGTAAATAATAAATACTCATAGATAATGGGCTACAGTGTTCTAAAGCAGTTAGTGGAAAAATGTTTTACTTAGAGAAATGTCATGTTTGTGCATTACAAATTTATTTATTTATTTTTATTTTACATTTGTTAACCGGGGGTGTCTGACTGAGCCGAAAAGGCCCTTTTTCAGCAGAGGCCCGGGGAGAAAAGCTCCACAAAGAAAAATCACAGACACATTTAGTTATTTAGACATAATCAGTATACACACAAATTACAAGAGACATGTTTTTACAGTGGTATGTGGCACAAACAGTTACAGTGGAGAGAACAATCAAAAATATATTAATTTTAAAAATAAAGGTAAGTAATAGATTTGTGGTGTACAGCTGAACTTTGGAATGTAGGTAGAATACATACATAGTACACAGGTACAGTACATACATTGTAGATTAGCCAGTGTTTGTGAGTAAGATTGAAAAACTATTATCAATTGCTCTAGATTTAGTATGTATATGTTATCCACTTTCACTAGCCTGGGGAGCAATCATGGCACTGCCAACTTTGCTTGAGATGTTGCCTGATGAGGTCTTTAAAGGAGGCTTTGGATGATGTGTTTTGAATGCTAGTAGGGACAGAGTTCCATTTTTTAGCCACCAAACTACTATATAGTGCATCTCCAAAGCTATTGTAGCTGTTGGTGACTTCTAGTAGTAGTTTGCTTGATGATCTAAGAGGCCTTTTGGCTGAGTGATGTTGTACTAGGTTTTGAGGGCAGGACACTTATTGGGGAGGTAATAGATAGAATGACAGAGGCAGAGCTGATTGTAGGTTGGGAGGTTGGGCAGTTCAAGCCAGTGGAGCTGTCTCAAAGCAGTACAGTGATGAGTTCTATATGAGCAATTTGCAGCAAAGCGGGCAATTCTGTTATAGCGAGCTTCCATTTTGCTTAGTTCAGTTTTGTTGAGATTAGTCAGAATGGGAGATGCATAGAGTAGGGTGGATAGAAGTTGGGAGCGAGCAATGGCTGATCTTGTGTTGTTGGTAAGAAATGGTTTGATACGGTAGAGTGACCCCAGTTTGGCATGTACTTTTTTAATAGCTAAGTTCAGATGACGATCAAATTTTAGGTGGGAGTCTATGGTTATTCCCAATAGCTTAGCCTGTGCCACTGGAGCAATTGGAGTAGCATTTGTGGAGTAGATAGTGAATTGACTGTTAGTGTTTTTGTTAGAACTGGTTATAATCATAAGCTGAGTTTTCTTTGGATTGAGGATAAGATGGGCTTTGGTAAGGTAGTTTTCAACGTCAGAGAATGCTAGTTGAGTTGTTTGCAGGAGGGTGGGAATGTTTTGTGCAGCACAGATTAAGGTAGTGCCATCTGCATACTGAATTATAGATGCATGCTGTGTGGAGGTGTGGAGGTCATTTGTGAAGACTGTGAATAGTAGTGGTCCTAAGATAGAACACTGTGGGACTCCTATAGTTATAGCCAGCTGAGGAGAGAGAGAATTTTCCCATTTCACAGCTTGGTACCTGTCAGTTAAGTAGCTTTGGAACCAGGTAAGAGTGGAATTAGATAGATGATATTGGTTTAGTTTGTTTAGCAGGATTTGGTGTGAGACTGTGTCAAATGCTTTGGACATATCCAAAAAAGAGTTGACACTTGCAGGCCTTCATTTTTGAGAAGGTTTACTGTGTCTGTGAAGCAGAGGAGAGCTGTAGTGGTACTATGGGCAGGTCTGAAACCATGCTGAGTAGGTGACAGGATGTTGCAGTCTAGGAGATAGTTTAGCATCTGGGTATGGATGCATTTTTCTAGGATTTTGGCCAGGGGAGAGAGTAAAGCAATGGGTCTGTAGTTATTAAGTTCAGTGGAGGTCCCGCCTTTATGTATGGGTGTAACATAGGATATTTTCCAGAGTTTGGGCACATAGTTTTCAACAATTGATCTGTTTATGAGTGTGGATACTGGGATAGCATTAGCATCTGCTGTACGTTTCAAGAAATAGCTGGGGAGTAGGTCGGCTGCTGTTGATGAGGTTTTTAGTTTGGAGAGCATGCTTTTGACTGAAGTGGTGGAAACTGTTTTGAGGGTAAAGCTTGTATTAGAGTTATTTGTGTTGGGGGGGATAGTGAGGAAGGAACTGTCCTGTGATACTAAGGATAGAATTGAGTTCACACAGTGGGAGTTGAACTGTGTTTCGATGGGAACTTTAGTGTCAGGGGTGGTTGGTTTGGGGGTAGCCTTTTGGGTGGATTTTAGTAGCTGGTTTACATTTTTCCAAAATTTTTGCGGGTTGTGTTGGTATTTAGTTTGTAATGTTGTGTAGTAGGATTTTTTTGTCCAGCCTAATGCATTTTCTTGCATGGTTGCGCAGTTCTTGGTACTTAGTTAGGCTTTGTGTTTCTTTGTTTTTTTTATAGTAACGCCAGGCAGTGTCTCTGGACTTGAGGATTTGTTTGGTTTCTTTACTGAGCCAGGGGTTTGTAGAGGTTCTAACCTTGATTTTGCGCAATGGAGCGACAGTGTCTAGGTGTTGTAGAAATGTTTTGTTGAAATATGCTACAGCCTGGTCAAGTGGGAGGGTTTTTAGGGGGGTTCCAGTCACAGTTACACAGTAAAGTGTTGAGGACCTCAGGAGAGAATTTTTTGTGTTTCTAGTGGATATATAGTTAGTGGTTTTGCATATGCTTGTTCTACTACGTATAAAGTATATTATGTTGTGGTCACTTAAGGTGTCTGGGAGACTGCCTATGTGAGGGTACAATGTGGGGTTGCTAGTTAGGACCCAGTCAAGGATGGATTCCCTTTTAGATTTTTTATCACACCTAGTTGGAATTTGGACTAGCTGCTGGTAGCCATGGAGATTTATTAGATTACTTGGTGGTTCTGATATACAGGTGAACCAATCTAGGTTGAAGTCCCCCAGAATAAGGGTTTCTTGTGAGTATGTGGAAGAACACCAGGATAAGAAGTCTTCAAGGCTAGCAGGTGTATTACCAGGTGGAATATAGATCACAATTGTGGTGATGACCTTGTTAGGGTGAAGTTGAAGTTGTGAGATAAGTATGTCCCAATTATTGGGGGAGGGGTAGGAGTTTGGTAATTGATGGACAGTTAAGTTGGACTTGTAGAGTAAGGCAGTTCCACTCCCTTTACGAAGTGGTCTGTCTTGTCTAATGATATTGTAGCCGGTAGGGAGAACTTCTGAGTTAGCTATGTTTTTATTTAGCCAGGTTTCTGTTAAAGCAACTATGTGTGGGGAGTAGTGTGCTATTGTGGCCTGGAGTTCAGGTATTTTATTTTTGATACTTCTAATATTAATATTTAGCATTAAAAGATGGTTGGTTTTGCTGCTGTTGTTGATTTGCCCAGGGATGAAGAAAGTGGGGATGTTATGTTGACATTTAGAAAGCTTATGTAATTCAGAAGACTAAGTCCTTGGCTTAAATAATGCACATGTAATTGTCTGTTCATGTTAATGTTATAAAGGTAAAAGATACATGTACACATTATAAAATAAGTATGAATGTCATTAGTCTCTGATGAAGTTCAGTGTGAGGATGAAAACGCAATTTTTATTTGTAAAAGCGTTAATGATTGAGTGTTTTACACATTAAACGTTTATTTCATAAAGTTATGTGTTCCTGGCTGTGGATTCTGCTCTCTGTGCCCTGCATTCCATTTTTTCTTGGTTGGTTTTATTTGGAAAGCTTTCCACTTAGTGGTTTATTAGTCTCTGTAATAACACTTTGGCCCAGGTCATTGTTAAAAAGGGTCCACAGACTAGTTCACTTATTTGGCTAGCAAATGTAGAATAAAATAAATAAAATAAAACATAGCTTGCTTTATTGTTCTAACAACTACTAAGACTTTTGGCGTTTCCTGGTTAGGGGTCGCCACAGTGGAACTCCAGTCCGCTTATAATTGGCAGTGGATTTTTACAGTGCTGAGTTGCCAGCCCGATGCCCAACCTTCAACGAAGGCACGCCCATTCATGCTCGCACCTACCTGCATGTCTTTAACGTCACTCGACTGTGGGGAGAACATGCAGACTCCACACAGAAGGTGCTCAAGTCAAGAATCGAATGGGAGAACCTCTTGCTGTGAGGTGACAACGCTAACCGCTGCACCACTGGGGCTCTATTGTCCTAACAACTATTAATAGTAGATAATCTTATCTGACTTTACTGTGACATAGGGCCACATGTTTAAGGTTATGTTGCATTCATTTCAGTTTTGTCATTTTAAAAGTACTCACAAAAATGTTAATTCTTCCTAGTAAATAACTCCAGGTATTATCATGTGTACTGAACACTGACAGTCCTTTCACTGGAAACAGTTGCTCTGTGTCAATACTATTCATAGCACATAATGGTAGGTGATGGGTAGTAATTTAATGGAAGGAGCAAGACAGTGAATAAAAATCATATTAAAGTGCCTGAACACTTTGAATATCACTTACTGCGCAATTCAAGTCTTTATTCTGAAATCAAAATTTTCCTTTTCCAACTGATTATGACATGATGCAGACAGGTTGTAGCATTATCACATTGGAAAAAAGGTGCTTTCTTCTTGGTTAAATGCTCTATTTCTATTTAGTATAGCTGTCCACTTAATCTTAAGACATTTAGCTTTTATTCCTTTATAATTTGGCAATCTTATTTGGCAAAACTAGTATCTCTAAATTGGAAAATCTGTGGTTTTCCACTTGTTACAGACAGTAGACACACAGAGATATACACACATTGCTTGCAGGTACTAATATAGCAATAACCCACGCCTGGGTGTGGGTAATGCTAAATTTACCCACGGTTGGCATGGTTTGGTCCCGAGGCGGCCGGACCAAACAAAGCCAACCGTGGGTAAATTTAGCATTACCCACCCAGGCGTGGTTATTGCTATTATATGACATTATTTAAGAAAAGAAACTATTACTTTTCTTAAATAATGGCATAGTATAATGCCTGTTTACTGCCCTTCCGCAGATGTCTGGCATCCGCGGCAGTTCTGATGTACTGCGCGCCTGCGCAGTACATCAGAGCTGTGGGCAAAAGCAATGGAGAAAGCAAGATCTCTGTTGCTTTTTTTTTAGTGTTTCGCTATGTTAAATGAGTTTAACATAGCGAGACAGTTTTAAAATAAGCAACGGACATCTCCGTTGCTTATTGTCTCGCTATGTTAAACTCATTTAACATAGCGAAAGACTAAAAAAAGCAACGGAGATCTTGCTTTCTCCGTTGCTTTTTTTTTAAAACACTGCCTCGCTATGTTAAATGGGTTTAACATAACGAGACAGCTTTAAAATAAGCAACGGAGATCTCCGTTGCTTATTTTAAAGCTGTCTCGCTATGTTAAACCCATTTAACATAGCGAGACAGTGTTTTAAAAAAACGAGTTATACTAATGGAAAAAAGTCCGGGCGACCGGACCTTTTTCCATTAGTATAACTCGATTTACAATGGGCACGCTGGCCAATCAGCATGCACGTTTTGGGGGGATCATGGTATAAGTGGCAACATAAGTTTACTGCAGTTGTTCAAAGTAATTTAAAGGTTAACTCCAATTCCGTTTGTGGGAATGGAAGCTACAGGGCTTCTAGTTCCTGGCGCTAAACTTCGTGACAGCTGCAATCATGGTTTTAGAAGATTTTGTTGTTTTAAGGAATTGAAAGATAGATATGCAGTTTAAACACACTGAGGGATAGTTAATGGTATTTTTGTTGCCAAGCAAATTCCCTGCTTATGGGAAGTAAATCAAGAAGTTATAGAATGCAAGATATTCAGAAGACATATCTTCTGTAATACCAAAGATAAGGAAGCAGGAGTGGCCTTAGATCAACTGGTGCCCTAGGCAAAAGGGCTCCACGGCGCCCCCATCATACCACACGGTGCCCCCATTCTGGTCTACCTACACCAAATAAATACAGGAAAAGCACCCCTACTAGAACGGCGCCCTAGGCGACCGCCTAGTTGGCCTATGCCTAAGACCGGCTGTGAAGGAAGGCTATCTGCAAAAGTTAAGTGTTGGCTGGTTTACTAGCTTGGATATTCATGAAGCCTGAAGAGCCCTGACAGAAGGAAGTTCTAAAAGGCACATTTCCAATCAGGTGTGAACATAATGAGTGGAATGCATCTCCATGTGTTTGCAGGAGTGCCTGAGGAGGCCAGGTAGGATTGCATAACAAAGGAGTAAGCTGGATGTCTTTGCAGCTGTAACAGCCTGTGCACAGCAACAACACAGCTGGTGTTAGTGATCAGTCTTGCTTATGTCAGGAAGAGTAGAAGCTCAGGAAAGGAGGGTCATATCAGTTGTTTTGTTATTCTCTGTTTCACAGAAAGGCTGTAAATTATTTGGCAATAAGAAACATGGTGGGTTTGAGATATCACATGTTGTTTGTATGGATCACTGTGCTGTATCATTTCTTATTCATAGGACATAAATGCAGCTGGGTGGCTGCACATCTGGACAGATGTTTAGATCTTTCCAGAATGCAAGTAAAGCATCTCTCATACCCAAGATACTGACCTGATGTTTTGATAAAAATAGAGCAACTAGCACTACCTTATTGGGAGGGGGCTGAAAATACCGTTTCATTAATGAGTGTATATTCGTCTTTCCTTTCTTAGGCAACACCCATATAATGATAAGTACCCAGTTTGGGAACCCATTTCTTTATCTGTGCCCCCCATTCTGTTTGATCACAAGAGTTCACAGAGGAGTATGAAGCCACACTGCACAAGATTTGCCCTCTGTAATCCCAGCCCAGATGCAAATAATTTATGTGTAAAGAAAACAAGGAAGTTTCCACTGACAAATCTTTAGGGAACACCAAAAGTGGCACAGAAACCCTGGAAATTATGTCCATGTAATTAACTATTTTGACTCCATATGCTTGCTGGTATTGCAGCTCTTTAGAATGACTACCTCCATGCTGATGACATCGATCAATAAGGTGTGGTCTGCTGTGACAAACCCTCCTTTAAAACAATAATGCGTATACCTGTGCACCTGTCAGCATCCTTGACCTAAGTTCATGGATATATTGTCTAGGAAAGGAAAGACAGTGGTGAATGTACCCATTTCTGTTTGAAGTTGTTATGTAAATCACACATTTCAGCTTTCACTGCAGCTTCCTCTGGATTGTGAGACTGAACTGCACATCAGATATAGCACAGTCCACTCACCTTCATAAATTCTAGCAAAAACACTCATCATTTTAAGTGCGCAGTGTGACGTGAAGGAAGACGCATCACACTATAACAGATGGAGGTAAATTTTCAAATAATAATTAAAAAAACTCTTGGAACTGAAGTTCTTGGCTACTACAGACATAAATGTCTGTTTGACTTTCTTGTGGCCTGAAGTAAATGTCTGTTTGACTTTCTTGTGGCCTGAAGTAAATGTCTGTTTGACTTTCTTGTGGCCTTTAGACTTGAAGCCACCAATTGGTGAGTGAAGAATTACTAGAATTTACTAGAGCACTACTAAAGTGTTAACAACAGAGTAATGAACATTCGTAATTAACAGGTTCTCAGCAATGTTGATTTTAAAATGAAACAGACAATGTCTCTTCCTAAGGAATTTTCTGAGTTGATAATTTTATGCAGTTATGCCCAAATCAGTGTGGTCTAGTTTAGACAAATAAAAATAGCAGGGCCCTAAAATGACAGCTTTTGAAATGGGCATTCCAAATTAATGTGTTAACTAGACTGCATATGTCACAAGACACCAGTTTTTACTTGTATGGCTACATTATTGCCCCCTAGATGCATGCATGTTAATACACACACACACACACACACACACACACACACACACACACACACACACACACACACACACGCGCGCGTGCGTGCACTCAGTGTGACTAATCACATATTTTGACTGCAAAAAGAGAAACTTTGTTCAAAGATGCTAGCATGCACTCAGTCAAATCGCATGTGGGATGCAGCATTTAATTGTTTCATCATGTTATTCTCATTTATGTGATCCAGTTCTCCATTTCCACTACTGTTGACCACAAACCCTTATAAGCAGAGGGGATTACTGAGCATGCTTCACACTGATGTGCACACTGTTTTCTCAGTAGTCTGCATACTATGTGGAAGAGAATCACAAACTAAAAACACAAGAAAGAAAATGTTTCAATAAATTATTTGGTCTGCAAATCCAGCTCCCAATATACCTAAGACTCACACCCAAATGAATGAATGAATTGTAGGGTTGATGTCAAAGGAGAATGAATAGCTCAACGGGTTTACCTGAAGATCTGATGGTCAACAGGAAAACCAAGCCAAAAGAATAAGCAAGGACAATGGTTTACAGCTGTCATTGAAAATGAAATTCCTTTTCCATGAGAATTATGCTTGGTCTGACAAGTGTATTTGTATGTTACTAAGTTTATATATATATATATATATATATATATATATATATATATATATATATATATAAAGTGTACTTACGTATTATCGCAACCAGATTTTCGCGGTTGCGGTAATACATTTGTTGGCCTAAAAACGAATTGTGGGACTAAAAGTAAGACAGAATTTGATGTTTTCTTTGGTTACAATGTAGTTTGTCCCAAATTAGTAGCGTAAATTAACGCAGAAATGTGAAACTTGCTTTGCGTACATCAAAATTGGTTGCACTGCTGTCTTAGTGCAGAAGTGAATTGAGGACGCATGAGGAATGCTCGTTCGTTTTTACTGCGTGATGGATTACCACAAAACTTTATACTAAACTTTTTCCTGAGAAGAAGAAATCTGGAGCAACACATTTTTTTGGTAAATAACTAGTTTTATTTGACATACTGTAGGAAATAATTGAAGTTAAAGGTAATAGCAATCTAAACAATCAAACAGAGATGAAGGTCTTGACGATGGAGGCTAAAGTTACGAAGAGCATTCTTGTAGTATTTGACAGAAACTGATTTTTTTGTGGGGGATAGCAGTTATTGTTGCAATGTTTTGTGGATGTTTTGCATAGTATTTATGTGGATGTCTTCCAGATGTTTTTGAGCAACATATCTGTAAATATTGTATTGCTGATTAAGGAAGCATACTTGTAGATGGTTCACTTGCTGGGTTACACTTTTTGTATGGAGAGAAATTGTCTGCTATTGCTGCTAAGATTGCATCAAATAAGTCTTTCTTTAGTGCAAGCTGTGTTTCATGCCAGATATATTCAATTAGGTAGGAGTCCAAATGGTGTCTTGCAGTACCTCTCTGTTTTTTGTTTCTCCACTTAACAGATCCCCACATTCTCTCTATGTGTTGTGTATGCACTCCTGAGTTTGGATCTACAAAGTTGTAGCTATGGTCTACTTTTTCATGACTGAAACCAGCTTCTTCTAGTTGTTGAGTTTGATATGCCCGCCATGAATCTGAATAAATAGTAGTGGCCTGTTTAATGTATTCTTTGATTTTATTAAATAATGTTGCGGCTGTTCTATCAGGAACTTTTACAAGAAAAGTCTCTCTTGTCTCCCTACATATCCCTCCAAATACCCACTGTTGAGGGAGAATACGGCCAGCATTACTTTTACGTCTAGTAAAAAGAGTCTCGTCTATCTATTTCCACAATACACCCTGCCCCTCCGATTTCTTTCTTGTCCTTTTTCTCCATCTCTAAGACACAGACATCACGTAAGTAGTTACTCCAGTCTATGACTGTCTTGTCAGCCATGTCCAGTTCTTCCTGACAGAAACTTATAGATGTCATCTGCTTTGCCCAACAATAAATGAAGCGGACAGCGGTGGTAAAATTAATTCTACTTCCTTCAAAGAAATTACTCACTCGAACTCCTACATGTTGGTAACATTTTTCTGTATTGCATTTCCAAAAAATCTGCTTCCCATAGTATAATGTCATTGAATGTCCGGAACAGCATTCTTTACTTGTTGATATAATGCCATATTGCTGGAAAAGTGCTATTGACTCCTTTTCTGTCTTAGGTAGATCCCACAAACGCATTGTATTTATAAAGGTTGTTTTTTGGGGTTAGTTCACTACCACTGAATATCTACATAGATCGTATTTACTAATCTGAAGTATAACTTTGACAACATTTACAGGCTCGCAGCTGGGGATATGGAACGTGTATTACACATAGTGGATGTGTAAAATGTATTTACAGTGACAAGATGTTGGAAAACAGCATAGCTTGAAAGAAGCTCTCATTCCTTTAAATTTACAATGTTTTTGCTACCTAAATAATGCTTTTAGATGAAGTTGACATTGTCAGTGTAATTTTGCATACATTTCTTTTTACATTTCCGCATTGGGAAGCAAGCGCTATTATTGCGAAAATCTGGTTGCGATAATACGCAAGTACCATATAAAGACATAGATAGAAGGATACATAGATGGGTGGACAGATAGATAGAAAGATAGCCAATAGACAGATAGACAGACAGATAATAGCTAGCTAAATATATAGATAGATGGCTAGATAGACAGAGTCATGTGCAAAACAAAGCAGAGATGGTTAGTTGCTGCACAGCTTTCTGGCAGTAGTACATGCTGTAGCATGCCTCCTGCTCCTGTTTGTGTAATACTGTTGGCCTGTTACAGCCAGGCTTGCATCTGAAAACCATCTATAAGCTTCTTGTATGAACATAACATCACTGATAATGAAATCCTTTCTAGAGTCTGCTTCTCTTATCCAAAGCCTGAAATTATTTATTTTGTGCTATGAGCAGGAATATTATAACCAGAGTTCATAGTATGATAACATCTGTCTATAAAGTCTGTTGCTATGACACCAAACTCAGAGCATGTTCCTTGGTGTGTTGTTTCGCCATCTACTCTGAGAAATGAAAAAAATATAAAATATATTCTTCATTTTACCAAACAGGAGCAATTTGTAGCAATTGTGTTAGACAATATATTTTAAATTTAATTACATTTCTACGTGATTATGGCTACGGAGACCACTGCAGCCCAGAAAATAGGGCAGTGCAGTGAAAGTGCGAGTTAAAAAAGAGCTCAGAACAGATCATTGCTGTAAAGGGCTCCTCTCACACAGTTCAAGAGTTTTCTGTCGCAACATGAGCAATCATTAATGTTGTTTGCAGATGCTCTTTTATCCATGGATAACAAAATCAAGAAGAATCTCAAGATTTTCATGGTTTGCTGAGACTATTGTTGCCTAAGTAGTGTAGGAAAAAATAAAAATATAATAATAATAATAATAATAATAATAATAATAATTTCAAGTGTAGTTGTTAGACTTCACAGTAGCACAGACATATAAGAAATGCAAGAAATCTTTTTTAATCTTGAAGATGTAGAACATTTCCCCAATCATGAGGTGTACTATTTACAAAGAAAGCAACTTTGTTCGCATTGTTTGTTTGCTCGTTTGCTTGTTGTTTGTTTATTTATTTATTTATTTTGACAAAGATAAAAAAACTAAATGTAATGCTACTCAATGCCAGAAGTCTAAACCTCAAGATGCACGCACTCGAGACTCTCCTCAGTATGGGGAAAATCAATGTCTGTGCAGTTACAGAAACCTGGTTCAAGGCTCCTGAGAGCACCCCAGCACTACCAGGTTATAACTCATAACATGCGTTTCGGCCCAAAAACTCAGACCGAAGCACAAAAGGAGGCGGAATATCTATATTCATCAAAGATACCTACACCTCCAGGTTAGTGGCACTTCACAAAGCATCGGAAACCATCCATGTGCAACTAACAGCGGGCAAAACTGCCTTTCAGTTTGTAGCCTGCTACAGAACACCCTCCCTATTACAGGAACCCCACTTGGCATTCCTGAGAACACTGGAGAATATGAAGGTCTCTCCAAAGACTATGTTATTGGGTGACTTCAACTACCCAAACATTGACTGGGAAAACTACTCAAGCCCAAACACCCTCGCCCAACGGTTCCTTGAATTTATAAACTCTAACGCAATGGAACAACTGGTCACCACTCCCACAAGAGGGAACAATATATTGGACCTGGTCATCACCAACATGGGGACTCTATGTTCCAAACCAGAGGTAAACCCCTCATTGGTAAGATCAGACCATAAACAAATTTCCCTGGACATCCATATCCCGTTCCCTCCCCCAGCCAAGGAAATCACTGTAAAGAATTTCTCAAAAGCCAACTTTGCACTTCTCAAGACTGAGGTGGAATCCTTCAAAGCCCCTTGGCCAGAGGATAATGCAGCCCAATCCGCAGAATCCTTTACAAATGCATTCTATGAGCACCTGCAGGAATGCATGGATCGTGCTATCCCATATAAAACCAAGACTCACTCCTCCAAAAACAGGAGACCGGTCTGGTGGACCCCAGCCATAAATAAGCTATACAACAGAAGGAGGAAGCTACTACATGACAGAGCAAAATCCCAAAAAGGGAAGGTATCTCTGATCAGTATTATCAAGAAACTTCAATCCTTCATAAAATCATCAAAGGCCAGTTTCAAAAGAAAAATTGTCCTAGACACTAAAGATAATCACAAGGCCTTCTTTAGTTATGTCAGAAACATGGGCGGAAACTCCCAGATCTGCTCTGAAGTGTTGCATAACGGTAAAAAATATACCAAACCTACAGACATAGCCAACATCCTGGCAGACAGATTCAGTGCAACCCCCCCCCCCCCAAAGGAGCAAATGCCTATCCCAACTGAATGTAACCTCCCTGACATCACAGATGCACAAGTGAAAGCTGCCCTCTCCAAAGCAAAAAACACAGCATCTATGGGACTGGATGGTGTCCCAGGCTGTGTCTTACACAAGCTCCAAGAAGAACTGAACCCTCACATTAAGTCACTGTTCAAACTTAGCCTTACTACAGGATATGTACCCAAGGAATGGCGTACAGCTACAGTGGTCCCACTCCACAAAGGTGGTGCCACATCGGACCCCAGAAACTATCGCCCCATAAGCCTGACTAGTCTGGTCTGTAAAGCTATGGAGCGTATTATCATGGAACTCATAAACAAATACATTGGGAGCCTCCAGACACTGGACCCTACCCAATTTGGCTTTGTTAAGGGCAGATCTTGCCTCTTAAACCTAGTTGATTTCTTTAAAACAGTTACCAAAGCCATAGATGAGGGCAAGGTAGTCCACACAGCCTACCTGGACCTCGCAAAAGCCTTCGACACAATACCCCACTCGGGCATCATAAATAAGCTTACCAGCTTAAATATCAACCCCTATATCACAAGATGGGTTGCAAACTGGCTCAGAGATAGAACTCACATGGTCAGAATCGCAGGTGCCATGTCCGAATCCAAACCAGTTACAAGTGGTGTCCCACAGGGCTCAGTTCTGGGACCTCTCTTGTTTGGTATATACTTCTCTGAGGTTCACGCTAACACGGGGGGATTATGGCTGACAAAGTTCGCAGATGACTGCAAACTGGGGGCCATAATCGAATCTCCAGCTGACACAAGCATCCTCCAAAAGGGTCTCACGGAGACGGATGCTTGGTGCCAGAGCCATGGCCTCAAGCTAAATGCTAAAAAGTGCATAGTCATCCCCTTTGGGAAAAACAAGGTGCCCACAAATTACCACATAGGTGGTAATCCATTAAGTAGGGAAGAAGTAATTGGATATTTGGGGACCAACGTAGATAGTAATCTCTCCTTTGATAATCACGTTGCCAAAGTGGTTAGAAAGACCTTCTATATAGCCCACCTTGTCACAAAAGGGTTCGCATCTAGATCAAGAGACGTCATTGTGCCCTCTGCTCATCACTCATCAGGCCCATAATTGAATACAATGCCCCTTTTGGGATGTACCTTACCCGACACCTGCAGCAACTAGAGAGACCCCAAAAGTACCTCACCAAGAAGATCATGGGCTACAAACAGATGTCCTATGCAGCTCGACTAAAGAAACTCCAGCTCTACTCAGTTGCTTACCGCCTACTCAGAGGCGATCTATGCCTGATGTACAAAGCCATGTCAAACCCAAAATTAATGGACATGCTCCACCTCAAAAAATCCAAGCCCTTTAGAGCTACACGCTCCAGTGACCTAAACCTCAGCACAAAAATAAATAGGACATGCTGGAGGGACAGATTAATTTCCCAGAGGCTCCCCTCACTCTGGAATAGAATCCCAATTCATATTAGACATAGCCCCTCGCTGACCCTCTTCAAGCAAAATTTGGACGCGTGGATGGGAAATCGCAAATTCACCCCTGGGATCTCTCCTGTGTCCATGCTAGACAGAGGCACAGTAAACTAATCTTAAAAGGGTACCTTCTGTGACCTACTTTACAGAGGCACAGTAGGCTAATCTAATTGGGAGGCGGAAGCCAAATACACTCTGGCTAGGCATATAAATGCCCTAGGGCAGATAGCCTAGTATCTACCTATGAACCTGTGAACCTATGAGATTGCTGTATGTTGATAATGATTAAAGTAATGGTAGGATACTCCTCTGAAGGAATCATTTCTGAAAGTAAAGTCAACTGAGCTGCACTGCTGAAAACAATTGCTAAGTGATACATACTTTGCCAGCCTTTGTATTCAAAAGATGATCACAGAAGAATTTTTGCAGACCGCCAACAAACCATAAGCAAGCTCCAGTAATAACTAACAGCCTTAAAATGTCTGATAAAAGTAAACTACATGCCATGCAGCATGCAGCCTCTTAACTTGCTGAAGGACTCTTAAGATGGCCACAAGTAAAGACAGTGTTTTACATGAAGAGCAGATGTCCCCCTCCACTCATGCATGAGGATGTGGCCTTGGTAAAGATAGTATTTTACATGGAGAGCAGCTATCTTATTGCACTTGTGCAGAAGAACATGCCTCTGGTCCCACTGATTTATTAAAATAATCTCAACAGTAACTGTATTTTTGGGGGGGAGGGTGACAATCCCCAATAGTGACAAACTCCTCCACAGCAGCAAATCAATTACTCTTACATAAAATATGGTATTGCTAAATTACCAGTGTAATCGAGAAGTGCCCGAAACAAAAACTTCAGTGAAAAAAATTAAAAAATATATATATTTATCTATATTTATCTATCTATATCTATCTTTATCTATCTACATATATATATATATATATATATATATATATATATATATATATATATATATATATATATATATATATTATGGTATTTAATGTTCTGTGCAAAACTGCAGCATTTGAATCTTTGTTTTTCTTGGATTTTAATTTCTTACACCCCAAAATGCCTCCATGAGAACTGCCATGCTGACATAATTTTGGTTTTCAGTCTCTTTGTCATCTTCCCACCATGCAGTCTGTTTTCCAACAATAAGACAAAGCCTAGGCATGATAAAGTATTTCTTCTTAGCTTAGTTGCAGCAGTAATGTTTTGAGTCACTTTCTTCTTAGTCTTTAAACATGTCAGTGTTTTATTTAAATAAATTATTTTGATTTGTTCTTGCTGTTATCTGCTAAAAGTCCATTGTGCTCAGTTTACTTCTTTGTCTATGCAGAATAGTTTTCCTTAGTGTAGAAAACTTTATTCCTTAATTTTTTCACCCTTCTTCTAATTCCTGCTCTGTTTTAAGTTGTAAGTTACTCTAACAGCTCTGCTCAATTATTTGTAACTGGCATATGTCGTTTCAAATGGATAATAAAACAATTGAAAGCTATTTTATAGTTTTCATACTCTCCATAATTGTCTTTGTTTCCCAGATAAATGCAAAATTTCACTGGGAAAATAGGGTTACCAGTTTATCAAGTAGTACAGCAGAACTTCTCATAATTTGTTAGATGGGATTTCATTGAAAAAAGGAATCATTAGTTATGTTTACTGACTTTCTATTGAGTTGAAGCTTTTGTCTCTGTAACATTACGGAAGAGCCAGGGTAAGATCATTTTTCCTTTTTTCCAGTGTTTCCAAAATAACTCTCAAGTAAGGTTAACTAATATGGAGCGTGCAGTTTTCCATTTCTCATTGACTGTGATACCATGGGAATGTATGAGTCCTTGCATGGTAGAGCATAGACATTTTGAATTTTATTTGTTTGTTTTCTTGTTTACATTTGTTGATTGGGGATGTCCAAATAAAGCGGGCACACAGGCAATTTTCTTTGGATACTAATGAAGATAGACCGAAAAAAACCCACAATAGTCAGAGAAAGGGTACAGCATATCAGCATTATCAGTTTAGAAGTCATAGACTAAGTAATGACAAATAATTAAAACATCGCTATAACTAATAACATGCAGACAAAAGAGTGGTAAAACTGACGTTAACTATAAAAATGCAAAGTGTGAACATCTAATAGTCATATGTTTCCATTTGAACAATTACAAAAGTGGTTGCTATTTTTATTGCATAAAAATTTTCAGACCACTGTCAAAGTAATAATGGCAGAATGCATAAGACACAAATACTGTTTTATCTGTATACAGATAAATAACTTCTGTACTGTTTATAGCCAGATTACCAGTAGAAATTAATCATTTACTAAGGATCAGTAAATACTAGTTTCACATTAAGACAGGCTGAAGCAGTTGAGTCATCTCCACAGTACAGAAAGTTTAGCTCTGAATGTACTGCAAATGACCTGGGATTCATTAATGTTTCATAGCTGGAGGGCTGGAGGACCCCAACGTGGAAGGATGGGAGTAAGTGGCTAATGCAGACTTGGCCATTTCTCGGGAGGGTGCTGGAGTAGTCCTGCAGCAAGACTGCAGCCTGCAGAAATATTCCAGCTGTTTTAATATTATAAAGGATACATTCTACTCCTAACCTAGTTTCAAAAAATGTTTACCAGATAAGCCCATTGGACATATGATGCTTTATTAAAGACAATCTTGGAAAATAGTCAGGACAGTTAACTTGTTCAGAATCACACAGTAGGCAAATGGAGGATGTGAGAAACAAACTCAGGACTAATGCAGGGTCTACGTGTAGCAACTGAATACTAGTGGAGACAACAAGCAGCAACAGAGGTGTTATGCTTTGAGTAGATGGAAGCTGATCATTGTTGCAACAGATGGAAGATCACAACACTAGGTAGCCTGCATGGTAGAAAGAGACAGAGATCACTGTCATGCCATGTGGAGGGTCATTACAAAATAATCACTGGCTTGGTGCTTTAAGTTTGGCAGTAGAATTCTAGCCATTACCAGGTCAAATACATGTGTTACAGAGGCTGCAATTGCCACCTAGATGATGTGAGGGTCAGACATGGAAACCAATCTCTGCCATGCAGGACTGTAGGCCATTGAAAGTTCTGACCATGATATATGAGGTGTTTGGAAGTTAGTAGGATTACTATTTCATGTAAAGGTGAATGGAAGTTGGGTGAGGATTCTTTTGACTGTCACCTTAATGTGAGAAAGGGTAAGGCTCAGCTTCCTGCTAAAGGTGGGAGATGGGTCATTTTATCCTGTCTCAGTCTCTAATTTGATTACTGAGACTATGAGGGAGGGACTTCTGAAATCAGTCATTCTCAAACTGGCATTTACATCTGGCATTATTCTTGACTAAGCACATGAGCATGTGTAAAATGTTCAGAAATGTTGACCTGTTTCCATTATGCTCTTTTTTATCTTTGCGCCCCACCCCTGTCTGTTGACTGTCCCACTTTCATATCCTTCTGTATCCCAGTGCACCTCTGTTAGAGCTGTAAAAAAATTGTACAAAGGCAGTGCCTTATATTAGACAGCCATGGGACGCATGCGTTTCCACTGGACTGCAGTGTCCTCATACAGGCAGCTCTGTACTGCATTCCCACAGTGACAACCCTGAGTAAACACATGCAACTGTATATGATTTCAATGCTGCCTATAGGGCTACTTCAAGTTGTTGGTGGGCAAATCAAATTTACTTACATGCTACACACACACACACACACACACACACACACACACACACACACACACACACACACAATTATTTTACAATCAAGCAGGCTTGCATAGTAGAAATCTAGATGGTCTAACAGGTAATTAAAAAATACTCAGAAACATGGAAAAATATAAATATGTTATTTAATGAAATAATTATTTTTGCAGTTCATAGATTTTTTTTAAAAAATAATGAAATACTTTGCTTAATTTACAACTAATTTACAGTATCAGCATTACTGTATGAAATTATTAAACAAAAGATAATTGCTGGCAAAAAATATAAACATGGCAGAAATTAAAGATAATCTGAGAAGAAAACCATTACTGAATAAGGAAACAAACCTGAATATGTAAACAGTATACAATAATCAGTCTTAAAGAGTGATGAAATAAAACTTTTCTGTGGCAAATTTGCTGTTCTAAAACAGTTTCACATTTGTTAGCCATCATTAGGGAGTTAAAAAACAGGCATAAAAACACAATGCAGATGACACTGTCATCTTGAGACACAAAGCCAAAGGTGTGAAAATGCAACATTACTTTCTTTCCATTATAAAAGCAATAATAACACTTTTTTCCACATCTTGCAAACAGTAATTACAAGAGTGCTAGGTAAGTACCTTTCATAGTTACTGACTATGGCAGTGAATGAGAGCTTTCATTTATTTTATGCAACCCTTTCATTTATTTGTACAAAACTTATATTTTACTATCAGGTTTAAGGCACGGGAGAAAGATAACTGCAGTTTTATTATACATAAACAGACTATTAAGCTGGATTGTAAAACTGAAGGTTGTTAGTGTGATGGGTGATAGCTACATCGCGGCATATTTTTTCAGAGCATGCCAAGCTGTGCAGCTAATAAAGCCTTAGTGAGAAATTGTGTTCCTCCTAGTAAGCAAATGCAGATGCTAGCTGCATTCCCTGTGGTTTTATTTTATGTAGGACACTCTCAGTCATCATAGATCGTTTCTCGGAAAAGCTCATGGTGGAAAAAAAAAAGCTATAGAGAAACAGTCTTATATTCATAGTCTTATGGTTGCAAGTGATGCAGCATAACATCCATAAAGTCAATATCAAAGTCTAATTTTAGGTTAAAAGAAATATTCATTTCAATAACATCTTAAGTGTGTGTCATTTGGTAACATATTACAAGACTAATCATTTACTTCCAAAATTAAATAATTTCTGTTTTTATTGCATTTTACACCAAGCAGAATTCATTATGTAATTCAGAACATTTGAGCCTTATATAAATATACACAATTTTATAGACACGTTTATACTCCTGAGAAGAAAATTCTCTTTATCCAAGATAGCAAGCATTGAGGAACAATGAACAGCTATAATTTCTGATTGTTGAATCAGTTGACTGGAGACACTGCTTGTAAAAGAGTAATTGTCTGCAGTGATGAAAGCACCCTTGTTGAATTTTTGTTTGGCTAGTATAATGGATGTTGCATTGGACCTCAGATAGTTTCCTTATATTTATTTTCTTGAAGAGATATCCAGTATAGCGCATTTAACTTATCATCCATCCTCTGTGTCAGTTAAGTTCTTCTTACTTCACCTCCAGAAATGAAATGTATCAAAGCCATACTTGCAATGGAATCAAATTGCCCTACACACATTCAGGACAAAAACTGCAATGTTAAATGCTTGCAAAAGCAAGAGGTATTTTTAGACTTCTGCATCCTTAACAATTCAGAATGCTGGAATGCATGCTTTGTTTGATGCCTCACTGCATCAATCCATCCTGATTTCAGAAATACACTATTTGAAAAGGAAACTAAAAGCCCAGTAAAATAAACTTACTTCACTAATGGGTCTGCCTGTCTTAGGAATAATAGCCACAGGCAAGTAGTTTATAACCATGTAGTTAAAGGTGCATTTTATAAATGATCTAGAAAGAGTAGGGGTGAAATTACTTTCTTAACAGAGAGAAAATGCATAAGTGGAAATTGCAAAAATGAGCATTGCAACAGAAGGAAGTTCATGTCTGCTAACAGAACTGCTTCTGACCTCTGCTGAACCCTTTTCTTTTCTGAGCTTGTTTAGGTTTAAAAATCTAATTGTTAATATGCTGTTTCCTGTAATCCCCAGGTTGCCCTTGAAAAGAGGCATATGAATCCAGTGGGCTTACTTTGTTAACCTCCCAATACCATACTGACTTGTGTGCTAACTGTAATCCTAACTTCAATCCTGCATATTAGGGTACTGAATATCCTTAATCTAACAATACCAGTAAGCAAGATGCATGACACCCCCCCACACACACACATCAAACATATCAGTACCCAAGCATGCCAACACATCTGTCCTCTTCCCTAGCCTTTACTCTAACCCTATCCTAAACACAAACACACACACACACACACACACACACACACACACACACACACACACACACACACACACTCATCCGCAATATGTAAAGTTTTTGTTACAAATGAACGTTTTTGCATCACTACTCACTCCCATTGCAGGCATTGACTAATCAAGCCCCCAATAAAACATGCATTTTACAATTTCTGACACCAGAGAGTCCTTTAACCAAAGGAGAGTTTGGCCAAATGTTTGGAGCCCTAGAAAGTACGCATCAAGTCCGAGCTATACTAACTGAGCTTGTATAGCAGAGGATCATATCAAAAGTTCTAATTAGTTATGCAAGAGGTCTCTATTCAAATCCTTCTGTTTGAATTATAACTTGTAAGTCAACATTCAGCAATTAACTACCTATGCTAATTTTTTTTTAAAGAAATTATCTCTATTAAGGAAAAAAATATGTCATAGTTTTATATTGCTTATAAAGATATGCCATTACAATTAAATCTAATTACAGTTTAAATCTCCTACTTTTTGTTTTAGTTTAAAGTGTGTCCATCTTGTGCATTAAACATACCGATTTTTTTTTTCTGCTTCCTTTCTTGCTGTGGTACAAAACATATACTGCCAATGTACTGTAAATCCGTAACCATGTACCAAACTTCAAACTTCTGAAATACTGAAAGTTCAAAAATTAAAGCTTGTTTGTTTTTATGATGTAAGGCATACCCCTGCACCCTCCAAGTTGGAGGCACACCCCCCCAAAACTTTAAATATCAACTCCACTATCATACAATCATGGAATCAGTGCAAGTACATGCATACAGACTGCTCCAACAGAGATTTCCTGTTGGAAGCAGTCCTTGGCATTTTGCACCTCAATATCTTGTACGCCAGGAAACTGAACTGACTTCCAGGAATTTTAGCTCGGTGACATATAAAATCTGCAGGCAGCCTTTACACAGCACAGAAAATAATCTGCTATATTTCTGACCCTTCCTTTGTCTTGACAGGTTTATGTTTTAGATTGTCATTTATTCCACTCAGCAATCACCCACACCCCTTTAATAATTAGTACAAGTGAAACATCACTTATAAAGTTATTAAATCATCGGCAAGCATGTAGCCTGGCCAGTCCTTCCAATGATGTAAAGGTGATACCTAATGCCTAGATAAGGAACATGGCAGGCACAATATGCAAATTAAAAACAATAATTATTTATGATGCTAAAACAACACTGCATGCTACAATCATTCATGCTTGCATTCCCTATGTGGAAATCATTTTCCTCTCTGTTAGAAAATAAAGGTTGACTCCATGGGATGAAGGCCTAGCCATGGCTCATGTAACTTCTGATCTTCTAGAGACATCTTAGGGCTGAAGGAGCTGACAAGGGGAAGTAGCAGTAAGCAACCAATTATAGCTTATTCATTCTGTAGAAAAAGAGCCAGCCCAGCTGGTTATAAAGCTGACACTTATGGGAGAAGGGTGAGCCTTTGATGGCCAACAGGTAAACAGAATGAAAAGACACGCACACTAATATGAGCAAGAATGTACGAAGCTGATATAAAGTAACACTGTATGTCAAGTAAGGTAATTTGGTTTTAAAAAATCCGATGAACTACTGATATCCTTTATCCTGCATACAGTATTCCAAACATACGTATAAAA
Organism: Protopterus annectens; assembly: GCF_019279795.1. NCBI lineage: Eukaryota > Metazoa > Chordata > Ceratodontiformes > Protopteridae > Protopterus > Protopterus annectens. The sequence goes on along the minus strand of NC_056727.1, from coordinate 26,049,830 downwards.
ATGAAAAAAAAAACACATAACGTTTGTGCATAAAGGATATGCACTCATTCTGACTGTGTCAGATTGCATTAGGTAGTGTATATTTTAATATAATGAAACACAGATCAAGAACAGCTATGACTATGATGTAAGTTAAACTAGAGTAACTGTTTTTATTGTATAGATGTACATTGATAATGTTAAAACCAGAGTGCTTTAAATGTGCAAATAAATACAATCCATAATTAGTATAGAGAATATACATTGTCCCGGTCCCCTTCAATAAACACATCACACCAAATTACTTTTGACAACCTTTATTAAACTTCCATAACATGGCTTTGATAACCAATATTTATTAACTACAACTGAATACAGTATAGTTGATTTTAATCACAGCATAAGCATCCATGTAATGTTAACCAGGACAGCGTGACCTCAATCATCCTGACACAGTAAGCAGCATCCATACCTTCATTCACTTTACTTTTGAAGCAGTGTCCAACAACTCACTTCCTATACCATTTATTGAATTACACATCCCACCGAGTCCTTTACTTATGAAGCAGCATCCAACAACTCACTTCATATATCATTTATTGAATTACACATCCCACCAAGTCCTTTACTTATGAAGCAGTGTCCAACAACTCACTTCATATACCATTTATTGAACTACATATCCCACCAAGTCCTTTACTTATGAAGCAGCATCCAACAGCTCACTTCATATATCATTTATTGAATTACACATCCCACCGAGTCCTTTACTTATGAAGCAGCATCCAACTCACTTCATACCATTTATTGAATTACAAATCCCACCAAGTCCTTTACTTATGAAGCAGCATCCAAAAACTCACTTCATACCATTTATTGAATTACACATCCCACCAAGTCCTTTACTTATGAAGCAGCATCCAACAACTCACTTCATATACCATTTATTGAATTACACATCCCACCAAGTCCTTTACTTATGAAGCAGCATCCAACAACTCACTTCATATACCATTTATTGAATTACACATCCCACCAAGTCCTTTACTTATGAAGCAGTGTCCAACAACTCACTTCATATACCATTTATTGAATTACACATCTTGCCAAGTCCTTTACTTATGAAGCAGCATCCAACAACTCACTTCATATATCATTTATTGAATTACACATCCCACCAAGTCCTTTACTTATGAAGCAGCATCCAACAACTCACTTCATATATCATTTATTGAATTACACATCCCTCCAAGTCCTTTACTTATGAAGCAGCATCCAACAACTCACTTCATATATCATTTATTGAATTACACATCCCTCCAAGTCCTTTACTTATGAAGCAGCATCCAACAACTCACTTCATATACCATTTATTGAATTACACATCCCACCAAGTCCTTTACTTATGAAGCAGTGTCCAACAACTCACTTCATATACCATTTATTGAATTACACATCCCTCCAAGTCCTTTACTTATGAAGCAGCATCCAACAACTCACTTCATATACCATTTATTGAATTACACATCCCACCAAGTCCTTTACTTATGAAGCAGCATCCAACAACACACTTCATACCATTTATTGAGTTACACATCCACCCAAATAAGCAGCATCCTTACCTCCACTCACTTATATTTAGCACTTATTGAATTAAACTTCCAAACTAATAACCAGCGTCCTTACCTACGCTTGCTTATTTATTGAAAGGAACATCCAACACCAGAGGGGGAACAGAAGACGGCAAGCCTGTCCCTCATATCTGCCCTACCCAGACTGACAAAATAACCACAGTCCCCACCAATTCACCAAAAAAGGGGAGGAAGGGTGAGTGGCAAGTTCACACCAAAATGTGATCCCTTGCACTTGCTAAACCTTTAAGCCCCTCCCCTACTCTTACCTCATTTCCTTTCAATCATCCTTTCTTCCCATTTAACCCTTTTATCCCCCCATCCTCTTAACTCCCACTAATATGTATCTAATCCCTTCCTGAAGATGTCCCTGGACAAATTGGCATGTTATGAAACCTCATATTTGCATAATTTTTTTAACTTCTCTGCTGTCCTTTTGCATCTGGAGCATTTTTTTTTTAATTAACTTTGTCCCATTTTTTTAAGGGCAGTACTTTTAATTGCTGGGTTATGTCATTACTATGGCATCATCATGAGGTATTTTCCCTGACAAGCTTTGCAGCACAGAACACTTGTTACACATGTATATCAAACTTCTACTTTTTATATCCTATGTGAAATCTATAGACAGTCTTTATATACCACTCCAACCTGTTGCTCATACTCTTTAAATGTTTACCTTTACAAAAGTGATTCAACCAAGCATTGCCATCTGCTCAAAAAAACACTAAACAAGTATGTTCAGAGTAAAATTATGTATATAAAGCATACTATTTTTTTCAAGGGGCAATGACCTTTGGGGTGATTACACTACAACAACAATATGAACATTTTCTTTTAAAATGCCGCATTAATTTCACACTTTGAAATGACCTGATTTCCTTACTGAAGTAAGTGTCTACATTGGTTCAGCAGTAACAAAAATAACTATAAACTGTAAACAGATTTATATTATGATGCCAATAGGGTTGCCACCTTTTCAAATGCCCAAAGTGGGACATTTTTGGAACAAACGTCAGATTTTGCCAGCAGAATCATACCCACGGCCAGTACGAAGGAAAGAACTTCACTTGTTTGCCTAAATAAAAGCTTATTCTTGTAGCATTTTAGTTGCTTATTCTGTTTCTTATAACATTTAGTTGTTTCAGATATAGAATAACTGTTTTATGCAACTATTACATAAAATATAGGAAATAATTTTGTCCTAAAATCTCAGGACATTTGCCATTTTTACAATTTTTTTGCAGGACACACCTGCCCAAAGAGGGACTGTCCCTCGCAAAGTAGGACAGGTGGTAACCCTAGATGCCAATAAATATAACTTTCGACAGTTTGAGTCACTGCCTTGTGTAATCTTGTGGTTGTCATCTTCACTAATGTACCTCTATGCATTTCAGAAGTATGTCAGATACTGAACGAGTCATATGGAACGTTTTTTCCTGGGAAATTTGAAGACCGAATTAAGCAATTTCCTTTATTTTTTTAAACTAGTCCTGTGAATTTTCCTAGATGACAAATGTTAGGCAATGAATATGCAAATACATTTGCAGACTTACAAGCAATCCAACAACAGGCATATAAGAAGGCAGAAAGACAGTGTCTCAGAATGAAACAATTTTTAAAGAAAATTTTGGTGGGATTCCCTTGTCATTAAATTTAGTACTTTTATGAACTCAATGACCATCATTCTATGAGGAGGTTGGAGGAAGCTTTCTGAAGTAAATACACCTGTATGCTGTAATCAGCTCTTATGAGGTGATTATTTGCCAGTTTACCATCTCTTTACTCTGTGGATCTAAATGTTTTCACTGTGCATGGGTTTGTCTGAACACTGCAGATGAACAGAATACAGAAAATAATTTTATGGCCGGGGTGTACTCTTAATTAAGGGTCAAGTTTTTCTCATTTTTTGATAAATTCTTATAGGTGACCTTTCTTTATTCTAGCAGTACCCAGTATGATATAATATCCTTTTATTTAAGAATGTTACTCCTGAGTCCTAGCTCCTTGTCAGAAGAAAGTTTTAAATTACCATTGATTTTTAGTCATGTTATTTTGCAATAGATGGCAACATTTATCATTCTCTTTGACCTACCATATTTTCTTGAAAATGTTGCATCTACTAAGAAAGAACAAACTTGTTTGGCATGCTTTTTTTGAAGAGGTCATATCATTTGAGTTGTATCTGGGATATCAAACTTATTCAAAGTTTAACTAGCATGCAGTTCTCTAATTTTCCCATTTTATGACTTATCTAGTTACATTTAAAAAAAATTACCATTTTCCTCAAGGAAATGCAAAGTAACATGCTTGTATTTCTTTAAGAAATGCTGTTGCTTTATTGGTATCTGTCTAAATATACCATGCGTGGATTAATTATTGCAATGAACGCTTTATAGTATAGTCTCACTAGGTACAAGGCTGGTGATGAAGCAATATATATTTTTTATTAAGATGGCAACAATCAGCTTCATACTTTGAACCTTGTTGGGTTTGTTACTTTATTGTAATCTGTGCACCCTCAGTATGTTAATATTAAATGACTGACATTGCTACTAAAATGCTTTAAAATCATAATGGTAGTAAATGTGTGTCCTTAGTTCTCCTTGTCTTAATGTCTTTGTTCAATATTTGAACTGTTTTCTTTGTACTTGTGATTTTCTTGACAGCATTTCCAGGTATCCACGATTCTAGACTTATTGGCTCATACCTGTTTGACTCTTATAATCTGAAATTGCTAATAGAGTTAATACAGCATTTGGAAATGTGTTCTGGAACCTACTGCACAACATTTCAAGCATACCATGCATACTTTGTGTGGTTGTCTATTAACTTTAACAGCTTTTGGAATTTGGGCCTGCTACATCCACATTTGGGCCTGCTGTTATTATAGGAAGGAGACAGGATCAATGTGGCATCAATCCAGAATTATGATTGTACATGGTCTTTGGACAGTTATCAGTTTTGGGAGGAGGGATTATTGGTGTTTAGACATCCAGGTTTTAGTGTCAGTTAATGCTACTTCAGTGTTTGGAAACCTGCTTCTCATTTTATTAGCTGTATCCGTTACTTATGACTGTATGTTGTTCTACTGAATGTATGAATATTTTAGTCTGGTTCAACTGATATTCGAACTGAAGTTATCTGGACTTTAATTGGCTTTTTCACATTTAATTTTCTTCATTGTCGATAACGCTTTCTGGTTCATGTTTCCAATATTTCTCAGTTACGTCTGTATTACAGTGTTTGCACAATACCCATGGCAATAGTCTTGCCACATTATTGTGTCTTTTATTATACAGACCCTCATCCATAAGGGCACCATACCCTGCAACAAGATATGCAATTACGTCCAGTTCAATTTTACAGAACAAGCATATGTATCTTTTTCCCGTTTTATAGACTTTGCAAACCAGTGTCCAAATAGCCCACTATCTTGGGTCATCTTCACTAGCCTTTCATCCTTTGGATTCAATTTGTCTCTATTTAACCATTCCTGCATCTCCTCTTTCTCAACACGTGGTTGTTCTAGAAGGTTTCTGTACTTGCTGCTATATTTGTGGATGGACTTCCCAGGTTTCTTATTTTTGGTTCTGGTCTTTCTGTCTTCTGGTTTTCCAATAAGAATTTTTTTTTTTATGATTTATAATTATTTTTATTTGTTTGTATGATAAACTGTTGGGCTTGTTGGTATTCCATATTAAAATTATTTAAGGAAAAAACAAATACTGCTAGGTAAGGCACCCTCAGTTCACAAAAGCACTAAAGAAAATGAAAATAACAGAGGAGTGCACCACGAGCTGCTTGTTCAATGAGGACGCCACAAATCCATAAAATCCAACATTTAATATGGCTAGAAAGACAAAAGTATAAAAACTGCAGTTTTTATACTTTTGTCTTTCTAGCCATATTAAATGTTGGATTTTATGGATTTGTGGTGTCCTCATTGAACAAGCAGCTCGTGGTGCACTCCTCTGTTATTTTCATTTTCTTTAGTGCTTTTGTGAACTGAGGGTGCCTTACCTAGCAGTATTTGTTTTTTCCTTGGATTGTTGTTTCTTAATTTACTGCTAGGACATGGCTGTTTCACCAGTTAATCGAACCAGTGTCCTTGATGTGGAATGTACTCTTGGATTGGAAAATTTAGTCGCTATGTCAGCTAATCCTTTGTTGAAACTGACAACTAGCGACTTGAAGAATGAATGTAATAAAGCTGACAATTTTAAACATAATATGGATGTTACTCTAACGACCAGGAAGTTAGAGAACAAGCTAGTGAAACTACGTAATGTGCAGTGGCAGAAGCTGCACATGGAAGCTAGTCTCCATTTCAAGCTAGTTCCCAGGGGTTTGAGGGTGTTGAAGATGCCCACCTTCGACTACAACCGGACCTTTTAGCCAGGTGGCAAAATTGAATCTTGACACCAGTTTCACTTACATCAAGATTCTTGTTGAACATTACAATATGGCAATAAGTGAATTAACTGTTGAGATAATGGAACTTGAGAAAGAGCTGATCGAGCTTCTGGGATACCGTGAACTTAACATACTTAATAGTGACCTCAAGCTCATGCTTAACTCCATTGACACTAAGTCCCTCTTAGATAAAAAGAAGAAATTGGAGAGGGACTTTCTCGATTTTCAAAAGGGACAGGTCTTTTCCTGGCCTCGTGACCAACCTCAACGTAATACCAACAAGGTGAACAATGTCATCGATCCTAATATTGTCAACACTAATGTGCCTAAAACTGGTGTTCCACAACGGATTCCCGCTTCTAAGGCTATTGCCAATGCTAACAAACAAGGTATCGCTGATATGGCCATTACGACGCATTCGAACTCTGATGAAGGGTCCGCCCCCATTATGATGTCATCAGCGAGCACGAACGAGTTAGTCACTTTATTTCCTTCAGTGCAATCCATTCCGGTCGATGGCAGCAATACTTCCTCGACCACGAAGCCAAAACATCTTTTAGTCGAAGCCCTTGTTCATGCAGAAGGGCACACCAACACTACTAGTACTCCGAAGTCACCAGGGGTACTTGAGACGAGAGGGATGAAAGATACACGTCCTAAGCGGCTGCCTGTTGACGTTCAGGCAATCACAGTTGAAGATGAAGTTTTTGGCGTAGGTGAAGGTTATCCTTTTTTTCCGCTGCCCTTCAAACCTTTTGAGAGACGGACTTGGTCTCCACAAGGCAGGGCAACAAAGAGGAAGAACATGGAAGAAGGCACACAGCAAACGAAGAGACTGCTGAGATGAATTCTAATGGTTTAGTAGTTAACATTTCCAGGTATGTACTTAACACACATGAGTTGTCAGTATTAAATAGAGGCCTGGGTTTTATACCCTCTAGCTGCAACGAGCTTACGGACATTATTGTCGACATAAAACTTTTCACCAGGAATTTAGGTTTAAAGCTGTTATATGGTGCTAGTAACAACGAAACCGATGTTAATGTTCATAACATTTTCAGGAAACCCTCCACGTTTATGCCTCAGCAACATCCTCTGCTAGAGGCTTTTGAACAGGCTTGTGAGAGTGACATTTTTGATCTATATAATAATAAAGAGATCAAACCTGTTTTTTTTAACACCACTAAGGAGGAAAGGGAGGCTATAATGAGTTTGAGGAACAATGATTCAATTGTCATAAGACAAGCCGACAAAGGAGGTGCCGTAGTTATTATGGACAAATCTATGTATTGTGACAAAATGGAAATAATGTTATCTGATAATGATACATATTTGCCACTGCATAACTATGACCTTAATGGTTTGATCAGAAGAGTGCACAGCTATATCTATGACTTGCTGATAACCAATGTTATTGACAATGAATTATATAAGTATTTTTGGTTGATAATCCCTTGTTCCTTCATTTAGAGGGCTCGAAAATTCATAAGGAACTTTTGAGTCCTCCCTTGAGACCTATAGTATCCAGCAGAGGATGGCTCACCGAGCCACTGTCTATTTATCTTGACAAAATGTTTAAACCTATAGTCATGGGGGTTGCTCAGGTCCTTAGAGATACCACTCATTTCTTGGAGAATCTATCAGCATTTGCGGATTCTTCTCTTTTGTAACAATGATTTATTAGTAACACTAGATGTCAAATCATTATTTACATCAATACCTAATGAAACTGGTATGGATTTCATTAGGCTTTTTCTAGTGAAGAAGTGTGTTCCTAATGATAAGATATGTAGATGGATGTCCCTCTTGGAACTCATATTGGAGAATAATGTTTTGCTGTATGACAAACGTTACTATTTACAAACCAAAGGGGTAGCGATGGGTACCCCATGTGGTAACGCACATGCCAACTTGGTGTTGGCACATTGGGAAGATACCTTTGTCCTTAACAACAATATTTTTGGTAGACATTTGAAATACTACAATAGGTTTGTAGATGATGTTTTTATTGTGTGGGGCAGTTCGATTGAACAGCTCATGGAATTTGTGTCCTACTTGAATGCTACTACTGAATTTCTTTGTTTTGAATGTTCCTACTCATTTAGTGCTATAGAGTTCTTAGATGTTAGAGTGGTTATGGTCCCTAATGGCTTTGACACAGAACTTTATAGAAAACCTTGTTGGAGGAACAATCTTTTGCACCGTAACAGCATGCATCCCAAGCATGTGCATAAGAACATTGTTAGAAATCAGGTCATGAGGGTCTCGAGACTGACCACACAAGATACTGTTTTTGAACACAGTAAAACACAATTAACTGCTAACTTCTTATCCAGAGGATATAATGGCCAAGAGGTTCGTAATGACATCAAAGAATGTGATAGACTAAGGACAGGTCCTGGTGCCCCATTGATGAAGAGAGGTAACTTTGGGTCAACAGTCAACATGAAACATGACAATCGTCAAGTTAATAGGCTTACAATACCTTATACCAATAGGAACACAGACATCATTAGAATAGTCAATAACAACTGGAAATTTTTGTTAATGGATGGTAGCATTAAGAATCTCATAGAAGACAGACCACGCATAGCCTACAAGAACATGTTGTCTCTCAACAGGTTGCTGTGTTATGACAGCAATATTATAGATGCCATACATTCTGATAGATGTGGTACTTTTCCTTGCCGTTCTTGTAACCAATGCAAATATATAGCTAATTCCAACAGCTTTACACATCCAGTAACAGGACGCATTTATGCATTTAGACACTATGCTGATTGTAAATCCACCAATGCTATTTATGTAGCAGAATGTCAACAATGTAAACAGTTCTATGTTGGCAAGACAAATAGGTGTTTAAGAGAGCGTATTAGGGAACACATCTATGCCATCGATAGGAGTAATACAACTAATGCCTTGGCGCAACATGTTATTGTTAATGGACCATCACATACTTTTAAATTTAAGGTTTTGGAATTGGTTTTGAGAAATGGGAGGCTAGGTAATATTAAGAACTTCACAGAAGAAAAAGAAGGGAAGTGGATTTTGAAACTTCAAGCCCACAGATATGGGCTTAATGACAGAGTTACCCTGAGGCCGTTTTTGGCCAACAGATCATTAAAGCATTAGGAGTAATACTATATACTTATGTATTTTTATCAATTATAGATGTTCCAGTGATTATTTTATTTTGCATTGTTCTTAATATGTGTATGTATTCCTTTAAATGCCTTTTAAATGTGTTAGATGTATTTAATGCTTTGATTCACTGCATCTGAATGGGTGATGATGTCATTTCCTATATTTAAACTCTGTGGTTTTTGACTGCCTTTGATGTCTGAAGAAGCGTTGTTTTAAACGTGAAAGCGCTTACCTTACTGCAGTTTTTATACTTTTGTCTTTCTAGCCATATTAAATGTTGGATTTTATGGATTTGTGGTGTCCTCATTGAACAAGCAGCTCGTGGTGCACTCCTCTGTTATTTTTATTTTTATATTTATATTTATATTAAAATTATTTGACTAATTTTATTCTTATACCTTTATGGCTCATTGTATACTCTTAACAGCATTTGTCCAGATAATTCAAGCCTTGCTTCATCTCTAACATACTTGTATTTTCAGTTTACATTGTATCACTTCAATGTTTGTACTGTTAAGCACATTTATAAAGTAGAAGCTGTAGATTGTCTTTACTCCAGAAAACACAGGACACTGGTTTAGCTCAGTCTTTATAAATTTTCCTTACATAGGAAAAAGAGGCTGGCTGTAAAGATGTTGCATAAAACAAGCATGTAAAAGTCCTAAAATATTACTTAGTTTAGCTGGTCTAGATACTATTTGCAGAAATATCCTGTGTGAAAAGCAAAAGATAAGAAAACAATACCAACACAAAACATACAAATAAATGAAATTCATATTTCAGGTATTTTAACTCCTTAAAATGGCTTTCAATGTTTATAATTAACTAAGTCATAAGGGCAAGAGTAACTCAATGTTTGGTCTACCTGGATTGTTGAGAGATTTATGTCTTTCTAACAAAAAACATAATGTGCCTATGAATAATTGTAAAGTGCGTTATGCTTCTTTATATAGCCCCCACAGAAGAAAAAAAAAACAGTCCACAGAAGTAGCAGTGTGGTACTCCCATCAGATAGCTCTTCCATGATGCAAAAACACCTCACATTCAATTCATGACTGTGCTATTAGGTACCACTGACCCTTATAGGTTCATAGGTGTGTACTAAGCTAATGGCTCTGGAGCCTTTACAAGCCTAGCCCATAGGATTTTTCTGGCATCGTGCCACCTGACCTTAGTTCTCAGATCCTCTGTCGAGTAAAGCCACTGGAGTGATCCCCAGGGTGAATTTTCTATTTCCCATCCACTCATCAAGATTTCTCTTGAAGAGGGCCAGTGTGGTGCTCGGTTTGACATGTACAGGGAGTCTATACCATAGCATGGGTAATCTCTAGGTTATGAACCTGTCCCTTCAGCATGTTCTGTTGATTGTGGTAATGAGGTTGAGGTCTCTGGAGTGTGCGGTGTGGAGGGATTGGGATTTCTTTAGATGCAGCGTTTCTAACAGACCTGGGTCAGACATGGCTTTGTAAGTCAAGCAGAGATCACCTCTAAATAGGCGATATGAGACAGAGAATATTTGGAGTTTTTTTGAGTCTGCCCATATAGGACAAGTGTTTAAGGCCTAGGATCCTCTTTGTGAGGTACTTTTGCGGCCTCTCCAGTTGTTGCAGATGTCTAGTGAGGTACATGCCAAATGGGGCATTGTACTCGATGATTGGTCTAATGAGGGAAGAGTAGAGGGAGATAATGACCTCTTTCTTCCTGGATGCAAAACCCTTACTAATGAGATGTGCCACATAGAAGGACTTTCTGACCACAGTGGCAATGTGGTGGTCAAAAGAGAGGCTGCTGTCAACCTGTGTTCCCAGATCTCTTATAATGCCTTCTGTGCTCAGTGGACTACCATAGATGTGGTAATTCATGGGAACCATTTTTTTCCCAAAGGAGATGATGAAACATTTTTTTGGCATTGAGCTTAAGGTAATGATTCTGACACCAATTGTTGGTCTCAGTGAGGCCTTTCTGTAGGATGTCAACATCAACTGGGGAGTTAATAATAGCTCCCAACTTGCAATCATCTGTTAACTTTGTCAGCCAGACTCCCTTTGTGTTGGCCTGGACTTCAGATAAGTAGATACCTAACAAGAGAGGACCCAGGACCAAACCTGTGGGACTCCACTCATGACTGGCTGGCAGTCTGACATGGAGTCAGCTACTTTCACAGTGTGGGTTCTATCTGTGAGCCAGTTTGCAACCCACCTAGTGATATAGGGGATGATGCTTAGCTTAGTGAGTTTTTCTATGATTCCTGAGTGGGGAATGGTATCAAAGGCCTTGGCCAGATCAAGGTGGGCTGTATGAACCACCTTGCCTTCATCCAGAGCACTGGGGACTGACTCAAAGAAGTTGACCAGGTTGAGCAGGCATGATCTACCCTTCACAAAACCAAACTCTGTGTGATCCAGAGTTTGGAAATTCCCTATATCCTTGTTTATTAGGTCAATGATGATGCATTCCATATCTTTGCATATCAGACTCTTCAGGCTAATGGGACAATAGTTCCTAGGGTCTGTAGTCACTCCTGCTTTGTGGAGAGGGATGACTGTAGCAGTGTGCCATTCGGTAGGGACAAGGCCTGGGGTGAGGCTGTGACTGAACGGGGCACACAGGTGAGGTGCTAGTTCACTCTGTAGTTCATGTAGAACACAACAGGGATATTGTCAGGTCCCATGGAAGCTGTATTCTTAGATTCTTTTTTATTATTTCCTCAGTCTCACTGTATGTGTGCATGTATGTATGTATGTAATTGTTTTTAATATGCAGCAGATCACAATAAACAATTGCACAGAGCATTAATATAACTATTAACAATATTTAAATATTGGTAGGGACATTATTAGAGTGATGCGAGGTACAGGTAAATGAATATTTTCATTTGAGTCTCAAAATGAATATGAAAGAAGCTTTCACTCTTCCTTCTCATTTGAATACTATTGTTCAAGATATCATCAGAATTTCCATATTTCTGGAAATAGAGGCAAATCAAGTATGCAAATATGTCGTGTAAGGAGCCATCAAAAAGCTAACAAGTTAATGTTCAACTATACCAATGATTCTATGTGTCAAGTTAGTAAGATTACTTACCTATCTATCTATCTATCTATCTATCTATCTATCTATCTATCTATCTATCTATCCATCTGTATGAAAATAATTTCTGCGTGGAATAAGAAATGCATTTCTATAAATCCAGATATATTTTATGATGCTTTTTAAAATTAACACAAATGAAGACATGAATATGTTTCCATTTTATGTTTTCTAGCACCCTATATGGTTTGTTACGTTAACAAATCTCTGAGGCTGCGATTGGAAAAATATTTATAATAAACAATTCAGAACTCAGTATGGATTCACTTTAAAGACTTCAGGTAACAAAGACTATAATTAGTCCAAACTTCTTAGGGCACAGTGAGATAAATACAGTTAAACATGCAGGCATTTCTGAACAGGTCACAAGTATAAAAGCATTTTCAGATCACAATGTAGGTATAGCTCTGGTGAAACACATTAATCACCCAAGTTAAATTTAAATAAGTAATGAGAATAGTTCAGGGTTGTAAATCACATGTCATTCATATGTCATTCATTTTATTTCCATTCATAGGTTTGCTCTTAGGAATTATGGAACAATAAAAATAACTAGTGAATAGTTTCATTAAACTTATGGTAGCTATCCAATAACTGCCACAATTATTAGACAGAAGATAATTTACAAAGGAGAAGATTAACATATTTATTCGTAGGACTTACTAAATGCCCTGGAGGAGGGGCAGTGAAATCTTAGCACCTGAAGCTAAGTGGGATGAGTACTTCAAATGCCCGTGCTTATATCCTCACCATATACATACACTTCCACAAAATTCCCAGAAATGTCAAGAATTAAGTACATTCAGAAACAGCTAGTTCAAATTCTGAGCAAAAATTGGGTATCATGTGGTTAGATTATACAGTGCATGTATAGACCTGCTTACTTCTACTCATTTACTGAAACAATTCTGAAATTGTATATACATTTGATAATTGCTGATAATATACGACTGCTGTATTCTTTCCTTCTCTCATCAAACATTTCTTATTTGTATAAATGTCTGTTACTTTCTTTACTGTGTAATTCAGATTAAAATTTGTAACTGCCTAATTTGATTGGGCTGTGAAGGAAAATGGTCTGAGGATCAACCCAGCAACCCAGTCAACAAAATTAATTAATAAGTAAATAAAAATGAAAAGGTGAGGATATTTACATTATACAAATGGAAAAACAATAAAATAAATTAAATGTCAAAGTATATAAACAATTATGCTTTTATCTAGTTATCACTAACTCTGTTTAATCTATCTATCTATCTATCTATCTATCTATCTATCTATCTATCTATCTATCTATCTATCTATCTGTCTGTCTATTTATCTGCCCACTTAGCCAATGTATTTTTAATGTGCTTTCTTTATATGAATACCTCAGTTGTGTGAATAAAATGTTTGCAATATATTTCAGGTCACATTTTTCTATTATTCTCAAAGATCAGCTATATTTATCAGCCTTTTAAATATGCCTTCCACACAATATTTTTTATTCTGAAAAGTATAGGATTTATTTAATATACTGTAAAAACAGTTTAGAATAGAACATCTGGTCACAAGCCTTCTGAATACTACAGATAGGGTCCCTCTCATGTAACTTTGTCACCAACAACTGTAGTTTTGCTGGTAAGATGAGTGTGAGCTTGTATCTTCAATAGTACACTTCCCGTAGCTGCTTGTATGGCACAAAATGTAGAATTCCAAAGTCAGACCATAAGCAGAAGAATACTAAAATTCAATAGTCAGAATATTTCACTCTTATAAGTTTAGCTTGCTAAATGGAATATAACATCGTATCTATGATATAGCAACCATTCCTTATAACATTTATTATCTGTTCAAGTAATAAAGTGTTAATTAGTATGCAGGATACACTATAGCTTAACAGAGTTAACACAGTATTAACATAGTGTGAAAAGTTGCACCACTGTTAAGTGCTAATACAACATTACCCTGTACAGTGCAAATTTCTCCATAGGTCATAGGTTCATTTGTCATTATCACAGCCCTCAAGGAGCTTTGAAAAAAGTTAAAAACTGTCTTGATTTAATTGCAAGGTTGAAGTAAGTCTATAATTTTACAAGTTGATTTGTAAGTTAGCAATTGTTTTTCCTTTTATTAGTATTTATTTTTATTTCTGTGCTCCTCAGTTTTATGACACTAATCATACTCTCTTAAGCTAGAATCTTATTAGACATTGCAGTACAGATAAGAGATCACCTCTAATTAACCTTTAAGAAACTGAATATAACAACCATGCTGAAGTCTTTTCTTGTAGTTGAACTTTTCCAGCTTTATGTTTTTTTTCTACTTAAGATTTCTTGTACTGTTTGAAATTGTTCCAAGTGGTTTTGTCAAAGGCTGCAGAACGAATTGTCATATTCAATAATGGACTGAGGCAATGACACATAAAATAGGGCACTGATTTCCCTGGCATAACTTGATATACCCTTTAGAATCAAATGGACTAAAAATATGCAATTCTGACTTTCAAAGATACAAACTGATTAAAGTTTAAATAGCTGTCTACCACTGTACCTTAATCTTTAATGACAGAGTTAATGTTTATCATGTAAGCATGCATTTTATAATAATATCTTCACACCAAATAAAGCTTCACTTTGTCTACAAAATCATGGGTGTTATGTATAGATGCTACCCAGAGAGTAAATTCCAGTAAATTTGTATGAATCACTTCTTTAAATGACTGTCCCTACAAAAATAAGAATCAATGACCTTTTTAAAAATGTTACAAACTGGAGAATCTAAAATTTTAATGCTTTATTGAAGTATATTGTGTTAAAATATGTAATACAAGTAATAAAAGATGTAATACAGGTATGCTTGGATGCAGGGGATGTTAACAACTCATCAGTGTGATTGCACTTAAGAGAGTGTACCCGCTGTGGTATACAGTCCTGCTGCTCTTTCTGTTGTCTGAGAAAGAGCAGTCCATTCTGGGCATTGTACTGCAATGTTTTGGATTTACAATTGTCAGCTTGTATGTCATGCTCAGCAGTATCCACATCCCCTTTTGTCCTGTAATGGAAAAGCACTACCTAGATATCATGTGGGTTTAGTTCTTGACTTTATTTAGACAAAGGGGTTATCTTATTTAGCATTCATTCCTCTGTCATGTGAACCATGTGTAGACTATGTTTATTAATGTGGATGATATCTCTACTGCATTATTTAGTATATTCAGAAAAATCTACCTTTCTGCAAGGGACTTAGAATAATAATTAATCAGTCACTAAAACACATTTTAAAGATAAGTTAAACAGCTCTCTATCATGTGTAGCATACTTAATGTCTGGAAATCCTCAGTGATCTATATCTGGACCTGTCATTTTGACTCTGTAATTACTCTTCCAAAAGACTTTTTCTTTATTAACACATCTGCCAAAAACATAGTATTTCTATAATACTCTATACAAGAAGTCTGTAATATTTTATTTATTTATTTTATTTTATTTATTTATCATTTGTTGACCGGGAAAGTCCGACTAGGTTCCACAGAGCCTGTTTTCAGCGGAGGCCCGGGGAGAAATGCTCCAGATGCATGCCTTTGGAATGTGGGAGGAAACCGGAGTACCCGGAGGAAACCCACGCAAACTCCACACAGAAGGCACCCCAGCCGAGAATCGAACCAGAGAACCTCTTACTGTGAGGTGACAATGTTAACCACTGCACCACTGTGCCGCCCGTAATACCATAATAGGTTCATAGGGTCACAGGTGTTCACTAGGCTAACTACCACAAGGGCTTTTTAAGCCTAGCCATGGATCCCAAGTCTCTGACAAGTTCTGATAACCTTGATAAGTGTAAGCAGCGGCTTGGGAGATGAAACATTTACAGAAAGAGGCCTGGGAGATAAACCATTTACAGGTTGCCTGTGTGTGTGTCCATTAGAGACATAGGTGCCAAGCCAAGGATGGATTTCCTATGCCACATCCGATTATCGAAGTTACACTTGAGTAATAATATTTACCACTGGTTATCCTATCCTTATTTAACAGTAAACTCATCAAAGACAAATTCAGTATTATCCTTAATAGCCTAACAATGTTGTAAATGCCCTGTTGTCCAGTATTAAGCCTTTAAACAACTCCACTGAATGCATAAATAACTCTAAATAGCTTGACATTTTACTCACTCCACCCTATCACAAGTTGTTCAAACAGGTGAAACTCTCATAGAAGCTAACATACTGTCTTGCCTTGACACATGGTATATGCAAAACCAAAAAATAGTTTACTTGTAATGTCTGTATACCATTTCACTCTTTTGCTGAGCCAACTTAAGAAAATCTAACCTCTAACAAAAAAAAACAGCCCACAAAATTTGACATTTAATTGCATTGCAAAACATGCTAAACTTTCTACTTAGCAGCAAGTCTTTTAAAGTTAATCTTGCAAGTTTCTTGCTACTAGATCTAGCAGCTCCCCTTCTAATGTTCAGCTCTCCAATCATTCATCTTCTGTGTTAAGTCCTGGATTAAATTTAGGGGTACCGATCCAGTAGCTCAAGGTATGTTTGCAGGATGCCAGGGATTCACATTGCTTGGCCAGTAGTCGGAGCTTATGCCACAACAGAGGGAGGGACTGGGAGTTGAACCTATCCTTGGTTTTATTTATTTCATGCTGGGCATTGAGATCTCTTGTTCCGGTGTTGGCTGCACTATCTGATTTATTAATCAAATGAAGGTCAAAGATAGCAAGATCCCCTGAGGGCATGTTCCAATCTCTGCTAATAGCTAAGATTTTTGAGGCCAGAAATAATTTTTATTAAGAACCGCTACTTTTTTTTAATTTATTTTTTTGCTGTCTCTGCTATAATACAGATGCCTTTGGCAAATTAGTTGTGAGATATAGAAGGATTTCCTAACTGTAGTCACCATGTGGGAATCAAAGGCAAGGAGTCTGTCAACTCAGGTTCCCTGGTCTCTAATCACTGATTCACTTGAGAGTAGGTAATTATCGATGCAATAGGTGCAGGCAATTTGTTGTTTCCTTAAAGGGATTACACTGCATTTCTAGGCATTTACTTGTAGCCCGCATTGTTTCAATCTGACTTCCTCTCTAGATCTCAAGTGTGTAGCTTAGAAGTGAAGCATATAAGAAAATTAGCAAATAAGCTGAGCAGCAGATGTTTCCTCCAATGTGACATCACCAGGAATATATTAAGAACAGGTTAGTATAACGTATTGCTCCTTATCACATTTATCCTAAAAAGTCACAATATTGCATCACTATAATTGAACAGGTACTGAAATTAAAATAAAATAATAATTGATGATAATACTGCTTACTTAAGCATCATACATTTAAATTGCTGTTATTATTTCTAGTGGTACTGCCCAGTCATTGCTAAACGTTTAACTTTCTATTATCGCATAGACTGATAGTAAAAACTACATTGTGCAGTTGTTTGCATTGTAGATCATCAGGCTTCAGCATCTTATCTTTGACAGAATCCTTCACTGCCCCTGAAGTGCACCTGGGACTACATTTCACACATTATGCTGTAAACATATTCAGTGGAAGGACTCCTTTTTTCCCACTGACATTTTTGTCTTTTCAAATTCACCTTTACTACAGCTATAAGTGGGACTGGAAGTAGGAAAGCTGGTCAGCACTCATCCATGGTGGGCTTAGCTTTATCATTTGTGGGCTTAACCCTCACTGTGTTGGCCTTGTAGAACTGTGCAGACCCCACTATGCTTTGGTGCAAACATTGCTCTTTTGGAATGCTGCAGGCCTTGCTCTCACTTGTTACCTCTGTCCAGAGCTGGAATCCAGGGACTTCCATCAGAGATAGCACTTATGGTAGGACCTGGCCAACATCTTTCACCAAAGTAGCTGAGGTACTAGTAGACACACATTGCCATCACACAACAGTTGATTTTTTCAGCTCCTAAGCTGCTATTCAGCCTTAGTTGGTTGAGGCATTGCCAGAGCTCTTTGCAACACAACCAATGCTTTAAAATGTTTTCTTATTTCTTGAAAGTTTTAATATTAACTGTGTCCCATTCAGAATATTGAAAACCCATATCAGCAAAACCCATTTCAATGAGATGACAATATCGAATCTTCATTTATGTGAAACTTTAAACCAGCGAAGACATTCACCGGGAAGGTAACCAACTGGCCACCTTGGAGGTATTTGCCCTTTTTTCCATGATAGTGCAATCTTGGAGTTGTTATATATAGTTAGGTGAGGTATTAGGGGGTGCGGGGCCCCCAGACTTTGGTGGGTTTTAATCACTTCATTGTGTGAATGCTGTCCTGATGGCCATGTACTTACTATCCTGGTGAGCGTTTTCGCTGGTTTAAGGTTTCACGTAAATGAAGATTTGATATTGTCGTCTCAATGAAACTGGTTTTACTGATATGGGGTTTTGATATTCTGAAGCAGACCATATAAACCATAATGCATATATTTATTTATTTATTTATTTGTTGTAACTACATTTCTTAATCAGGACAGAGCACCAGTGGTAAATGACCAACTTCAATCACAGCTCATTATTGGTGAGGATATGTTATTTTGGAGATAATATGCTTGAATATATTTACCTTGTGTTTCCCTTGAAATGAGGTTACTAGCCTAGTACAAGTAACCTGGTCAACAAAGGATAAATGAATGACTAAAAATAAAAAATGTGAAAGGTTGTTAACAAAGCAAGACTAAATAATATAGTAACAAAGGTAGTGGCATCAAACAGCCAGAGTCCAGGATGAATTTTCCGGTAATGTTCCACTCTTTATTTCCTTTCATGATTTATAATGCTCACTCAGTGCTCATCTTTTAGATTCAGAAAAGCTGCATAATTATCTCAAATGGCAAAGTATGCATCAGACTCAATAAGAAAATCTTGCCTCGGCATGAATTATGTCAAATAAAAATAAAAACCTCTATGCAAAGTAATTGTAGCTATTCAGCAAAGGTATGAAATATCCTTAATGTTTCCACACTGTTTATTCTTTCATGCAAGCCATTTTATATGTACAACACAAAATGTAACAGGATTGTACTAAACCTTTTTTCATGACTGAGTCCAAGAAAAATGAGAATTTCCTTGGAATTTACTACTAGTAACAGCAGATGATAACGCAATTACCTCTAATAATTCCAATTACATGGCTTTCCTGAATCTTGCAACAACAACAGTGCCAGCAAAGTGGATGCTTTGGAAATCTGCAGTATTTTCATCCCTAGATGGAAAACTGTGAACCAGAATGTCTTTATTTAATTGGATTCTTCAAGACTTCTAGAGGGAATAACAAGTGCATTATTTTGTAATGAAGCTAAAGCAGTCAAAGAAAAAATGTGGGACCTGAAGTAATACATTTTAATAGCACCGAAAGGTATTAATTTTAATGGAGACCTAAATCTAGCTTATATAGTCTAAAATGAATTTTATAAAATATTTTTCTATGTTTATGCAACTCGCTATAAATAACTATTCCACAGTGATGACAATGAAGAGAAAAGAGTTGTACAAAAGCATACTGCAGAAAAGAGAGCAATTTATTCACAGTGAAGGTCTTTTTTCATCCATCAACTTAGAAGATGATTTACTATGGTTACTGCATTACGCATTGATTGACCCTACTGCATTGGATTATTAAGATTTCTCTTCCATTACATCTGCCAAGTGTAACCTATATATTTCTCCCAGCATGCTGGAATTTGCTCACAATTCCCCTGGTGGTGTGATTGCTATTTTCTCCCTATTCTCATATGGTTTAATAAACCTTTTGAAATATTTTCTTCTGTACTAGACAGGCAGTGATCTTTTAGATTAGCCTTGCATTTGCAACACATTAGGCTTAGGTCATCTTTTATGTCTGTATGATGCATTTTCAGGCATGCTCATTTCTTTGTATTAAGTGAGCATCTTAACTGCACAGAGCACCAAGGATGTTTTCATGTTTAAGTAAAATATGTTTTCATGTTTAAGTAAAATATGTTAAGTCACAAAGATCTTCTTTATTATTTGTGGTCTTCAATTCTCCCTTTATCATGCTCTCAAGCTGTTCATATTATGTAATACATGAATGTATTTGTGCATTCATGTATCTGCTTTTGTGTGTGGTGTGCAGCTGTCTGTGTGTAGGTGTGCAAATGCGTGTGAGAGTGTGTGTGTGTGTGTGTGTGTTTGTGCATGTGTGTGTGTGTGCGCTTGTGTGTGTGTGTGTGTGTGTGTGTGTGTGTGTGTGTGTGTGTGTGTGTGTGTGTGTGTGTGTGTGTGTGTGTGTGTGTGTGTGTGTGTGTGTGCATGTCTGCCACTTTAGTTAAGAATCAGGCTGCCATTCACTGCTGATGTTGTGAATGCAGTTTCATGCATTACTTAATCGCGTGTTATTACATTGTATGATGTAAAATCAGGCACATGTTAAATCATTTTTGCAAAATTTCCTTTTTTGCTCAAATGTCATTTAATGGCAGGCACTTGGAGAGGAGGAGGTGGCATCATATCATGGAATTAAATAAATACATTCATTTCCACAAACAATGGATGAGTGTGAGCTCTTATCTTCAATAGTACACTTCCCTTCCCACTTTCCACAAACGTGACTTCTCTACCAACATGTTTTTGTAGTAAAACAAATTACCCTTACTGCACTTAAACTTACTTCAGAAACAGTATGTCAAGTAACTGTGTAATAATGCAATACAATTAGAAAACTGCTTCCCATCTACATGGGATCTTACCTTATTCTTAAACATTCACACATCCTAGTTCTCCGTTTCTTTCTTCTCCTCATACATAATCTTTCTCCATCCATGTTTTTCTCCTTTTGTTTTTCTTTTCCATTTCTCATCTGATTTTGTTTCCTCCTTTACTTTTGTTTTTCTCATTTTTCTCCATTACGTTCTCTGTTGTATATCCCCTTTTAAAAGCATTCTTCATAGCAAACCTTCTCTGCATATATAATCTATTTTCCTCATGTGTTTCCGTCTTGCCCCTTCCTCTCCTTTCACATGCTTTCTTGTACACGCTATCTCTTTCTTCTTTATAATAAACTTACATACCACAATTGTATTAATCAGAGCTTTTTTCTTCTCATTTGAACTATTTATATTTCTGAAACTGCTTCATGTTAATCATATGCAATTTGTGCTTATATCATTGTAAACAACATTTCAGTCTACCTATCAATCTTTCTCTAGAAATTCAGTAATGATGAATTAATCTTATTTTGTATGCACAAAATTTATTATGTTTGAGAAATTGATTTCTGTTGTATAAGTGGCATCTGTGAATACAGCTTTATTCCTCAGGCCTCTGCTGAAAATGGGCATTTTGCCCCGTCAGACCTTCCTGGTGTATAAAGGAAAATACATATATACATACATACATACATGTATATAAACATAGGTAAAAACATTTTAGTCACTGATCAAAACATAATTGCCTCTGTCCCTCTTAATACCGTTAACATTTCCTGTTTTCTTTTCTCAACATGTCCATCCTCTCCTTTCTTAAAAAAAAAAACGTGCAGTGTCACTGGAGTCCATTTTGTCTCTCACCCTACCTCTTTGACCAGTGTCTTTTCTTATCTAATTTCTTATCACCCAATGCTAAATTGTTTTGCTGTTAACCTTCAAAGAAACTATTCTTTCTGTATTACTTTGAAATGTTCATATGCTGTAGTTGTTAGCAGAAATTCACTTCACCTCAGGCTATGAACTGTCCTGTCATTGTAAGTACTTAATGAATGCAATAATGTCACTAACAGCTACTTATGTTACTTAATATAATAAAGATTTTTTAATGTTCATATGGTGCCAGTGTACACAGTGAGTAACAGTGGAGAGTGTTGTCACCTCACAGCAAGAGGTTTTCTGGTTCAATCCTCATCTGAGGTGCCTTCTGTGTGGAGTCTGCATGTCCTCTCTGTGTTTGCATGGGTTTCCTCTGACTGCTCCAGTTTCCCCTCACATTTCAAAAACATTCAGTAGGTGGATTGGACACTCTAAATTGGCCATAGGTGTGAGTGCGCATACGAATGAGTGGTATGGCAGAACAACAGTGGTTGGTTATGTGACAGACAGTCAGGAGCCAATGCACTGCTTCCTGACAAGTGAAGGACCACGTCTACACAAGACCATGTACTTATGTAGCTATCAAATTAGTTACATAACAGTCATGTGACTATGTGACAAATCATCACAGATTAAAATATCTTCAATCATTACATTGTATTTTAGCTACTGAAACATCAAACATGTTGCAAGTCTTGGTAATCTATTCACAAGAAATGGTCACATATTTCCTGAACAGGCCTCACATTTACTGAACAAACCACTGAGCAACTATGCATATTGCACAAAATGGAAAAAAAAAAACACTAATATGTATTTTTACAGGATGTCAAATCCTATCTATACCCCATATATGTCATACCACCTACTCCTTGGTTCTTTCATGTACTATTTCTGCCACTGCAAAAAAATAAAAAAGGCAACCATTGCTAGCATGTAAAAATGATACTTGTTTATCCTTCTTCATGCTTGCATGATCCCCAACTCCTTAAGCATATGGTAAAAATATTACTGTTGCAGTGCAAGAAATTGACATTGCTGGCAGGGCAGTGTGACTAGAGGTTAAGGCTGCGAGCTGTATTTCCTGCAGTGCAGAATTTTATTCCCTCAGCCCTCATTTACCTATTGTGTGACCCTGAGCAAGTCTGTTAATCAGACAATGCTCATGGTTGCCATTGAAAAGGGACTGTGTGTATCTCCAGTGGGCCTACCTGGGTATTTATTTATTTATTCATTCATTTATTTATTTATTGTTTATGAGGATGGGGTTTGACATAATGGTTAAGATGTTTACCTATGAATTGATTAGCTTAACCTGATCAGTTATCCTTCATAGAGAAAATCAGCCTACAGTCTGTTAGAGCAGCCAATAGCTAGACAATGCCCAGAGCTGAGAATTAAATGCTATACCTTGTGTCTGTGAGGTAAACACCTTAGCCATTATGCCAACCTACACATCCACAAATCAAACAAACATTAAGCCTGTAATTAGATATCCTGTTCCTATGTGATCTGAATTTTATCATGAATTTTCCCTCACTTTTTTGATTTTAAGTTTGTACTTTAACTAACGTGTAAACAAAATATCAGAACTACATGTACCTATGTCAACTTTCTTTTGCCTTTGCTCACTATCTTCCTTGCATAAATTATCTTCATATAGCTGCTTTCAATATCTTCATTGTTTCTCTGTAAGATTCTGTTTATCTGGAGCTTTTCTTCTATGATCTCCATGTTGAAAGATGATTTTGTCCAACTGGTGCTTTACAGAAACAAGATGATGGAGCTGTACGAACAGTTTCCACAGCTTCAAAATATCACTTTGTGTCTTCATCCTGATGCTTTCCCAAATGTTCCTACTTCTGAGCAACATGTTTCTTAAGTGCTACACCAAAATCTGTTTATTCCTTAGCTTCATGGAGGAGAGGTTCTTCTAATTTCTTGCACATTATGTTATTTTGTACAGAAAATAGAAAGCTACAGTCCATAAAAACAATGTTTCTATATGTGTATGTTGCTGTATAGAGTGACATCCTCACTTGGGCCATAAAAATGAACTCTCCTTTTTAAATGTGTACCTAAT
This sequence comes from Protopterus annectens, assembly GCF_019279795.1. Classification (NCBI taxonomy): domain Eukaryota; kingdom Metazoa; phylum Chordata; order Ceratodontiformes; family Protopteridae; genus Protopterus; species Protopterus annectens. The sequence continues at coordinate 26,025,938 of NC_056727.1, read as the reverse complement.
TACCAGCTATAAGTACACAAACTTCCTCAAAGATGGACGGTAATTACTGTGTATTACCTATGCGTCATGTGTAATCTTCCTTTAGTGGTATAGCTGTCCAGTCTGGCAACTACTTTGAAGAACAGCATGACTTGTACATGGGTAAACTAAACTGTTTTCAGCTTGAAATTATTCCATGCTAGTTTCCATAAATCAAATGAACACACAATTACAATAGTTCAGGTGTTTTCAACACAAATTCAGTAAATATGTTTAATAAGGCAGTTAAACTGTCAAGAAATTGTAAGCATTTTTTAACTACAACTGATCTCTGCCATGTTACTGCTATCCACTAAAAGACATTGGGTTATAGTATTTTAAGTGGCTTACCAGATGCTTGGAGAGTTTTTTTGCTGTCTTGATGATGCAAATATTATGTTTTAGTTTTCTAGTTCTCTGTTGGAATTTTCTTACTCTGCAAAGACAACCCAAAATTCAGAAAAATTAAGCTGGATTCTGCAGATGTAACAGTGAAGTGCCAAACAGGCTGTTAAATGTGTTTTTGTGGGCAGCTAACTCTGAGATCATCGTACTTTGAGAATGGTTAATTATTTGAGATACAGTAATATTGGAATCAGTATACACTTTCCCAGATGTACATAATTTCTTGCTGTGTTGAGACTCATGCAATGAGAACCCATTTGTAGGCTTTGTATGAAGGAATTTATTAAACTGTAACTCCATAGTTCACCAAACAAAATATATTTTGTTTGGTGGCAGAAACTGTCCATCATGATAAACAGACTTTTGATGATCATAGACCCATAGTTATTCAAAGCCTATTGAGTCTTATGACCATTTGCACCTTGAGAGTACCCCCCCTTAGGCTGAGCCACCTTTCTTACAGAGGGCCATACCAGTCAATCCTGGATTAACCTTTTGAAAACCCATTTAGTCTTCTAAGTTATGTCTAAAGGAAGATAGTGATTTGCACTGTTAAATATGCAGGGAAAGTTTATTTCAGAGATATGGGAACACGCTGGGTTGTAAGCCTGTCTCTCCACCATGTTTTATTTCTCTGTTGGTTAAGTTTCAAATCCTTCATTCTAGTGCTGTTGCAGGCATTGGAAACAGGAAGTCCAGAAAACTGTGTCTCTAATTGCAGGAAAACAAGACAGAGATCTCCACTGAAAAATCTTTAATACACAGACAAAAGGGATAGAACTTCCAGCCTCTCCTATTAGCTCAAGGATTTTAGGTCCCTGATATTTGTATTAGGAATTTTGGGACCTTTGTAATTGTGTGATATGCTTAATGAGATATATCCAGAAGGGGGCACTGTACTCAATAACCAGTCTGATCAATGTTGAGTATAAGAGCACAATTACCTGTTTATACTTTGATGATATCTTTGGCAATTAGCTATGCTAAACAAACAATTTCTTGATAAAATTGTTACATGATAGACAAAAGATAGGGAGTTATTAACCTAAGTTAAGGATGGTGCAGTGGTAGTGTTGTCGCCTGACAGCAAGAGGTTCCCTGGTTCAATTCTCGATTGGGGTGCCTTCTGTGCGGAATCTGCATGTCCTCCCTGCATTCGTGTGGGTTTCCACCAGGTGCTCTGGTTTCCTCCCACATTACAAAGACATGCATCTGGAGCATTTTTCCCCGGGCCTCTGCTGAAAATTGGTTTGTTCCAAGTCGGTCTTTCCCGGTTAACAAATGTAAAATAAAGTTTGAGGATCCTGACTAATCCTTCACATATTATGTCTGCACTTGGGAGCTGATGTGCAAGTACTGAAAACATTTCCTAATCACAAGAAATCCCCTGTATCACTAAAAGGGGATCAAGCGTTAGTGTCTAACATTGTCATGTAGAGTTATTTAATAGCATACAGCATACCAATGGAAATGCTAGTTTTATACAACAGCTGAAGTTCATTGAAGATGTTTCAAGTCTGATACAGCAACTATGTAACTTGAAGTAATATCTGACTGCAAACTGTGTCACACAATTATATCAACAAATGTAATTTCTTTGAAAATAAGTAAATGTGAATTATGTTAATTCAGGTCACATGTATCAAAAACAAGCATGAACATTTACTTTTGTGAAGGAAAATTATTATAATGTTGCTTGTAGTTGCTGCGAACCATAGCATATTCTTCTCCAAAACAACAGTTTCTATTTTATCATTTAGGATTAAAACATAGTTCAGTAAAGGAAATTTTAGTAACATGTAGAATCACTTCCTCTTCCAGGCATATGGAAGTGCAACCTGCCCAGGGTTTGCATTTAATTATAAAAATGCATCATACAAGCAAAGAAGGTGGTCATTATGCCTATTAACAGAAATGATCTGATACTTTTTCATATATAAGATTGCTACAAAGAGTGAGTTGTTTTCATAGCAATAACTGAAAAATAAATGTCCAGTTTTGGTAAGTAAGATGGCCCTAGCTTTTGACCTAGTCAGTATTATTTCAAACAACACAAAATGCAAATCAATTGATGTGGAAAAATAATTTGTACTGTCTGCAATGGCAATCAATTTATCCATTTAAGTCATGTCATAACATTAGCCATATTTTAATAGTACACATTTCACAAACTGTCAGTACACATTTCACAAACTGTCAATTATGTTGACACAAAAATGACAAAGATCGTATACTGTCTACGTCTGAGCATATAACTTGAAAAGATAAGTGAAATCTTAAAAAGGATACATAGAAAGATGGCTATCTAGAGAAAGAAAGAAAGAAAGAAAGAAAGAAAGAAAGCCTGTAACCATTCTTAATACCCAGTTTGAGCACTTCAGGGTATTTGGGAGATGAACTCTATTCCCAGCAAGCACCTGGTCAAAGGCAGGAAAACATACTGGAGAGGGCATAAACACATCATCGTGTTGACTGAGCATTGCCCTTAGGATTGTCAAAGAATATTCAGTGTAAGTTGGAGGGAGAAAGGGACTTGTTCCCCTGCAAAAATATTACTTTTGAGCTTTTCGATAATTGAATCCTGTGTGGAAATGATCCAGCAGAGACATATGGGCTGATCTTAGAGGCAGTTGGCAAGTAGCATGGAACACAAAAGAATACAAAGCACAAACTGTAGCTGCAGTGCCTAACTTTTATCGGACTGTCTTCTCCAATAACACCCTCCAGTATACAGACAATGTACAAAATCCTTTCAGTGCCCGCTGGATAGTAACCCTGTTTTTCTACAGTCTCATAAGCATGTCGTTTCTTTATCTCTCCCACTTTCCATGTGCTCCATCACATCAGTAATCTAATTCTAGGTGCAAGGCAGCCATAGTGCAGCTTAACTGTACTGCATGTCAAAACATTATAATGTGTTGCTGGAGCATAACAGGTTCATAACAGTTTCTGCTTTAGTACTCGTGATACCACTTGCATTCTTCAGTGTTAAAATCCAACACCTGGTCTCTTCTTCACGTTATGATTGGTTATCTCTGACCTCAGGCTCTACATTATACAGACATTCTTCACTGTCTTTATGTAATGGCAGATATACCATTTTATGAACATTTTTACAGAATGCTGCCCCCCCCCCCCCGGATTTTGAAATCCTGCTCACTGAATATGTATAGATGAGATGGAAGGTATATATATATATATATATATATATATATATATATATATATATATATATATATATATATATCTTTATAGAGCTCATTGCATGATTATTGGTTTTGCCTCACATTGTGTAAATTGTTCACTTCCTATGATTATTTTACATATCTGCCACCTTACCACCAATATTTCAGATATGCTACATACATGTATACACACACAGAGACACAAACAAAACACACACATATACATGTCCGTACATGCATGCACACTTGCGTATTTGTGTGTATGTAAGTATATGCACGTTTCCCTTCTCTCTACTTTTTATGCATACATTTTAGAGATTCTTACCAGAGCTGAATTTTACAAACCACAGCATAAAAAGCATTATGGCTGTACTTCAACAATAGCTGAGACTACATCTGAAGTGTTTAAATTGTGCATGGTTTTACCTGTAATAATTACACTTTGCATAACCATCATTGCCTATGATAAAGCAAGTGCAAAACTTTAATTGCCTCAATCTTTCAAAGGCTAAAATGCTGACTTGATTTCCTTACAAGAATGCACACTGGGTTTGGAACATTCAAAGAACTTCCATTATGTAGACGATTTCATAATACACAGCAGAACAGTTTTAATTTTACAGAGGTCCACGGCCAAGACAGGCAAACAGTATTGTTTTCATGCAGATAGGAGGCCCCACTGCTTATTCTTGGGACATCTCAAGCTTCTAAATCTGTAAGTATATGATTGTTGTAGCAGACATTTATAAACTAGTTTACAATGTGTCATTGTAAGGAAGCAAAAGCTCAGAAATATGTACTGTATGCCCCACTGATCCAAGTGGATTTGGTTGCTATAGGAGCCACATGCTGAAAGTCAGACTCAGAAGAGATCTCCCTACGGTACTGTACCATGTATGTTGGCAGCCCTATGAACCATCTGTTATTTATGAACAGGATTCAGAAAGTAGACAGGATAGATTTTGTAGAGGCAATAAATATATTTGGCTAAGATCACTTATTTTACTCACTTTACTTATATTAATCATGTTACTCTCTAAAAGGACATGCATCATATAAACTGAATTTAAGTAAAATTACACAGCCTTTGTTGGAAAGTCGCTCAGCTTATCTATTCAACAACATGAATGTTTTTTTTCTGTTTAATCTGTTACCTTTGAGAATGCTGGCATCCTTGACGAATCATGATGTCATTATAGTCTCAGCTTCAAACACCTGGAGATCATGTACTGCACACACACACACACACACACACACACACACACACACACACACTCACACACACACACGCATGCACGCACACACGCATGCACATACATATATCTGTCTAGTTATAGATAGATGTATACTCACATACTTATGCGTATAATTATAAATTCTGCACAACATGAAGAATAGGGGAAAAAAATCTTCACCAAAAAAAAAACAGAGTACTCAACTCCTTTTGTGATCAGTCAAACATCGTCATCATCATCAACAACCCCCCTTTTCCCATTTTTCTGTATGGTGTTGTGATGTCATTTTAACTGCCGCTGTCACTCTCAATTCAATACTACAGTACTGCCTTCTCCCACACTCATGCCTGACTGTCACAAATCTTACCTCACACAATCTATCCACCTCTTTGCTGGATGCCCTTGTTTCCTCTTAACTTCTTCCTGTCTGTCCCAAATCTGCTTCACCATACTTTCTTTAGCTTTTCCGCACATGTGCCCAAACCACTATAATCTGGTCTCTTTGATCTTTTCTCCAATTTCAGCTACTTTGGCTTCTGTTCTTATGTCCTAATTTCTTCACCTCTCCCACACCATGCATCCCTGTAGCTTTCACATCTGCTGTGCCTTTACTGCCCAGGTTTCTGTAGCATATAGTAGTACTGGTAACACTACTGTTTGTACACCTTACTTTTCAGCTTCTTTGGTATTATACTGTCATACACAGCAGACAATCTAAGCCAATTGGCTGCAGCCCCTATGATTCTAGCAGTGTGACAGAAGTTTGATACCTCTGTACTGCCCACAGTTGTAGATGTCCCCTTTTTTGTACACTTATTATCCAGTCATCTGGGGTATGCCTTTCTCTTCACACTGCTATGAGTACCCTCAGGAGCCATTTTTCCTTTATATCATCCATCACCTTTATTGTATCTGCTGTGACCTTATCTGAGCCTGCTGCTTTCCTTGACTTCATTTTCCTAAGTGCTATTCCTAATTCTTCTAGGGTGGCTCCTCTTCTTCTCGCATCGTAAGATGTGTCTGGAGCAGTACACCTTCTGTAGGGCTTTCTTCATTCAGAAGCTGCTGGAAGTACTTCTTCCATCTGCCTTCGATGTCCTGTGGACTGGTGAGCAGGTTCTTGCTGGCATCCCTTATAAAGGGTGTTTGACTATCTTCTTTATCCTTCTGTCTGTGTCTTGCAACCTGATATAGTTTCTTTGTGCCACCTACTGAGTCACTTTTCAGACGCTGGCAGAGTACCTCCAATGCTCTGTTCTTTGCTACTGCAACTCCTTTCTTAGCTTCTTTGTTAATGAACCAGTATTCCTTCCTTGTCCCATCCATATTTTATATCTCCCACTTTTTCCTGCACTCCTTCCTTCTTTCAATGACTTTCTGAACTTCTGCATTCCGCCACTAGTTTTCCTTATGTCCCTTATTTCCATACCTGTCTCAGCCACATGTCTGTTCTGTGGTCCTCACACATGCTGTTTTGAGGCATTCATTCTTTAACTCCACCTATTACTTCCTCTTCTCAAGGTGCTACAACCCTGAGTAATTCCTTGAACTGCTGTACTTTCTCTCCAGTCATCTTCCAGGTCTTCAGCCTGGTCTCTGCTAACCTTAGAGCTTTTTCTGATCATTGCTCGTAGCTGATGGTGGCAACCAGTGGTTTATGCTATGGTTTGACTGTTTCACTGGAGATGAGTTTGCAATCACTGATTCTACACCAGTGCCTTTTCTTTACTAGGAGGAAGCTCACCTGAGTTATATGTTGGCCGCTCTCGTATGTGATCTTGTGACTGTCTCTCTCTTTCTGATTCATGTGTTGGCTATTATCAAGCCATTTGCCAGATAGATGTCTAGAATGGCCTCATCTTCTTTATTCCTGTTGTCCCATCTATGTGGACCCAGGCAGACCTCATATCCTGTTCTGTCTGTCTGGATATGCTGTCCTCCTTTATCTAGTAGATCCTGCAGCTGATGTCTGAATGCACTCCTTTCCTGACTCTCATTTACCTGTTGTGGGGCATAGACTGAGATTATGAGTAGTGCCTTAGCTTTACGGATCTATGTCAGTTTATCGAAAAGCCACATTGTTGAAACCATATACTCAAGACCATGACGTTAATAGAAAACCTGACAAATTTACACAACACCTGCCAGCAACACAAACAATGTTTTTGCAGGGGAGGGGGACAAGGACCCCTGCATGCCACACCCCTTGCAAATTATTTATACCAGCTCAGAGATCACACTACAATGGGGACAGGGGCAAATTCCTCTATCCTTAGTGAATCACGATCTCAGTCAGAACAGTTCAATGAACCAAATTGCTAACCACATCATCTCAATCATATGGGTTTAGACAATTTAGTCCTTCGACCAATTGACATATGTATCCTTACACTGGAGTCAGATTGCCATGAGTCTATCACTAATTCTAATGACATCCCACATGGTCTTCTGAAGCCTATCCCTCAACACATTTTTCACTGCATTTCCAGTCCGTCTTAATCCTGAGGAGCCATTTGTCTTTGCTGCACTGCCGTTTCATCTTGAATCCTGGATACACATGATTTCCAGCCTCCTTCTTGAAATCATGTCACCTACTCTCAATCTGCATCCTGTCAGTGAACCTACATTGAGTTTAGCAATCCTTAGTTTGTGTTTGTTAGGTTGATTGGCTTTACATCCAGTCTTCACTCAGCATAGCTATCCCAAGTAACCCAAGCTTGGAAAATAGACACCCGCCAGACAGTAGCTTATTGACCCAGGGCTGCTGAGTTTTATGATGGGCACTCACTAGTCAGAAGGGGCATATACACCCCCCCCAACCATTAGCATAGGTACCTGGCTTAGGGTGGAGTACTTTATGAAATCTGAAGTAAAGAAGTAAATGCAATGCTTATGTTAAGGTTACACTATGACTAATTAAGGGAAGATACCATAAGAATTCAACTCACTGAGCATAGCTCAGCAAAGCTGAACTCCATGAATACTATTTTCGATAAAAAAAATACTGTAGATACAGTTTCTAAGTTTGCATTGGTCATGACTCTTTTCATCTGAGAGGTTTTTCTCTTGTTCTTTGGGTGTGACCATGAAGTTTACCCTCCCCAATAGGTGTGTGTGTGTGTGTGTGTGTGTGTGTATGTATATATATATATATATATATATATATATATATATGTGTGTGTATGTACATTTAGGGAATGTAGGAGGCTTACCTCAAAATGGAGAAATGGCAAAAAAGTATATGTATAAGTATATCTATCTATATGTATCTATTTGTCTATCTATCTGTATCTACCTATCGACTGTGTGTGTGCATATATATATATATATATATATATATATATATATATATATATATATATATATATATATATATATATATATACACATATGTATGTGTGTGTGTATATATGTATATATATATATATGTGTGTGTGTATATATATATATATATATATATATCTATATGTATATGTATATATATATATATATATATATATATATTTTGGAGGCAGTTGCTTCTTCGTGGAATTGTTAAGTAAACAGCTCAGAGTTTTAATTATAACTACTGCAAATGTTATGAGGCTTTTAGACTTGAAGAGTAAATCAGTGAGCACAATATCAGTGAATATAACAATGGGTACAGAATAATCCAAGTTAACTGTGTGCATTGGCTTAACGTGATTTCGATACCTGAAAATTTGTTTTAAGTTCATAGTTTGTATGAGTATTAGTGTACACATCACAAAGGAACATGTTTTCACCTTTCATTCTTGTCATTTGCAGCCCACAGATGACCTGCTTGTGGCCTCAGCTGAATGTCCGAGTGATGATGAAGATATTGATCCCTGCGAGCCAAGCTCAGGTGGGTTAGGTTAGTCAACATTTTTATTTCTATTTTCCTTCATGTCATTGTGCATGTGTTGACACAAGTTGTCCCATATGGAGGATCACATCTTGGAATCTTGCATTTTTAACTCTTAATATATATTTTTCACTTAACTGAGAGAGATGTGTTTATCCTTGCAAATAGTTCTGCTGCTTTTCTTTTTTTATTTTTTTGCAGTTTCCTGAAAATATTTTAGTTTACTCAGAAAACCCATTGCTGGTTATTTTAAAAAAGGCATTTTACTAAATAACATAACATTAAGTGATTAAAAAAGTTACCTTTGATTATCTCTTTGAAAAAAAGTAAAAGTTACAATATAACCATGACCAAAGAAAACAGCACTTCCATAAAAAATATTGATAAGGCAACATTGAAAACTCTCATATGCAATGTTTTATACTAAGGAAAACATTTTTGGGTATGCACTTTTCCTACTTTTGCCTGCAAGTTATTTTCCAATCGTCCATATGGGAAAACAGTAGCATACACATATGACATTCAGAGAAAAGTGCATGCATATGTTAGTTCACCTTCTACTGAAACTGCTACAGTCATGTGATAATATTGGTATTTTTTACTAAGTCTGGCAGATCTGTATAATGCATTACTCAGTTGCAGAGGTGCAGTGCTGTTCCACACCCACAGTACTGAGTTGTGTCACATTCACACAATGTAATTCTACAGTCATTAATTGTACTGTTATCTAATTTCCTGAACATTTTTGGATATACTGATATTTCAGTCTTGAAAACGGTCCTTTTGTTGCACCTATTCACTTTGTTTACATCTGTTATATGAATATTTTTATCCCAGATCCAGTGACAACAGCCTTTGTGATGTTTTTGCAGATTGTAATCATGGCACTGATTCCTTTCAGTGGTCAGTGGTATGTGAGGGAAACAGATCAGTATTAGTAAGGACAGGATAAAAAAAAAACAGTGCTGTACTAGAGGGAGACAGAGGACAGAAAGGACGAGCAGTCATATAAGCATGAATGTTTAGTCTCAAGAAATACAATATAGATACATTTTTTCTGCTTGTATAGCACAGAAAATAAAAAAAATGATTAGACAAACAGCCAACCAAGCTAAGGATTTTGTGTAGTTGTCAGAAAAAAAGTTTGAAATTATGGTTGCACCTTTACTGGAAACTATTATCATGTAGAAATTTTAATAACATAGATCTTTGAAAGCATGACACATACTAAGAAGAAAGCAGACAGTGGCCTTACAATAAATAAGTGCATTTAAAGATTTAAGCCAAAATGAACTTGATGCTACAGATTTTTCATCAAAAAATAATGTCACATTATCACAGTTTGGACTAGATAATCTGTATTGACCACTTTTATTGGGTTAAATCTCAGAAGACAAACCAATGACTATAGTTTATCCATCATTCCTCTGTCGTATAGCTGCACAGTCCATCAATGTAAATTTAAAGATTTCTCAGTGAAATATTTTAAGTGGCGTACCAAGCAATCAAGGTCTCCTTTCCTGCAGAAGACACTGATAGCACAAGTTGGATTTACTTCTACAAATTCCCAGAAAAAAAGCAAACTATGTTGAGCTCCTCATTAAATATTATGGAAAAAGAAATGCAGATTTAATCAGGCAACAGACAGAAAGTGTTATGGTAAGGTGAGTTTGCATGGTAATTGTGAGCAGCCCTTGTCTACCTTTATACCATACCCCTGAACTACTCTAACCCAATGCCTTGTCAGGCCATTTCTCTATAATGGCTTCCTTGTGCATAGCGCAAGCTTTTTTTCCTGGTTTCCTTCTCAGTAGCAAAAGGCAACAAAGTTGTAAACTGAAATGCCTAGAAACTAGCTTTTCTGCTGGAAGTCTTTTACTTACCTAAAAGCCTATATTACCCATTTACTTCACTTTTGTGGCAATACTGAGATGCACTTGCTGATATTTATGTTCCCTGGATTAGAGAAGTTCCTTTTAGCAATCTTGTATGCAGACAGGAAACATCTTTTTGATAACAGATCTATATCAATAACAAAGCGATCATGCCATATTTTCTCCATTTTTGCTGTCTTTTTTTACAACATGAATAACATGTGAAACTTCACAATATTTTAATTTAAACAGATGACTTAAAATTACATGTATGCCAACATCACATATTTGTAAATATATTAATTTTTGCATCCCAGTTTATGTGCTTTCACTCTAATTAATTAGCAGCTTTTGATTCAACCCAGCAATGTGTGTGTGTGTGTGTGTGTGTGTGTGTGTGTGTGTGTGTGTGTGTGTATTTATATGTATATATATATATATATATATATATATATATATATATATATATATATATATCAGAAGCCCGATTTTTCAAACTCAAAATTCATACTATTGAGACGAAATGGTCGAGTTTCCAAAAACTTGAACTTTGGAAACATCAGAAAACTCCCTTTTTCTATGTTTTTTCAGGGGGACCCCCCCCTCTGCACCTCCCATGTGGGCGCTTCACCCCCCACAACCCCTGCATACTATATATACCAACTCCAACATTGCATTACAGTGGGGAAAAGGATAACTTCCCTGATCCTCACTGTAGCGGGATCTCAATTCAAAAGCTTTGATTTTTTGGGAAATCGATCATGTGGTCTCAATCATATCAGTTTTGAGTTTATGAAAACTCCTGCTTCTGATATGGACCCACACATGTCTCTCTATCTATATATATATATATATATATAGAGAGAGAGAGAGAGAGAGAGATTAATTATAATATGTCCTGCTTTCTTGAGGAAATGATTTCACATCCCCTTGCTTAAAAAAGTGATAGCTTTCGTGAGAGAAATCTAAAATGTGAGATGCTCTCAGTCCAATGATTTCTGGAACCAGTCAGGCTCAATATTTGACTAATACCAAACACCCATATTATCCTTTCTCATACCATGAAAGTGTTACACAATTTAAGTGTGACTTTTTTTCTGGCCACAGTAGTAACTGTATGTGCCATACAAGGGTATTTAATTAAATGAATCACTGCTGAGCTGCACTGCCAGCTGGTGAATAGAGTTAAGGCTGCAAGCTGTAATACTTGTGGTATACTGGGTTTGTTCTGTAATACTTGTGCTATACTGGGTTTGATCTGTAATACTTGTGCTATACTGGGTTTGATCTGTAATACTTGTGCTATACTGGGTTTCACCTGTAATACTTGTGCTCTACTGGGTTTGATTCTGTAATACTTGTGCTCTACTGGGTTTGATTCTGTAATACTTGTGCTCTACTGGGTTTGATTCTGTAATACTTGTGCTATACTGGGTTTGATCTGTAATACTTGTGCTCTACTGGGTTTGATCTGTAATACTTGTGCTATACTGGGTTTGATCTGTAATACTTGTGCTCTACTGGGTTTGATTCTGTAATACTTGTGCTCTACTGGGTTTGACCTGTAATACTTGTGCTATACTGGGTTTGATCTGTAATACTTGTGCTCTACTGGGTTTGACCTGTAATACTTGTGCTATACTGGGTTTGATCTGTAATACTTGTGCTCTACTGGGTTTGACCTGTAATACTTGTGCTCTACTGGGTTTGATTCTGTAATACTTGTGCTATACTGGGTTTGATCTGTAATACTTGTGCTATACTGGGTTTCACCTGTAATACTTGTGCTCTACTGGGTTTGATTCTGTAATACTTGTGCTCTTCTGGGTTTGATTCTGTAATACTTGTGCTCTACTGGGTTTGATTCTGTAATACTTGTGCTCTACTGGGTTTGATTCTGTAATACTTGTGCTCTACTGGGTTTGATTCTGTAATACTTGTGCTCTACTGGGTTTGATTCTGTAATACTTGTGCTCTACTGGGTTTGATTCTGTAATACTTGTGCTCTACTGGGTTTGACCTGTAATACTTGTGCTATACTGGGTTTGATCTGTAATACTTGTGCTATACTGGGTTTGACCTGTAATACTTGTGCTATACTGGGTTTGACCTGTAATACTTGTGCTATACTGGGTTTGACCTGTAATACTTGTGCTATACTGGGTTTGATCTGTAATACTTGTGCTATACTGGGTTTGACCTGTAATACTTGTGCTATACTGGGTTTGATCTGTAATACTTGTGCTATACTGGGTTTGATTCTTTCCACTCTCATTTACCTACTGTGTCATGTTGAGCAACCCATGTAACTAGATACTGCTTGAGGGCAACTGGAAAATTGGGCTGGGCTCCTCAATAGTTCCATGGACTGCAAGCCAAGCAAGAACCTATGACAAGCTGGCTGTTCACTGATTTTCCTCGTCCCTCCAAGATGGTTTGACCTTAGAGTTGATGATGTTAAGTAAGCGTATGAAAATTGAAGATCCCTCTGTATATATGTGTGTCTGCTGGTGGTTTGCTCTATATGGAAAGTTAGTTTAGGGGTTTTGGTCTGATCATCTAATATCACCCGGTAATGCAGCTCAGACTCAAAGTTTTGGTTCACACTTCTTGGAAAAGAAACTAGCAGCTCACTGAAATGCAGGCTTATAAGCTGGCTATCTTATATAATCAGTGCTTCATCTGCAGTAATTCTTCTTCATCATAAGCTGGTAACACTCCGAAATAAAAATGCCTTTCTTTTAATCGAACAATGGGCTCCATTTGAGCACAGTTTCATCTTGATACTTTTCTGCCATATGTTTTAGAAACTTGCACATTATCACAAGCAATATTGCATTGCCCAAAGATAAATCGACTGCAACACACGGTACAAGCTTCATGGGCTAGAACTGACGGTTTAAGTCCTGCTGTCACTGGTAATGTTCCATTATCAAAGCAGTGCTTATTTACCTTCTGGACTCCAAATCCAAAATGTAGAACTGCTGTCTAAATGCCCCTAGTTGTTGTATTACATTGCTTGGCTCATGTTTCTTGGTACAGATTTCCATTTGTTGCCGTATCTCATACACTGTGATCTATCTCCCTGAGGGCAAAATTAACTTTCATTTTTACAGCAGCTAATATTTACATAAACAATTATAACAGCAGTCAGTAAATGATGCTTTGCAGATAGTAAAAGATGCCATACTAGAGAAATAGGAGAAAGATGACAAAATCCCATAGCATAGAAATGAGAACATGCTGGTGGTAATAAACAACAGACAAGTCAACCTAGCATTATTGTTTGTAAAATTTATGGAATTACTAGTAAGGGAAAGGATTACTGCCAGTAAGGCGTAAAGGTCAAAAGCAACATGGAGACAAAGCACAAAAGTCCTAGCAAACAAATAATATAGAACTCTTTAACTGATAACCACTAAGACACAGAGGGACTTGTAGAAGTGACCCACTTTGATTTTAGTAGACTTTTCATAGAACTCCTTATAGGTTTACAGATGACTAATAGGTTAATGATCCCAGGGGGAAAAATCAAGCCGTGCATCTTGTGCTTATAAGGTCAACACCTTGACCATTATGCTGGCCCCCAGATTAGCCAACATTGGAGATGGCATGGATCAGACCTTGACACTAGCATTATTAAGTTGTTATCATCCCATCTTCTTGTTCTTCATTTATTGTGTTGCACATAGCTGTGTCACCAGCAGAGGTATGTTTTACTCTTGCTCTCATACAATGCCCCATGATACAGACAGAGCCTCACAACTAACAATTTCAATAGACATAATGCACGTTTACCACATTTGATACCAAAGGGAACTTAAGCAAGCACTATAAAGAGGATAGAAACTTAAAAAGTAAATGAAAGAAAGAAAAAAGAACTGTTGTCACTTTTCCTAAAGAATTAAAGCTACTAATTTCAACAGTAAACAGCAAGCAAAACAGAAACTTTAAATAGAATTTAAAGGCTTTCATGTAATTGCCATTCATCTGTTTCTAAATATCTGTATAACTAATTAGGCTTCATTATAACAGCAGATGCAGTATCTTTGTCTGTCTTCAGATTCAGTGTGTCACTTAAATCCTGAATAAGAAATACTCCTAAAACTTAATAAAAACACATGAATTAATGAATTGAACTATATAAACTGAATGTATCCCTTTAAGTCGGTTTGCAAAGTCTGCAAAAACTTGCAAGCACTTGATCGTTTATACTGAAGATATTAATAATTCTGTGCAGGTTCAAACATCTGCATTTGACAGAGTTGTCAAATGCTTACACCCAAAGATAATGGCTTGGAACTTGTCAACCTGAAAGTTAATGTTGAGGTAAATCCGGATAATGCAGAAACTATGGTACAGACATCAATCATCTGGGATGCATTGTTTCCTTTATGCATAACTTAGAGGTTGCTATAAATGAGGCGGTGTTTTAATTTATAGGACACATGCATTACTCTCAAACACAGTCCTTACTTTACAAGAACAAACTGAACTCTAATGTTTTCGACAATAATTGTTTGTAAAACAGGCATGTTTGCAAATAATTCCAGAAAGTTAGCAAGAAACATTGGAATGTCTAGAACCTGCAAACAACTGAATATGCAGTTTTGTTAAGTGACCAGGAATACATATAAATTCATATCTCGTTGTGTGGTGCTGCCATTATAACTATACAGTGAACAGGAGGTATGTAAATCTATTTCAGGCACTGGTGAAACAGCAGTTATTCTGTTGGAAATTGGTATGGAAAAGCTTTGTGACCCTCAGTACCATATGCCCTAGTGTCAACATTTAGAGACAGTAGTCTGCAATGAACTCTAAGCAACACATTACTGAAAAAGGAGAACAAATGAGATGATAAACCAATTTATACCTCCTATCTTCTGAATTCCCACTGTTTATTCTATAATTTCTGAGATTTTTATGCTGTAAGCATGTCTCACAGTCAAAACTCTTAAGCTCTAGAGTACTGAAGTGACAAAGTAATGAATAATGTAATTTTCTGTGAGAAAAAAGATGCCCTCTTCTATATCTTACAGTAATATACGTCAGAAAAATATAGGCAGTACAGTTATCATGCCCTAATGATGTATCACTTACTACCTCACCATCTGAGTCATTTAAGAAAGGCTAGAAATGTGTGTACATAAGCAAACAAACTATTATATATTATTAGGCCATAGACTGTAACTGGTTCTGATAAGGTTGATCAAATTGATGCATGAATAAGTGGACATTGAACCAAGAGTGTGTGTGTCTGTGTGTGTGTGTGTGTGTGTGTGTGTGTGTGTGTGTGTGTGTGTGTGCGTGTATCCTTACATACCTTATTACCAATCAACACATGTCCTACTAGGTGTACATTTGGAGAATAACTAAATCAGATTATGGTTTTGGTCTGTAATATTAGCTGCAGACTGACACACACACATGCATATGCACATGCACACACACACACACACACACACACACACACACGCACACACGCACACACACACACACACACACACACACACACACACACACACAAACACACACACACACACACACACACATACACACACACACACACACACACACACACACACACAAACACGCATGCACGCACATGCACACACGCAGATACTTATTGCACTGAAACAGTAAGTGTGATTTTAGAATGGGTACTATGCTGTACGGATGATGAGAGATGAAATGCTTTTAGTAAAAGTCAGAATGTCTTGAGTGTCTGTCTTATGAACTGGATACTTTCATCTCCGAACCAAACAGGTAGACTGACAAAAAGACAGCTAGACTTGAGCAGAAAGATAAATGAATTGGACTGGAGTACAGGATTGTTAACTAAATAGATAAGAATGAGTGTTGTTTGCAGCTCCACAAGGAACCAACACAATGAACACATTTCAGCAAAATGTATTTATTTGCTTATTTATTTATTGGCATTTGTTTACTGGGAAAGTCCACTGGGTCAGTGAAAACCCATTTTCAGTGGAAGCCCAGGGAGAAAAGCTCCAGGCAAACATGACAGAAAAACAGAAAAAAAAAAAACATTTTACACTAAATAAACATACATTACAAATATACTTTTTACAAATAGAAATAAAGATGAGAGTTATACAGTAAGAAACATAATAAAATATAGGTTGCTTGAGAATTAAACATTGTAAATGAAGGTGGTATTATAATATCAACATCAACAATGCTAGATGAAGTCAAGTACATGCCAACAGAACAACTGATCAGTGCCAGCCAGGTCTCATGGTTAATGTTTATTACTGATTTTGAACTCCCAAGTTAAGCAAGCAGTTCAGGAGCTGATTATATTGAGGAAGTTGTAAAGTATATATAGCTGTTGTAGTAGAATGTAATTTAAGATGAGGTGAAGAGGGGAAATAGCTGGGGTTTACTAAGATTCAATAGAATTAGTAAGATTAATGAATAAGATTCAGTAAGTAAAATTAAACTCCCTAGTCAATGTTTTCCATAAGAATCCACTCTCAGTGTAGTTTTTAAGTCTGGGACAACAATGAATGATACTTTTCCTTTAAGAGATTTTACCATTTTATCATGCTTGTGCAACCATAAAGTTGATACAGCTTTGTAGGGTATGGAGGCCAGTCCACCCTCTTATGGGGGTATTGGAGGTTCCCCTACAATTTTTTTTTCTTTTTTTTTTTTTGAGGGCCGGAGTGCCTGAGCAGTTCTGCAGAGTAAACTGGTTCCTCAGGGACCTATAATTCAGGGAATCATAGTATGAGCTTTTACTTTCTCAAAAAGATTAATGAAATTTTTTTTTGTCTGTGATTTTTTTCCATCCATGCCTGCTGACCATCAGCACTGAAACTATCAGTCTTCGTACTATTTTATTCATTGCTAATCAGGAAGTACCCCTCGTTGAAGTGGGAGTTGACCAGAATGGGCCATCATCCTATTATGTGCGGATGTGTTTACCCTTTCACTCACATCCAATGATATGAGCAATGCAGGTGTTTCTACTTTGCCATTAACCTCACTGTTGGTGACTGACATGGGTTTGAGCATCACTGTGGGGGACAACAAGCTGTCTGCATGCATGTAAGTCCTCCATCTCACATGCTGATGAGGGCTGCTGTCATCAGTTTGGTAAACCAAGTCCACATCCCTGGGTAATAACTGCACATTTGTTGCTTTGAAGCCTGTATTTGCATATGGAGAAGTAATTAAGCAGACCACTATTACCTCTGCCTCCTCTAGTAAATGGGCAGGTGCTAGCCTCTAATCCCCTCCTACCCACCCAGCTGCCTCTGCAAGCACTCAAACTGCTACACAAGATGAAGTCATTGGAACAGTAATAAAGGCATCATTCTTCTATTCCACAAAACTGGGCACAGATTCACAGAAGTGAAAGAGGAGGCATTTCATTTAGTGTCACTCTGACAACACCAGTTTGTTCATGTGGAGTTGGATGCTATAAAAGAAGCAATGGTTTCTATTTGATTTAATATTTATCTACTGTTTTATTATTTGAACTAGTCCATAGTTTAACTTTCTCTCATATACTTCCTGGTGTTCATAGGTTCATAGGTTGGTACTAGGCTATCAGCCCTAGGGCCTATACAAGCCTAGCCATAACAATTCCCTGGCTATTTCTTCCCACACTATTTACTTTGTTAAAATTCTACTGCTTCTACTGCTAATACAGTGACTCTGAAATTGTATTTCTTGTTCTTAAGTTGTATGTTGGTGGCATAACTATGGGAAAGCATCTGGCTCGTTATGTGTCCAGCAAGTTATGTGTCCAGCAAGGGTGTCGGTGTTAAAGCCTGAGTGAAAATAGAAAGGATATTTTCAGTCCAATAAATCAACTTGGTGTTAATTTGGAGTGAAAATTGCCTATTAATGTTTCTTGCACAGAGGTGTACATGTTAAAAGTCACAGTATAAATAACGCATTATTTTTACTCCATTCTGCAGTGTAGTTTTTTCCTGTATTAGAAATAATGATATCTGAAGTTATCTGTGCATGTTATTTGTCATCCTTCATCTATAAATATGCAAATTAAATATCTATCTATCTATCTATCTATCTATCTATCTATCTATCTATCTATCTATCTCATTTTCCTATTTCTCTCTCTGTCTCGCTCTGTCTAATCTGTGCATCCACACAAGTGTGTGTGTGGTGTACGTGTGTGTGTATGCATGTGTTTGTGTGTGTGTGTATCTGTGTGTGCATGTTTGTGTGCACTTAAATGTGTTTTATGTAGCTATGAAGATGTTTGCATCTTTCTGTGATATTTACTGAAATCTGCCCTTACTTAGAGTTTACACATCATTTCTACCACAGGGACATTTTTGGTCTTTAACAAACTTACCGGAGATGAGGAAAACAATGCAAAAATGGACAGGCTCAATGCCTTTTAAGAGGTCAAGATGTTTTCTACCATTCTTGTTAAATTAGTCACTGCTGTTTAAGAACACAGCTTTTCAGAAAAAGAAAAATTATGGCAACAGTGCATTATTGAAATAAATTAAACATGTACCAGAGAACCCCACAGTGCCAAATGGAACATTGTTTTTCCCCCATTTTTCTTACTTTCTGTCTGTCCCAGTGCTTCTGTCCAGCATTAAGTCTAGCAGCTACTTTTTCCATTCCCAAACTTTTCTGACTCACGGCTGTGGACAACAAGGATCTTAATGTCATCCTTGGGGGTCAAGCTTGTGATTGCTTTTGCTGAAGGGATTTTTATTTATTTATTTAATAACCTGCACTTGTTTTTCCACACAACTTTCCCCCCTGTGTTTGCCAATTCTGAGTGATATTCCCCTCTGTGGGCCTCACCTCCCTTCAAAGGGTGTACTGATGAATACCCTTTCCCCCACTGGGATGTCAGCTTGTCAGACATCTAGCCTGTAACTGAACCCTGGTTGTCTAGACCATCATTGGGCTTTATCCCTCTACGACAAGGCACTGGCTTCCAACTGGAACATCGCTGAGCTTATATAGGTGAAATAACCAAATGTATCTGCTGACACACAAGACCATGCCTAGAAATCCTGAACATCCCCAAATGTAGATATGAAACTTTAGTAACATGACTGATGATCACTGAATTGCATTCTGTCATAGAACTGTAGAGTAATGTACTCCAGTTTCCACCAATAAGTGCCCACGACTGCCAAAAAGCTGTATAGCCAAGGTTTATTGTAACAAAAACATGGACTGATACGACAAACTGAATACATAAACAGAAAAATGAAAAGCGATAACAGAGTTAAGCGCTTTCAACCAAATCAGCTGGTCTTCATCAGAACTGCAACGTATAACTGTTCCACTGTTTAAATAACCTTTATGGCGCCAAACTACTCATTATTCCCTAAAGTTACATAGACCAAATTTTAACGTATAATGTTCTTAATAATGCCATTAAAATATACAAATATATACACATTAAAATGTAAACAATACTATTTTTTTAAAATACTTTAGTTGTTTAATTAATTGCTGTTAAAATGTATTAACATGTTAAAATATTAATATGTTATAATAAAAATATGTTAAAATAAAAATGTATTGTAATATTAAGGTAGTAAAATGTTTCTACTGCCAAGACCTTGTAACTTTTCTATTTCATACTTCTTTCAATTTATAAAAAAGATATAACTTAAACTCTAATAGATGTATAGGTAGTTGTATGTAAATATGTAAATATAATATACGTGCATGATACAAAAAAATAAATAGTGAATATAATATAGAATATGTATAAATATATATAATCATGTAAAATTGTTCATTTCTGACTTCTAAATATCCTTATAAGTTGAATATATAAATAATAATTGTGACTGGGAGAACAATAGGACAATAAAACAATAGTAATTAATATTTTCCTCTATCAAATACCCAATATCAGTGCTTTCGTAAAACTATCTGGTATTCAATTAATATATAATCTTAACCTTTAATATGTTTAAAACATATTGTAAAATAACTTAAATTTATGAACACAATAATGATTTAATAGAGATAAAGTCATTTATGCCTGGTGGGGTTGTGGCGTCTAAACATATTTGCCACCATGTTTCTTTATATGCTAAAAAACTTTTAAAATCACCACCTCTAGGATCTCTGTCAATAATGTCAAGTATACTGAACCTAAATTGATGTTCGTCACCTTTGCTATCAATGTGTCGGTATAGTGCATTCGTTTTGTCTTTAGTCTTAATACTATACATGTGATCATAGATTCATTTTTTTAAGACACCTTTCAGTTCTTCCTACATAGAAGCTTGAACATTTGTCGCATTTAGCTAAATATACCACCATTTTGGTGTTACAGTTCCCATATCTGCATCTTATATATGTCTTGTGTCCATTCTGTAACATTATTTTGCTTTCTTGCGACATATATCTGCATTGATTGCAAAATCCACATTTTCTGCTTCTATTGTTATTATTCATAAAGCTACTTTTCCTATCAGTATACCTATGTTCTAATAAAGACTTCATGTTACTTCCCATTTTGTAAATGAAGTTAGGTTTGTTTCCCAATATTTTTACTAGACCTATATCAGTACTTATTAAATGCCAAAATTTGTAAATTATTCTTTTAATATTATCTACTCCTACATTATATTGTAATATACAAACTCTCTGAAAATTAGAAGTTGATTTGTTCAAGGGCAAGTTTTTATCAGTGTTATTAATTAATATATTACCAGATCCTAATAATGGTTTATACTTTATGTCCCCCTGTTCAATAACATAATCAGTAATGTCATCCATCATTTTCTCAGGATATCCTCTTTGTTTAAATAAATTTTTAATGTATGCCAGTTCAAATTTCATCTCTTCATAATCTGAAACCATTCGTGCTGCTCGAATACATTGGCCCTTGAACACATTGTATTTAACTTTAGGAGGGTGACAACTAGAATAATCCAAGTAATTATTAGAAAACGTACTTTTCCTGTAAATTTTAGAGTGAACTTTACCCTTATCATAATATATGAATGTATCCAAATAAGGTAATCCATTTTTGTTAAAATAATATGTAAATTTCAAATAATCACTGCTTTTATTTAAAAAATTAATAAATTCAAGTAATATATCTTGTTCTCCTTCCCATAAAATGTAAATATCGTCTAAAAATCTAGAGTAGTATTTTATATAACGAAAATATTTACTGGGGAATAACTGAGTGTCTTCCCAATTAAGCATAATCAGGTTGGCATATATGGGGGCACAAGCTGCCCCCATAGTCACCCCCCTGGTTTGCCTAAAATATTCTCCCTTGAAGTAAATAAAATTGTTGTCCAATACTATGGACATCATTTAAACTAGTAAACAAATTTCATCCCACTCTAGATTGGTGTGCCTCACTAAACTGTTGTTAAAGGCCTCTAAGCCTTCCTGTTTTGGGATACAGGAGAATACGTCTATAACATCGATTGTCACTATAATAGTATTATTATTCATTATAGTATTGATAGGAAAATTAGTTAGGAAAACCCATGAATCTTTAACCATGTGTTTAATAATCGAATACATATCTTTTAACTTAGTATCTATATACTTGCCCATAAAGAAAGTTTTAGAATTACTTCCAGAGACTATCGGTCTAAAGGGGGGGGAGGGTCCTTAGTATCCTTGTGCACTTTGGGTATACCTATTAAAGTGGCAACCTTTGGAAATTTTACCTTTATAAATTTATATATTTCTTCTGTTATTCTTCCATCTAACAGGTATTCCTCTATGTACGAGTCAATACGTTGATAAGCTATATGCAACTCATTCATAGAAATTGTCTCATAATTTCCAGTTAAATATAATATGTCATATATTTTCTTTGTATACTGTATATTGTCATAAAGTACAATTCCCCCCCTTATCAGGTTTCATTATTCTAGTATTGTTATCATTCTTTATTTCATTAAGTAGTTTCATTTCTTCATATGATAAGTTGCTAGAATTTGTAGCCTGTTTTAAGTTGTTATATTCTTGGTATAATTCCCTTGTGACTATTTTATCAAATGTGTCTATGATAGGATGGTTAGGTGGCGTAAAAATACTCGCTTTCTTTAACTGATTAATAGATCCCTGATTAGTATAAACATAATCAATTTTTGATGTATCATTAAAGAATATTTCTAAATTAATCTTCCTTATATATTTCTTAAAATCGATTAGTACTTCTGTTAAATTAAATTTGGGATTGGGTAAAAATGTCATGCCTTTCACAAATAAATCAAAATGAGCACACTTAATTGAAATATTAGAATAATTGTAAATATTAAAATTATTGTAGAAGAAAATATTCCCTTTAATCGTTATGTCATTGTCCCTGTCATCACCTGTGCTATTTTCTTATTTGTGATTCTTGTTATCTTGAATTAAATTTTCACATGAGACCAGTAGTTTATCATTTGTAGGTACAATGTCAGTGTTGGAACAAGAAATTGTATCTGGTTCTAATAATACTGGTTGTAACCCTTTCTTTTGTAATAAGTTTCTCTCTGATTGGTTCTCTGATACGGTTGACTCGTGTCCCTTGGGTACCTCTGAAAATCCTGTCTCCCATAGTGACCTCTTCCTTCCTGTAAATCTTGGTAATAGTTTTTACTGTTATTACTGTACTTATTGTAAGTGTTATGTACTTGTATATTATTTTTCCGGGGACTGGGCCAATTGTAGGCAATGCCTTTATTATATTGTTCCCTGTCCCTTAACATTTTGTTATTTTTTTGTTGACACAATTTGTTAATCCATTTTTCTGCTTCTACAAATTGCTTATTATACAACTTCTCCCATTCCGTAAATAATAAATCATTAAAAATACATGTGTTAAGTTTCTCAGCTTCCTGTATTAGATTACTTAATCTTTCGTCATATTTGACTAATAGTCGCATAAAATTGTACCCACATTCTTCAAAAAACATATTAAATTCATTTTTACCAGTATTCGTCAAATCAAGACCCATGGGTATCTTAAAAAATTTCAAGCCAATAGGAACAATCTTGCTGTCAATACATTTTGATAGATACATATTGTCAACTTTCAAACCATTAATAGTCTTTAATTTCTTTCCTAATACATAAATCATGCTTTTTAAACTCCCAGTCTTCTCCCTAGCATCTGCTTTTGCATTTACAGTAATGTTCCTTAAATCCATTGTGTCAACGTCACAGTTAAAAATTAAAAATTGATTAAATTGATTTTCTTTAGGATTCCCTGCTGGTCGTGTAATTGAAGGTTGTGAAGATTTGATTTGTGACACAGGTCCTTTACTGTTTTGAATGTTGTGCTCAGCGACTGCTGAATAAGTCTTGGCTGGTAGCACCCGCTTGGGTTTGGTACCTGCCCTTTTAGCTTCTAAATCAATGTCGTAAAGGGAAAAGTCAAAAGTAATAAAGTCAATTATTATTTATATATTCAACTTATAAGGATATTTAGAAGTCAGAAATGAACAATTTTACATGATACATATTCTATGTTATATTCACTATTTATTTTTTTTTTGTATCGTGCACATATATTATATTTACATACAACTACCTATACATCTATTAGAGTTTAAGTTATATCTTTTTTATAAATTGAAAGAAGTATGAAATAGAAAAGTTACAAGGTCTTGGCGGTAGAAACATTTTAATACCTTAATATTACAATACATTTTTATTTTAACATATTTTTATTATAACATATTAATATTTTAACATGTTAATACATTTTAACAGCAATTAATTAAACAACTAAAGTATTTTAAAAAAAATAGTATTGTTTGCAACATTTTAATTTGTATATATTTGTATATTTTAATGGCATTAATAAGAACATTATACGTTAAAATTTGGTCTATGTAACTTTAAGGAATGATGAGTAGTTTGGCGCCATAAAAGTTATTTAAACAGTGGAACAGTTATACATTGCAGTTCTGATGAAGACCAGCTGATTTGGTTGAAAGCACTTAACTCTGTTATCGCTTTTCATTTTTCTGTTTATGTATTCAGTTTGTCATATCAGTCCGTGTTTTTGTTACAATAAACCTTGGCTATACAGCTTTTTGGCAGTCGTGGGCACTTATTGGTGGAAACCGGAGTACATTTGGAAGTAGTGTGGTTACATTTTTTAACTGTAGAGTAATAGCATGAACTCTAGAATAAACCAGATTAGCAATGGTGGTAATTTAATCCAAAACAATAGCATCTACTGTTTTATTCATTATTTTTTTTAAATTATTCTCCATACAATGTATTTTTCATAATGTTGATTGTAAGAGGAGGTTGGCACCCAATTAGCCATGCGTGCATACGTTGATGGTCCCTTAACTGAGTTATACATCTGCTACAAATGCAACATACATCTTGACTTTAAATTATTCATGTCCAATATCTAAAACACAGCAATTTGAAATGGATTTCATTGACATAGATGCGGTCAATCTTCATGTGAAGTAGTCTAACTTCTGTGTTAAACAGCATGCAGTATATGTATGAACATACTACATTATGTGGCCTATCTGTGGTAGCTAAGACAACACAGAGGACAAGGAAGCCACACTTGTGCTACATAGCTCTTGTGTACCACAGAGAATTATTGTACTCAGCCTTCCATGGCCATGAACAAGAATAATTCATAACATCTTTTAGCTCACTGACCATGACTGCAGAAAATGCACTACTTGCACAGATGGTAAATAAATATCTAATTGTCCACCCAGTCATTTTTTGGCAGCTGATCTGCAACTAGCACCTCTGGAAGGTACCATCTCTAGGAGCATGCTTAGTTCCCTACATTCCTGAATATTTTTGGGAAGGCAAGTTTAAAAACAAAACCCATATATAAATATTTTGTGCAGAGGAAATTCTATTCAAAATGCAAATATAGCAATGTTTTCAATAAAAAAAAGTTTATTGTAATGACAACATTCAGTGCATTCATTGAGGTTGATATTTCTCATGAAAAGGTTTGTACAAGAATCAAATATTTGTTTTCCTTTTCATTGCAAATTCAGAGAAAATGTTTTTAAAATGAAGTCCTCATATTTGTAGGATTCTCTTGTATTTAAATATTAATCTATGTGTATAACATATTTCTGAATGATATTGTATGTGGAGCTTTTCTCCCCTGGCCTCTCTGAAAAAGGACCTGTTTCCAGTCAGACTTTCCCGGTTAACAAATGTAAATTAAAATAAAATAAAATAATAAATAAAAATTTATTTTGAAAATACAGCCTCCTACTGTATTAAGTAATACCAACATCACATGGAATGTATAGTACACAGCAGATTGAAAGCATCATAGTGTTTGAGATTAGAGATTTAATCAGAATAAGCTCTGTTCATTAAGCATTGTATTTTGAACCTTCTGGAAGGACAAATCCGCATGAAAGCTACTTTTGAAACATAGGATAATAGCCTCAGTTTGTAATTACTTATTGAATATAGTGAAAATATAATAAAAATGGTTTACAAATGTCTTAATAGCCACAGCAGTCTGAAAGAGAAAATTGATTTCAGCACCATTTAAACAAAGTGCTCTTCCCTTTCAAATGACTAATTACCATGAGTGACATTTCCTAGCACAGCAATATTAATCTATTTTAATGAAGGTTAATTGATTATATGTGTAACACAAGGAAACAATTGTATTTGCACAGCAAAAAATAGCTTTTAGTTCTTCAGAGAGTAACTGAGCATACAGGTACTCTTTTTTTTTTTTTTGTTTCATCCAAAAAAAAATAATTTTTTCATATTTCTCCCATCACACCCCTTACTCTTTTCCATTTTCTTATGGTTCAGCTTATATGGTATTCTCACTACCCTCATACCTGATATATGAATAAATAATATATAGATGGCTTCAAAACACGCATGTATGCAGTTTATAAGTGCTTTAATTTAAACTAGTTGCCTTGTGCGTCAGAATGAAAGGGAAGAAGCAAACACTTTTAACATTAATATAAAAAGGTTAAAGTATTTAAATCGCTGGCATTTTGCCAGGTCTGTAACTTGGCTATGAACTGTTAACAAGTTTCACTATGTAGCCCAGGCTTTGATTTCTTCAACCTCTATCTGCCTACTTTGTGTCTGTGAGCATGTCAGTTAACCAGACAAGGAACCTCATGGTGGGTCTGTAAAAGGGTCTTTTTGGCTCAGTGCTCTGGTACAGCTAGCAAATATGTATAAATAGCTAAAACTGTTCTGGCACAGCTTGCAAATATAAATAAATGAATAACAAAATCTGCATTGGTAATGGTGTCTGGGAATGGAGAATGTGTACTGATGGCTGCAACCTTGGGGTAAATGTAATCTGTTTATCTCAGTATATACATTTCTTAGTTTGAATTTGCCTATATCAAATCATTATGTTTTTTTTGTCAGTGTGATGCAAAATCACACCAGTACGTGTGTGTGTGTGTGTGTGTGTATGTCTGTGTCTTATATATATATATATATATATATATATATATATATATTTGTCCATTTACTTTCCAGTGATGTCTCCATGTACTGAGTCACCTAATTTATTCTAAGCATTAGGCAGTCAGAAGATATGAATTTTTCCTGTGTTCTTGTTTTTGTTAATTGTAACCAGCATGTGTTGTCACCACTTGTTATGCATTCTATGTGCAAATTTTCAAATGGAATTAGATCAGATATGGCTTTTTGTGTCAAACTCAGCATGTCACCTAAGCATAGTCTGTAAAATGACGAGAACAAGGAATTTCTTTTAAAATTTCTGTATGTATATATCTATATATTTTTTGAATTTTCCAGTTTTTCTGTCCTCCAAGACCAGAACCCATTGCCCAGTTGGTTCCCCAGTTGAGGCAACAATTAGAGGTTAAGAAGTGGGCCAGTTTGCCAATCTTGCAGACTGTCCTAGCACAAGCCCCTCAACAGCTTGTGTGTTCCAGATTGTTTTTGCTTCTTGAGAGGTTCATGTGTGTTACTATTCATATACAGGCTTCTCTATGTGGCTTACTGCTATCCCATATGGGCATATTAGACTCCTTTCTGGGGGCAATAAACCTGCATTCCTACAGATGTGTCCATTACAGCAAATAAATGATAGCAAGTTACAAATGTTCTTGAAGTCAGAAATGCATTTTACCTAAAGTTGTTATACTTTATCAGTACTGTAAGTCACTATTACTAATATTTAAAAAAAAAAAAAAAAAAAGAATCCCAGATTTGGGGTCTTTGTCTCATGTGATTTTTTTTTTACTTTGTACCTGACTCTAGAAGTAATCTGTTGTCTAGCTGCTTTCTTATTATAGTGTGTAGCATGCGGCATATTTTTTTATAACTGGCATCTTCAGTAATATATATATATATATATATATATATATATATATTTATATATATATACACATACTGGTCATACCTGAGTGTATGAGACCACTTAGAACTAAGTCTAGGCTTGCTTTCAACAAATTGATCAAAGTTCAGTTGTTTTCTTTAAGGATTCTTGGATCTTTTTATTTCATTGTTTACTTTTAGAATTTGTATTATATCCACTGGCTTCATAACCCACTTAAACATTTTTTCATGTCTTGATTTTTTAATCGTATATACATTTGTCTTCAGATTCAACAATACCATATATACATTTGTTTTCAGATTCAACAGTACTACATTCTGTGTCATAAATGGTTAGCCTTCTTGCATCAGTGTTAATTAGGTTAATTATGTATTTAAGTATTTTTCTGCATAGTGGAGGTAACAATATTCCCAGGTGTGTAAAAATCAGTATTTTTCAGTAAACATAGATCTCTATCTATAGTCATTCCTGAAGAAACCAGATAAAATAAAAATTATTATTTTTAAATACATTTGTGAACTTAGTAATTATACTGACAACTGTCCTTTTTCAATATGGGACCATTCTTTGGTTAAATGATATGCTTAGTATCATAAAGTAGGCAAATGGAAGTGGAAAGACTGAAACCCGACACATTTGACTACAGACATCAGATTATTAATACCTGGAAGCTTAACCATCTGTGATAGCTGACAAGGGCAATGCGTAATATTTTGAGAATGGGGTATGCTCCAGACTAACTCTTAATTTTGGCTCTATTTCTAAGTAACACAATGATCAAAGATTTACTGGTATCATACAAATTATGCTTGATGTATAAAGCAACAAATATACATGAACTGTTATTTGCCTTACGAGCCATGCACAGCTGTTAACAGTCAGCTGAATGCATTAATCTGCTTTAGCCTTGTAAGGGGATGTGGCAAATTTTGGTTTATGGTATATGTTGTCAGGTCAAGACTTCCCTTTAAAAATATTGTTCTTGGTCTAGTGATATCCTTTAGAAGCATTCAGTTACTGTGTGCTCCTAATGTTTGTAGACAGTGTGAAATTTGTGAAGTTATGATAAGGTGTGAATCAAACAACACTTACTATTATTATAACTATAATAGAAAAAAAGACACACACAAAAACACAGTAATTTCCTTTTCTTTTTCTGCTTTGGTACCTTGGTATACACCTCACAGGGATTGAGCTAATTTTAATATTTTTTTCTTCTTTTCAAAGTTTAAAGTCATTTCTGACTAAGGCTTCATTAAATAATTATTAAACAATGAGCCTCTTAAAGGTATCATAGATTTGAAGTCTTTGTTCCGTATTATTTTAAACAATGATCCTCTTAAACGAAAAACATTCTAATGCTAAAAAAATAAATGACCTCACTTATGACACTATACTATAATAAGTAACTGCTTTAGTTTAAATAAATACTTGCTAATACAAATACACTTTCTAATCTCTTAGGTGGTATTTAGCCACAAATAACTTGAGCTGTGATTGTACAACTCCATCGACTGATGTACATGCTTCCAACACCAAGTCCTATAAATCTCTACTACTACTAACATGGTATTGCTGAATATGTTCAACAATCTCATTCATCTCTCTTCGTCGCTTTGCATCTGTCAGTTGTTACTGTATGACGTTTTATAATTTGTTTTGCCTTCTAAACATGCTTCTTGCTTTGTACACAACCACATTATGCCACATATAAATACACCTACACTCCCTCTGCCATTAATGTGACATCAGAATAGTTGAGTGTCCTGTCACAAACCATGCACCCTTTACAAGGAAAAGCTGCACTTCTTCACCCTGACAGGGCTTTTACCTGCCTATGACAAAAAAAAAATAACATTTTTAACTTTCAATTATTTTCTTTACCTAGTAACTTTGAGTTTTGTGAAGTCGGTTGACACAGTAGGAAAACAGTGAGTGGGACCATGAAGCCATGAACTGTATTTTGAACTGCTGCAGCATTTCTGAATTTTTGATGTCCTGCTTTCATTTTTCAACTTTCGTTGTGCAAGTTTTCATAGTCTAGCAATGTGGTGTGACTACAGCATTTTTTAACTTTTGTGAGTTTCAATGAGACAGTTCTCAGTGTGGCAGTCTGGTACTGATAGAGAATTTTTTTGTCTTTTGCAAGTTTCAATGGGTCAGTTTTCATAATGTATCAGTGTGGTGTGGCTCTTACATTTTTGAACTTTTGGGAGTTTTTTTGGGCCACTTTTTATATTTTGGCAGTGTGGTGTGGCTCCCACTTTTTTAAATTTTTGAGATTTTCAATGGACCAGTTTTTATATTGAAGCAGTGAGGAGTCTTTCCATTTGTTTGTGATCTGTAGCAGAGTAGCTCTTCCATATTTGAGTTGTTTTGGATTTCATTATTATAGGATCATAGGAGATTACTAGTCTATCAACCCGGAGGTCATTTTAAGCATAGCTGTTTCATCCCAATGTAATACCATAGAAATGATACTCAATACCCAAAATTGCATTTAGTGATAACTACCCATGTCCAGGAGGGTTGCTTGCTCTAGCCCTGGTAAGAATTTACAGTGCCCCATCCATTCATCCAGGTGCCGTGTCTTTGGAATGGGCTACCAATTCATGTGAAACAGAGCACCTCTATGACACTGTTCAAGAGGAACCTGGATGAGTGGATGGGGATCTGTCCATCCAGCATGTCCTATTTAAGTTGCAGACCATATTTAAGTCCCTGGAATGGGTAGCCCTAGTTTCATTTGATTTATGGATATGCAGCAAGTCCATTAGGTTTGGGTCTTGGATTGTTCTATAGGCCAGGCATAAGTCTCCCCTAAGAAGTCTATACAATATGGAGTATAGTGACAGGGACTTTACTTGGTCTGTGTAAGGCACATGCTGGAGCCTGTTGATCTTCTTTATAGAAACCTCTGAGGGCTGTCTAATTGCTGTAGGTGCTTAGTACAGTACGTGCCAAATGGGACGTTATACTCAATTATTGGCCAGATAATTAATGAGTACAGATGGTTATAACTTGTTTTGTTCTAAAGGCTAAGCACAGAATAGTGTTAAGCTGTTATTCCCCTGCATTCAGAAACACAAGACTGTGCTCCTAAAGTAAAAACTGTAGGCAGTATGACTCTAGTTCAAGCACAAAGGAACATTTCCTGAAAAAATCTACATTGTATATTTGTAAGTAAGTAAGAAAAGCTACTTAAAACTTAAGGAATGTATGGAGATAAGCTATTAGTCCATAACAATCATCCAAAGGGACACACAGAAGAAATATTTCATTACTGCATTGTAACTCCCAAACAGTATGCTATAATGTCAAAGCCTCTTCCTACAAATACCAACAAGTGATATTTTAATTCTACTCAGAATTCTGTCATACTGAGTGTATGACCCATTGCTGAGATGCTTTATGAAACAAAAAAATAATAGCATAAGTCTCTGATGCAGAAGAAAATCTTGGAAACTAAGTCTATGCAGAGAAGAACTGGATGACCCAAATATCTCCTAGCTGGATTCTTTCTGAAGAGAAGTTGGAACTACCCCTACTATTACTATGGACTAAGATCCATTTGTGACAGGCAATCCATGAATTTCATATTCAGGAACAACATAAGGATCATCACAGATAGTACAGAACAGCCTTCCTCTACTGCTGCAACACTCAAGAGCTTTTACCACAAAGGATGTAGGTGAGACTGTCCAACTTGTTTCATCACTGATTCCAGAGAATATGCTTGCTTCTTAAAGGGTTAGTGGTACTCTGTGGCAGATTTCTTATCTGGTAATGGTCCCTTCCCTGTTCTACAAACGAGTTCTGTTCCCTGTTCTGCAAATGAGTTCCCTTCCCTGTCCTACAAATGAGTTCCCTTCCCTGTTATACAAATGAGTTCCCTCCCTGTCAAACAAATGAGTACCCTCCCTGTTCTATAACTGAGTTGCCTTCCTTGTTCTACAAAAGAGTTCCATTCCCTGTTCTACAAAAGAGTTCCCTTCCCTGTTCTACAAATGAGTTCCCTTCCCTGAGTTCCCTTCCCTGTTCTACAAAAGAGTTCCCTTCCCTGTTCTACAAATGAGTTCCCTTCCCTGAGTTCCCTTCCCTGTTCTACAAAAGAGTTCCCTTCCCTGTTCTACAAATGAGTTCCCTTCCCTGTTCTACAAATGAGTTCCCTTCCCTGTTCTACAAATGAGTTCCCTTCCCTGTTGTTCAAATGAGTTCACTTCCCTGTTTTACAAATGAGTTCACTTCCCTGTTTTACAAATGAGTTCACTTCCCTGTTCTACAAATGAGTTCACTTCCCTGTCAAACAAATGAGTTCCCTTCCCTTCCCCATTCTACAAATGTGTTCCCTTCCATGTTCTACAAATGAGTTTCCTTCCCTGTTTTACAAATGAGTTCACTTCCCTGTTCTACAAATGAACAAATGAGTTCCCTTCCCTTCCCCATTCTACAAATGTGTTCCCTTCCATGTTCTACAAATGAGTTTCCTTCCCTGTTTTACAAATGAGTTCACTTCCCTGTTCTACAAATGAGTTCCGTTCCCTGTCAAACAAATGAGTTCCCTTCCCTTCTCTGTTCTATAACTGAGTTCCCTTCCCTGTTCTACAAACAAGTTTCCTTCCCTCTCCTACAAACGAGGTCCCTTCCCTGTTCTACAAACAAGTTCCCTTCCCTGTTCTACAAACAAGTTCCCTTCTCTCTCCTACAAACGAGGTCCCTTCCCTGTTCTGCAAATGAGTTTCCTTCCCTGTTTTACAAATGAGTTCACTTCCCTGTTCTACAAATGAGTTCCGTTCCCTGTCAAACAAATGAGTTCCCTTCCCTTCTCTGTTCTATAACTGAGTTCCCTTCCCTGTTCTACAAACAAGTTTCCTTCCCTCTCCTACAAACGAGGTCCCTTCCCTGTTCTACAAACAAGTTCCCTTCCCTGTTCTACAAACAAGTTCCCTTCTCTCTCCTACAAACGAGGTCCCTTCCCTGTTCTGCAAATGATTTCCCTTCCCTGTTCTACAAATGAGTTCACTTCCCTGTTCTACAAATCAGTTCCCTTCCCTGTTCTACAAATTAGTTCACTTCCCTGTTTCACAAATGAGTTCACTTTCCTGTTCTACAAATGAGTTCCCTTCCCTGTCCTACAAATGAGTGCCCTTCCCTGTTCTACAAATGAGTTCCATTCCCTGTCAAACAAATGAGTTCCCTTCCCTTCCCTGTTCTACAAATAGTTCCATTCCCTGTCCTACAAATGAGTTCCCTTCTCTGTCCTACAAATGAGTTCTGTTCCCTGTCCTACAAACGAGTTCTGTTCCCTGTCCTACAAACGAGTTCCCTTCCCTGTTCTACAAATGGATTCCCTTCCCTGTTCTACAAATGAGTTCCCTTCCATGTTCTACAAATGAGTTTCCTTCCCTGTTTTACAAATGAGTTCACTTCCCTGTTCTACAAATGAGTTCCGTTCCCTTCCCCGTTCTACAAATGTGTTCCCTTCCATGTTCTACAAATGAGTTCCCTTCCCTGTTCTACAAACGAGTTCCCTTCCCTCTCCTACAAACGAGGTCCCATCCCTGTTCTGCAAATGATTTCCCTTCCCTGTTCTACAAATGAGTTCACTTCCCTGTTCTACAAATTAGTTCACTTCCCTGTTTTACAAATGAGTTCACTTTCCTGTTCTACAAATGAGTTCACTTCCCTGTTCTACAAATTAGTTCACTTCCCTGTTTTACAAATGAGTTCACTTTCCTGTTCTACAAATGAGTTCACTTCCCTGTTCTACAAATGAGTTCCGTTCCCTGTCAAACAAATGAGTTCCCTTCCCTTCCCTGTTCTACAAATGAGTTCCCTTCCCTGTTCTACAAACAAGTTCCCTTCCCTGTTCTACAAACGAGTTCCCTTCCCTGTTCTACAAACGAGTTCCCTTCCCTCTCCTACAAACGAGGTCCCTTCCCTGTTCTGCAAATGATTTCCCTTCCCTGTTCTACAAATGAGTTCACTTCCCTGTTCTACAAATGAGTTCACTTTCCTGTTCTACAAATGAGTTCCCTTCCCTGTTCTACAAATGAGTTCCCTCCCTGTTCTACAAATGAGTTCCCTCCCTGTTCTACAAATTACTTCTTTGGATGAACTTCATTGAATACACAACTGTTGACACCACTGTCAATACATGTAGAGTAAAAAGGTCAGGTAGCTCTGCTTATGTGCTACATCAGCTAGAAATCTCACAATGAAAGGAGGCAAAGTAATGCCCTTTAGTTGTAAAAGTAGACTGTCACAGCCAGAGAATGGCAGCCCTTATGAGACACTTCAAAAGCTCTAGCTCAGTATTCCAATTCCAATCAAATTCAAAGTTCAAATTTCAAGGACATGCACTTACTTTCCACAACAGTTCTATTAGATAGTTTAATACTAAAAAGTGTGCAACTGGAAAATAAAATCACTGTTAACTTTACAACTATAGATGACACAAGTACATTATTTTCTTATAGCACAGTCTGCTTTTTTGTGCATATTAAGAAAAATATGTTTTGTACATATTGCATGTAAAAACAAATGATATAAAATGTTATTTTTTCTTTATTAAGTCAGCAAATGTCATAAGTGCTGGTTTAGTCTCGCATTGCTCATTACAAGAGATATATTTTGCTGCTGTTACAGTAGGCTACCAAAGTTATTTTACATGAGCTCACTTGCTTCTGTGATTTATCCTCCTGAAGGTATATAATTTGTTTCACCACAGAAGCTGCCCCGCTGATAACACAGTCTGTTCTACATTTGTAAATACACATAGTGACAGCATGGTTAAAGTGTATGGCATTGATCCTTCAGATAGTGAGAACATTTGGAATGCATCTTCAGTCATTTGTTTCTGTGCCTTCTGCAACGGCTGGAACTTAACATCTCTTGAATATGTTACCATGTCTTGCTTAGTGTTATTTAGTTTTCTCTCTTTCCTCACTGAGATTTGTTGTGCTTAAAAACTGTAATTATAATTTTACACTGAATGACGTATTTTATCTTTTAGTGCATTTGTTTGTAAAACATTATACATGCACAGTTTGAACTAGTCTTAACATGCCACTTATGTACATGACTGTCATTATAGTCAAGTTTTACAAAACTCATATTTAAGATGTCTTGGATTCTAGATATTTATGCATAATAATGTCTTGAAATAATAAACATGAGATGTCTCCACATCATATAACGTCTTAACATCCAAGCTTCTTCTGTTTTCCATTATCACAACTTATGCAACTTATAGTTTATTTACATGCATCCATTACAAATGCAAGTTGCTTAATTCCTTCCATACCTATTTTTGGATTAGTTAGTTTAGTGAGTTAATGCTGCTGACGCTGCTGTCTGTATCAGGTTGAAGGGTTCAAAACCTCCCCTTTTTACATTACATACACTTTTTAAACACTTTAAAAGTATAAAGAAGATTCCCTTATGATGCAGAAGTAATATCCTCTGTGTAAAGTACAAAAGTACAGTGTTCAATTCTTTTTAGTGCCTTTAAGTCAAAATACAAAGAGTAAACATGGTGTTTAGCATTCCTTCCTCCCCCAGCCCACATCTTCCTTGCCAAAACATTTTTTTTCCAAATGCCTTTGAGGCACAATACAAATAGTACCCTTGGGTGAGGAGGTGAAGAGGGTTTGCCGTGACCAACACCTTATATGCCGATTTTTTTCTTAGAGTCTTTACTGTTCAATATGAAGAGTGTCCCTGGTGTTTAGTGTAGTATCCTGGTGTGTAGTGTAGTATCCCTGGTGTGTAGTGTAGTATCCTGGTGTCTAGTGTAGTATCCCTGGTGTCTAGTGTAGTATCCTGGTGTGTAGTGTAGTATCCCTGGTGTCTAGTGTAGTATCCTGGTGTGTAGTGTAGTATCCCCGGTGTCTAGTGTAGTATCCTGGTGTGTAGTGTAGTATCCCTGGTGTGTAGTGTTCCACCAATCCAAATTATAGGACTTGTTCAGTAGTCTAGGGAAGTATATAGGTGGGACAACCTTGCACACACACACACACACACACACACACACACATACCACATGCACACATACAGTCATACACAGTCTCCATTCATTCATACACCCACACACACACCCACACCCACACTAACCCCCCCTGCTGCAACTTCCCAGGCAGACCAGGCAGACATACACATATGCATGCACTCACAAATGCAGGCCAACACATAGACATGCACACACACACAAATAAACACACACACACACACACACACACACACACACACACACACACACACACACACACACACACACACACACACACACACACACACACACTAACCCCCCCTGCTGCAACTTCCCAGGCAGACCAGGCAGACATACACATATGCATGCACTCACAAATGCAGGCCAACACATAGACATGCACACATCCACAAAAACACACACACACACACACACACACACACACACACACACACACACACACACACACACACACACACACACTAACCCCCCCCCCTGCTGCAACTTCCCAGGCAGACATACACATGCACACACACTCACACATGCAGGCCAACACATATACATGCACACATGCACCCATGCACCCATTTCAACATTACCTATCCTATAAACTTCCTATTACTTGCCTATACCATGATGGATAAAGACAGGCTTGTGGCCATGCTCTAAACACAAGCAGCTGAGTTACTTACATAATGTTAGTGTCTTGCACTGGCACTTCCTTGGGAGGGCACGCCACTAATTACAATATGCCTCTCCCCTGGAATGCCTTAATAGCATATAGCATACACACGGTGACAGCCCACTGTAGTACTGTATGTCTTCCTGCTAAAGCACCATGGTAGGGCTGTTTCTGAATCAGAAAAGTTTAATGCAAGGTGTAGTCCTCATGTGCACATTGCATTAACCCTTCAGAGTCAGGTCCATGGTCATATAGCTGCAGTTAGCTGTTACTGCACATGAAATCTGGATTAGCTGAGTGAATGAATAAGGTAGAAAATTTATGAGACTGGAGTATGACTCTGAAATAGTAATGGACACATGGAATTAAGGATAGGAATATTAAAATGGTCATTTCCATATTTGTTTTCAAGTTTTCTTTTTATGAGATATGTACATGTGCATAATCTATACATTTTGAAGATAATGAGGATATACCTATATCTATATCTACATCTACAGTGGATATAAAAAGTTTACACACCTCTGTTAAAATGCCAGGTTTTTGTGATATAAAAACATTATAACTGACATGTTTATCCAATTACAATGCTAATTTGGTACAACATTTATAACTTATTATAGTAAGATTAGTTCTAGGTATTATAATAAACCATAAATAATAAATATACAAATACATCACCATCTTAATTGCATCTTCTAAAAAGTGCCACAAAATTAGGCATTGGTCTGAATTAATGAATTTGGAAAAAGCTGTGCCGAATAATAGTGAAGGTTTGGCCAGAAAAAAACTGTTCAACCCTAATGTTTTCCCAAAAGATCAGAGCTCATAATAAAATTATTTTATTAATATACAGCCAAAAGCATATAATGATAGTTGATTTATACATGTGTCTTACATCTCAACACACACAGTTTTCTTATTAAATTTTCTCAGTCCTGTAAGGAGTTAAAAAATCAAAACATTTCAAAGTGAAGATTTTCAAAAAGGCGAATTAATGCCCATTAAAAAGATTTATTTCAAAATTAATGCTTCACTAATGTCACTTAAATTAAGAATCAAGAGTTGCCTCATAACCAGTAAGATTATTTTATTACTCTATTGTATCCCAGTAAAGCAATGGATCAAAATTTTCCACCCTTGTCAAGTCTAAATAATGCAAAAGTTTTGAGTAGGACTCATACTCCGTACTACAGTTACTTATTAACCATTCCTGTCTAAACACTCATATTCTCAGTTAATAATCTTTTCATCTGTTAACCAATCCTGTGTATGAAAGTTGCATTTATTTAAAACATTATTTAAAATTTATAAATGAGTTATTACCCAAACTCTTCTTCTGGTTAGGGGTTGCCACAGCAGATCACCTGTCTGCTCATGATTGGCAGTGGAGTTTTGCAGTGCTGAGTTGCCAGCCCAGCACCCAACCTTCCACAGAAGGCACAAAACC
This sequence comes from Protopterus annectens, assembly GCF_019279795.1. Lineage (NCBI taxonomy): Eukaryota > Metazoa > Chordata > Ceratodontiformes > Protopteridae > Protopterus > Protopterus annectens. The sequence goes on along the minus strand of NC_056727.1, from coordinate 25,987,926 downwards.
GTGGGCCAATTTTAGAGTGTCCAATCCACCTACAGCATGTCTTTGGGATGTGGGAGGAAACCGGAGAAAACCCACGCGATCACAAGGAGGACATGCAGACTCCGCACAGAAGGCACCCCAGCTGAGGATCGAACCAGAGAGCCTCTTGCTGTGAGGTGGCAACACTAACCACTGCACCACTGTGACTGCCCTGGAGTTATTACCCAAACTGAACTAAAATGAAAAACGTTTCTCAGTACACTCTCATTTCTTTGTAAACAGTTTGAAATATATATATATATATATATATATATATATATATATATATATATATATATATATATATATTTTTTTTTTTGTTTTGTTTGTGTATATATTTATTCTTACTTCCAAGAATCCAAAAATCCCAGATGAATCATTTTAACTTTTTGTAGCACTTTACTTTATAATATGAATGCACTATCCTACATTACAGCCTCCTAGAATTAAAAAGCTGATATGAATACACTATAATGCACCTTCTAACTACTTGCAACTTTATGGTGCTTTTATCACCAGTACAATATGTTTAAGAATTCCATTTAATACAGAAAGCAGAGTCTGTCTGGCATAGTTTAGCTATCAAGGGCATATGTGCTTGGTAGCACGTGAGTACGTGCTCGCACTTACGCATACACACACTCATTAATATCTTTACTCATTCCTATGTTCATTTATTCATTCTCCTGGAGAGGTTGTGTTTCTTTTGATCACAGTCTGAAGTATGCAAAAGTCCTTCTCTGCATGTAAGGTGACCTTTCACTGCATGCCACAATGGTGATAAGGTTTATGTCACAGCAGTATCTGGTAGATGCTCTGGGGACTTATTTGTCTCAAGTGTGCCCCTAGTGACAATACATTTTATCCTGCTGTAGTGTCCTTGGTAACTGAAAATACTTCAACTTTCAAAGGTAATTTCAATGACGGAATGTCTTAAATAGCAGTTGTGGCACATTGCCATGCAAAACAGGCACCTCAATTAAACTTCTTTCAAATGAGCACAAGCTCCTGCCTCATAAGTGAGCATGACACATTTACATTTCAGAACGACAGATCTGTTGCATGGCTGTAGAATAATGTGTGGAGAATTGCAAAGAGCTTTTTAATACCTCTTTAATAAGCTAATCACTAAAAAACGATATATATATATATATATATATATATATATATATATATATATATATATATATATGTGTGTGTGTGTGTGTGTGTGTGTGTGCGCGTGTGTATGTATAGTCACAAATTAAATTGTGC
>NC_056727.1:25979154-25981654 GCF_019279795.1 Protopterus annectens | reverse complement strand
ATGTAATAAATTTTAGTTAAAAATATTTTTCAAAGGTTTATACTGAAGTACAATGTAAAAGTCCAGCTATAGGTTTTCACTGGTTCATAGGTGTACACCACCAGGGTCTTAACAAGCTTAGCTATGAATCCAACCCAGTGTCCCCATGTATCTTGAGTCTTTATTAGGAGGGGCTATGTTAGTTATGATGGTTCTAGAAGTTATAGCAGGGTATGTTAGTTTGGGCATTAATGTCTTCCTCTGTCTATCAAAGACACGGGGTCCAGACCAAGGGCAAATTTTCAATTTCCCATCCATTGGTCAAGGTTACACTTAAATAGGGTTAGGGATGGACTCTGCTTTACATAGATGGCAAGACTGTTCCAGAGCATGGGGATCCTCTCAAGACACACATCTGTCTTGCCAACGTGTATTATTTGTGTCACGAGCAAAATTTAAATCCTTGGATCTAGTGAATTTGATGTTGTTCGTTTTGTAGATGTGCAAAAGGTCTGTCAGAGCTAGAGCCGAGGATGCCAGTTTCATAATGTAAAAAATAGATGTTTATCCTTCTGATGTTTTCATGGCATCTGTTACAGAAAGCAACTTTAAACCTCAGTGACTCACAGCAAGAGGTTCTCTGGTTCGATCCTCGGCTGGGGTGCCTTCTGTGCGGAGTTTGCATGTCCTCCCTGTGGTTGCGTGGGTTTCCTCCGGGTGCTCCGGTTTCCTCCCACATCCCAAAGACATGCTGTAGGTGGATTGGACACTCTAAATTGGCCCTAGGCATGAGTGCGTACGTGTGTGTGCCTTCTGTGGAAGGTTGGGCACCGGGCTGTCAACTCGACACCATAAAACTCCACTGCCAATCATGAGCAGACAGGTGATCTGCTGTGGCGACCCCTAACCGGGAAAAGCCGAAAGAAGAAGAAGAAATGACAGAAAAAGAGGGAGAATGATATAAATGTTTAAACTCTGAAATATAGACTGAAAGAAGTTGTGAGGATCTAGCCCATTTACTGCATGAATATCCATACTTCAAAGCAATAGTTCAGATATTACCTGACACAGACTTACTTTTGCTGTTATTCAAAAGAACTACCTCAGGTAATAAACATGATTACAAGAAACTGTTTTGGTGGCAAGTAATACTTTCTGCAGTTGCTGAATGTAAATGTTCTGGTAAAATTATTAAAAAATTTCTGCAAATGGCTTTTAAATATGAAGCAGGAGTCATTTTGTAATCAGATGCAGTACCAGATGCAAATTGTAATTTTTGACTTGCACAGAATCTTCAGTCCATGCTGTTGTAATATTGATTAATCTCTGCAGTTACAGATTTACCCACCATCCCGATGTAATAATTATTAATCTAAGCAGTTGCTAATTGTGTTTCAGGACTATGTCAACTAAATTCAAAGATTTTTTTCATATATTTGTTTGTAGTGCAGAGCATTAAATCAAGAAATCCTTTTTCTGAAATTCTTTTCATGAATCAGTTAATCAATGAATGACCAATGAATAAATAAAGCAAATGACCTATATCTTAACCTCTCCCTTGTTTCATGTCATACCTACAGCAAATCCTACCAGATCACCAGGAAGAGACTTCCCTGGGCCTGCAGAGGTGGTTCGAGAATCGAGCAGTACAACAGGCATGGTTGTTGGAATTGTAGCTGCAGCAGCATTGTGCATTCTAATCCTTCTTTACGCCATGTACAAATACAGAAATCGTGATGAAGGATCATATCATGTAGATGAGAGTCGAAACTACATCAGTAACTCAGCACAGTCTAATGGGGCTGTGGTGAAGGAAAAACAGCCAAACAGTGCTAAAAGTTCAAGCAAAAACAAGAAAAACAAGGATAAAGAATACTATGTCTGATCACTCTTAAAATAAAGAAACAGTTGTATAGAAATAGTATTCATTTTATCTGAGACATAATACAAAACTTAACTTAATCTTTTTATGAAGCACATTAAACAGAGAGAGGAAGTGCAAAATGAAGGAAGAGATGGTTAACATTTAAAAAAGATGAACATGTTTTGTTGGTGCTCAAAGAAAATGGAGCCAAACCTTACACCTTAGAGTGTTCCCACTTCTGCTGCCTGGCTTTATATGTTGCCGAAACATTTTCTTGAAAAATAAAGTGACACTCAAGACTTCACTCATTGTCATGAGTACTTGAAAGACAGAAGTAGAATACAAAGAAATGTGTGCTTATTGCTCTGGTTTTAGGCAATGTACTAAGTTAGGACTACTGTCACAAATAGGTTTGACTGAATTTGGGGCTCACCTATTACCTGAATGAGGTTGCTGCCTTTTGAAAAGAGGTGAATGGACTTTGCATTTCCAAATCAAGTACAGGCACAAGAGAAGACTTACGTAAAATAAGTAAAAATAAAAATAAAAAAAAAAACTTTCTGAAGGAGAAAAATAAACAGTGAGAAAGCCTTAATTTCTGTGATGTGAAATGAAAGGCATTATTCCATAAAATGCAAGAAGGCAGAGATGCAATCA
>NC_056727.1:25901654-25974154 GCF_019279795.1 Protopterus annectens | reverse complement strand
TAAATATGTCTCATAAATATCAGCCACAAAGATAGGTTGAAATATATTTAATAATAAATAAAAAAAGAACAAGACAATGCTCAAACAACACAGCAACTACAGAGTTCAGAATCACAGGAAATATTTTAAAACAACATTGCAGAACAGTCTCAAATAAATTACAGAAAACATCTAAACTAATCTTTACTACATTCCTATCTATATCTAAAAAATGCTATGCCCTAAATAACTTACAGAGCAAGGCAAATGCAGATGAGTGGATGCCTTGCTAAGTAAGAAAAAAAGTGCAGATAGAAAATTCCAGTGGAATAGTACCAGTTTATTCCAAGTCCAAAAGCACAAAGCCACACAATATCACAGCAACATGAACGCAAATTAATATACACAAGCGTTTTCGTCTTGTATTAAAGACTTCATCAGATGAATGACAAATCCATTAGTGACCTGTAATATATAGTTCCATTAATTGAATAATCTACTAATCAAATAAAATCAATTAAAAACACTTAAAACAAAATTCACATTAATTATTGTTGTAAAAACATTCAGTATATATGTAAGTTATTAATTACGCTAAAAAATTCATTGCAGTTTATATGTAAGTAAGTACCCTATTACAACTTTAAGAATTCATTTATTATGTTAAAAAATATATAATAAGAAATAAATGAATAAATAAAAAAATGAATTTCATTCTAAATCTAATACCATTGTCTCTCAATTGATTACTGCCATCTCATGGCTAATCTAGGTAGTGCCTGTTTCATCTTTATAATTTGGCAGACCTTAGTTTTAATAGGGGTTTGATAGAAATAAATTCATTTAAACCAGGGAGGTGGTCCACTTGTAGGGATACCTGCCATCATAATTCCCTGAATTCTATCGTGTCCTCCCAAGGGCCACCTCTAATATTGGTTTTAATTTGTTCCAAAACCATAAATCCAAAAGCAGCTTCTGGGCAGGTTTTTAAAGTGATTAAAAAGTGCATTAGTTTCTTTGTTAACTGAAATTTCATATATATGCTCGCATATCCTTCTCTTGAGCATTCTTTCAGTTTTTCCAATATAAAAGGAACCACATTTTTTACACACTGCTAAATAAATTATTCCTCTGGAATCACAATTATAATAATCAGTACTATAAACCCATCTTCTTCTACTCTCCAAATAGTATTTATCTATATTAAGAATATAAGGACATTGTTTGCATCGGCCACATTTAAAGGTACCTTTTCTTCCGTTATTTTGTGGCCCTCCCTGTTTATTTTCCAACATACCTTTCATGTTAATTGAATTTTTGTAAGTAATCTTCTGTGGTATGGTCTTCACAAAATCGAAGTCAGTAATGGCTATAAAGGTTCACCACTCCTTTAAAAATATCTTTTTCACAAAATTATTAATACCATTGTATTCCAAAATTAGATTAAGTCCATAATTTTCCCCATTAATCTCTTGGTTCAATGGTATTCCCTTTATTATTTATAATGGGTTGAAATTTGGTTAACCTCCTTTCCTCTACGTCTTTTCTTATATGACTTACAAAATCAAATGGGTACCCTCTTTCTAAAAACATGCTTTGTAATAATTCACATTCAATAATAAAATCTTGGTTACTACTAGTCATTCTGCTGCCTCTTACAAACTGTCCCTTGACTATATTTTTCTTACAGTGTTTTGGATGTGCACTTTCATAATGTAAGAAGGAATTGCAGAATGTAGGCTTCCTATATACTCTACTTTCAAAATGCATGTCTTTCTTATAAATTTCTATATCTAGGTAAATTAAATTATAATCAGAAATTTTGGGTGTAAATTTTAAAAAATTGGTTGTATTGTTAATATACACCATAAAATCATTCAACTTGTCTATCCCTGCTGTCCAAAAAATTACTATATCATCAAGGAATTTATGATATAATGTCCAACAATTGTTGAATGCAGAATTAAAGATATATTTCTCTTCCCATTTGATAAGAACCAAGTTGGCGTAGGTAGGGGCACAGGCAGCTCCCCTAGCTACCCCTTGTATTTGTTGATAAAATTCTCCATTAAAAAACAAAAAAATATTCTTTAAAATAAGTTCCATTAACCAAATACTAACTAATGTTTCATTTTGTGTGAAGGTATTATCTTCATATATAATTTCTTCCAGCATTTCCATCCCTTCTTTGTGTGGTATTGAGGAAAATAAGTCAATAATGTCTATAGTAACAAATAACAGATTTTCATGGTTTAATTCATCTGAGACTTCTTTTAACAAGTCCCAGGAATCCCTTAACACTGTTTTTTTTAGATGTCCAACGTTTCTTAAGCTTATTGTCTACATATTTTGCCAAAGGATATGTTTTCGACCCTTCTGCTGCCACTATTGGTCTAAAAGGAGGGTCTGTTTCACATTTATGTATTTTGGGTATACCAAATATTGAAGCATTTTTGGTTTCTCTACCTTCAAATAATTATAAGTTCCTTGGTCAATTAGTCCATCATATAACATTTCATTAATACTAATATCTATTTTGTTATATGCTATATTAGTCTCATTGAGGGAAACATTGGTATATCTATTGTCGTCCCATAGGAGGGTGTGCATTTTACTCTCATATAAAATATTATCCATAAATACAACCCCACCCCCTTTATCTGGTTTCATGACTCTAAGATTGGAGTCACTTTTTATTTCGTACAAAATTTGTTTTTCTTCCTTACTTATATTTTCTTTAAAACCTATTTTGTTGTATTCTTTTCTTATTTCCATTTCTAAAACCTTTTCAAGATTTTTTAGTTGGGGATGTAATGGGGGGTTAAAAATACTTTTCCTTTTTAGTTCTCCCCCATTTCTATCTTGATTATCGGAAAACAAAATGTTTAGGTTAACTTTCCTCACAAAAAAGTTTAATATCCAAATAAACTTCTAGTAACATCTCTTTTTTTATAAGGAATGAACTTAAAACCTTTTGAAAATAGTAAAAAATGTTCCTTTCTAATTTCTACATTACTAAAACTGTATATAGTAAAGTTATTAAAAGTGTACTTGCTTCCATCCCCTACAACATCTATGTTATTAGCGGGGGGGGGGGTCTGGGTGGTGAGTCCTTAAAATCTCCCCCTTCCCCTCCCCATTCTCCCCCATTCCTCTGAAAATTTATTTCATGGGTATTATTCCTATTCAACAGTCTCTGATCTATGGACAGGGGGATAATCTCTGTCATAGTTATCTACTACTTCATGTAAGGGTAATTCATTCATTTCATTTTCAACACCAGATATTTCATAGCTGGGTTTATTGTAATTGTTGTAATGAGGTTTAGGGTAACTTATTTTATTTTTATAATCTTGCACATCTCTTTGTAATTTATTCATTTTCCTTTTAATCAGGTCACTACATTTGTTGTCAACTTCATCTCTTATCTTAAAATAATTAATTTTTTCTTCCTCAATGGTAAAAATTAAATCATCCTTAATTTGTCGATCTATTTCATTTATTTCTTTCTGAAGTACTTCTTGACATCTAATGTTGTCCCTTATTATGAGTCTAAGCATGTCACAACCACATTTGTTAAATAATTCAATCAGCTCATTATACATTTCAGAATCTTTTGTTACATTGTTAGGAAATTTATCCAACCGTAATCCTTTCGGTACTATCTCTCTTTGAATACATTCATTCAAATACTCATTCTCGATGCAATATGTTCTGTATTTAACCATTAATTTATAAAGGTTATCCAATTTTGTCTTATACGAGTCTCCCCCGCCAACAGTTTTACTTGCATCAACATTAGTTTTAAAAGAATATTTCACATTAAGCTAGTCTTTGAGGTCCATAGCCCCTTTGTTGGGTAAATTGTGTACAGTACCTTTTGTTTTAGCTCTAAAGTCACACCTAGCCATTCCCCTTTCAGGGTTCATTTCTCCACTTTTAGTAGCCCCATTTGCACCTGTTTGAAAAACGCCTGGAGTATTAGCTGGATTAAAAGTTGGACTACTCATCTCCCTAGGATCGCCGACGTCTTCCAGGACGCCAATAAGCTCCCTTGGGTTGTCGTGGTGCAAGGCATTACTTCCGCTTCCTACTACGTGACGTGGAGCTAAGTTCCGGTAAATCCCTACCAGGGATTGGCTTAAAGGGGTTAGTAGGTCTATCAGTTCGGTGAGTTGTCCAATGAGTTTTCGACTTTGGCCCAGTTCGTCCGGCCCCCTGGATTCCCCAGGTACGATCGCCTCCATCTCTCCCACAGTAAAACAACCAGATAAGAAAACGAAATACTGCTAACTTCTGCACAAAAACCAACCAGTAAGAACAAAAAGTGCAGATAGGAAATTCCGGTGGAATCGTACCAGTTTATTCCAAGTCCAAAAGCACAAAGCCACACAATATCACAGCAACATGAACGCAAATTAATATCCACAAGCGTTTTCGTCTTGTATTAAAGACTTCATCAGATGAATGACAAATCCATTAGTGACCTGTAATATATAGTTCCATTAATTTGTTATGTTAAAACATATATAATAAGAATTTATTTCTTATTATATATTTTTTAACATAATAATTGAATTCTTAAAGTTGCATTACATATAAATTGCAATGAATTGTTTAGCGTAATTAATAAATTACATATATACTGAATGTTTTTACAACAATAATTAATGTGAATTTTGTTTTAAGTGTTTTTAATTGATTTTATTTGATTAGTAGATTATTCAATTAATGGAACTATATATTACAGGTCACTAATGGATTTGTCATTCATCTGATGAAGTATTTAATACAAGACGAAAACGCTTGTGGATATTAATTTGCGTTCATGTTGCTGTGATATTGTGTGGCTTTGTGCTTTTGGACTTGGAATAAACTGGTACGATTCCACTGGAATTTCCTACCTGCACTTTTTGTTCTTACTGGTTGGTTTTTGTGCAGAAGTTAGCAGTATTTCGTTTTCTTATATGCCTTGCTAGGTCCAAGACAAGATACAAAATGCACAGTCATTCTCTGAGAGAGTTCTTAAATTACTATCAAACATTACTGCTGGGTCAGTATGGATGACATTACTCTGTCACCTGCCTTCAGTTCCCAGGCTAGCAGATACTAACAGAATTTTAACATCTCTGTGCGAGAAGTACATATCTCAGAAGTGCATCAACTAGGGAGTCATAGAGCAATAAAACACTTTACATTTTAAACATAGTAAATACTTCTCACCAAGACAATAAAAAAACTTCTAGCTGTAGACATACTGTCTTCTTGCTGCAATGAAACTAACTTTTATAGCAAATCATAAAGCACTTAGTTTCAACTTATTTTTCTTGAAGTTTTGTAAGTTAATCTTCTATGTTCCAGCAGAGTATGCTGTGGTGACATTCTTGAAGCTCAGTACATAGCATACAGTTCTGTATAAATCATATCAATTTTCACAAATGACATAGAATTGTTTACAAAATTCCAGATAGGAACCACTCAAAAATGAAACACCAAGTAACACCAAAGACTCGGTAGTTTGGTTACAATAAAGGTTGTTTTCCGAAAACCAGAAAATCTGTTTCACCAAGAATCACACCCAAAATCCGCAAAATCAAAACTCTTTATTAACTAACAACAAGAAATGGATTTAGCTCTTTCATCTCCGCACTGGAGACCTCATCAGAATCAATTCTTAGCACTTCTTTTATACACAACCACTTAAAAACAATTAAAAACAATTGAACTTAATAAGAATCAATCAAGTAATCAGTCAGATAATGTGACAAAACATAATATCATTGGCTGGCCATGTTGATTCTCTTAAAACACCATAAACAGTACGTCTTTCTTTTAAAGCTGGAAGAGACATAGAAATATGTGTGAAATATAAAATGTATTATAATATATTTTATATGTATATAGATGTAGATATCAATGCATATAAATGTCAATACATATAAATATATGCATTAAGGACATTGTGTAATACCTGAACCACATGTATTCAACATTGGAAATATTTGCTTATAATAATGTGTAAGTAGGTGAGTATGTAGATGTTGTAGGTGTATTGATACTCCATTCCATATATGCCACACACTTCCTTATTTTCATATACCATAAAATAAATTCATTATAAATAGACAGGTATAACTAGACATACCAAATACATAGGAAAATAGGTATAAAAAATGTAAAATGTATAATGTATAATGCATAATGTATAATGTATAAAATTTCATATATACGGTTTAATATAAGTATAAATATAAATATGAATATGATTGTGGATATAAATTGATAATATAATAATAAGTAAATAAATGAATGAATATATTCACAAATGTTTACTTCTGTGAATATATATAAATATAGAAAAATGTAAAAAATCTATATAGTAAGAATCATATAAAAGTGTCATATAAAGTATCAATACACCTACAACATCTACATACTCACCTACTTACACACTATTATAAGCAAATATTTCCAATGTTGAATACATGTGGTTCAGGTATTACACAATGTCCTTAATGCATATATTTATATGTATTGACATTTATATGCAATGATATCTACATCTATATACATATAAAATATATTATAATACATTTTATATTTCACACATATCTCTATGTCTCTTCCAGCTCTAAAAGAAAGATGTACTGTTTATGGTGTTTTAAGAGAATCAACATGGCCAGCCAATGATATTGCTATGTTTTGTCACATTATCTGATTGATTACTTGATTGATTCTTATTAAGTTCAATTGTTTTTAATTGTTTTTAAGTGGTTGTGTATAAAAGAAATGAAAGAAGTGCTAAGAATTGATTCTGATGAGGTCTCCAGTGCGGAGATGAAAGAGCTAAATCCATTTCTTGTTGTCAGTTAATAAACAGTTTTAATTTTGCGGATTTTGGATGTGATTCTTGGTGAAACGGATTTTCTGGTTTTCGGAAGACAGCCTTTATTGTAACCGAACTACCGAAAATACCAGATAGACTAGCTGGCAGTGTCCAGTATCTTCCCTCCCCGAAAACTCAAGCTAGTTTTTCATGTGACCCTTGAGAAACATTGCTTGAGAAGGTTAAGCCTATCTGGGAATACCTTACCCCATTCCCTGTCTTGACAGCCCATCTGCATTGGCAGTCTTAACCCCACTGCAGTGCTGCACTGTCATATCATATGCTTGCAACCCTAGGCTCCACCTTAGTAACTTGGCATTTTGTAAGCTGGCCTGATGTAGCCATGTTAAGGCATTGTGGTCTGTAACTACAGTGAATTTCCTTCCAATCAGATAAGGCTGACGTTTCTGCAGTGCCAGCATTATGGCTAGGCATTCCTTTTCTACAGCTGCAAAGCATTCCTCCCTGGGTTGGAGCCTGCAACTGAGATAAACCACTGAGTGCTCTTACCCCTCTGAGGAAACCTGGCTAAGTACAGCCCCCACCTTATGGTTTGAAGCATCCACCTGCACAACAAATGTTTTACTTTAATCTAGATTGGGTAACACAGGGGGTCCTCCCAAAGCTCATTTAAGCTTCTGAAATGCCTGCTCACATGCTGGGGCCCACACAAACTCATCTGGCCTGTTTTTCCTTGTCAGATCTGTGAAGGAGCACCTTAGTATTAAAACGGGGGACAAACTTTCTGTAGTACCCTGCTGTCCCTAAGAATGCCCTCACCTGCTTTTTATTAACAGGCGCAAGCCATGCCTACATGGCTTCCACTTTGGCAGGTTCTGTCCTGATCTTACCATTCCCCACACTATGTCCCAGGTAGGAGACCTCTGCCATACTCACCTGACATTTGCTGGGCTTAATGGTCAACCCTGCTCTCTGTAGTATGCCCAACACCTCCCTAACATGCTGAAGGTGCTCTTGCCAGGAATGGCTGTAGATGGCAATATCATCAAGGTAAGCACAAGCAAAATCTATTGCTCCTCCTAAGATATGATCTTCCAGTATCTGGAAAGTCACTGGGGCATTTTCCATCCTAAAGTGCATCTTCATGAACTCATACAAGTCAAAAGGAGTCACAAAGGCTGACCTCTCTCTAGCACTGGGAGTGAAGGCCACCTGCCAATAACCCTTGGTAAGATCAATAGTGGTAAGATACTTAGCCCCACCCAGCTGCTCTAGGGCTTCATCTGTATTTGCATGGGGTAAGCATCTGACTCTGTGTGACTATTTAATTTCCTGTTGTACACACAGAACTTGGTGCTGCCATCCTTCTTTGGTACCAGCACCACTGGGGAGGCCCAGGGACTGCTGGACTCCTGAATTACCCCTAGTTCCAACATTTCCTGTATCTCCTCCCTCAGAGTCTGTTTGAATCTCTCAGGCACCCTATAAGGAGCCTGCATAATAGGCTTTTGTGATCCTGTATCCACATGGTGCTGCACCACGTGGGTGTACCCTGGTTTCCCAGTGAACATGTCTCCAAACTCCTGTAACACTGCTCGGATGACTCAAACCTGGGTATGAGATAGCAGCTGGCACATTACTACCCCTTCCATTGAGGTGTCAGTCCGAGCCTCACTGAGGAGATCAGTTACCAGATTCTGCTGAGACTCCTCCTGCCATCCACTGCAAATACTCAGCACAAGGGCCTCCCTATCATGGTAAGGTTTCATCATGTTAACATGGTGCAATTTGTGCTCCTGCCTCCTGCCCAGCAGTTCTACCATCAATGACCTTCCTTACCACCTTGTAGGGTCCCTCCCAAGCTGCCTGCATATTGTTGTGTCTGACAGGAATGATAACCATTTCCTGCTTTACTACAGCATACTCCCTAGCTCGAGCATTCCTGTCATACCAGACCTTTTTCTGCTGTTAGGCTTCTGTCAGGTTCTCCTGGGCCAAGCCCATGAGTTCCCTGTGCCTTGTCCTGAGGATTAGGACATATGCCACAACAGATTCATTGTGAGATTCACACTCTCCCACTCATCTCAAATCAAATCTAGAGGTCCCCTCACCCTATGCCCATACAACAACTCAAAGGGTGAAAAACCTGTGGATTCCTGGGGCACATCTCTGTAAGGAAACAGAGGGGACAAATATTTGTTCCACTTCCACTTAAACTGGTCTGCAAATGCCCATAGCATCATCTTGAGTGTAGAGTTTAACCTCTCAACAAGACAATTGGTCTGGGGATGGAAAGGTCTGATCTTTAGGTGCTTCACCCCACAGTACTTCCACAGAGAAGCCAGCAGGTCTGACATGAAATTGGTACCTCTGTCAGTCAGTATTTCTTTTGGGAAACCTACCCGGCTGAAAATTTCTACAAAGCACTTGCCACCATTTCTGCCTCAATGGAGGACAGAGCCACTGCCTCAGGGTATTTGGTAGTATAATCTACTACCACTAGAACTTACTTTTTCCCTGTGGAACTTGGGGTACTCAGAGGCCCCACAATATGCATAGATTACCTCTGAAATGGCTCAAAATCACAGACAAAGACATCAAAAGAGCTTTCACCTTACTTCCTGCCTTGTCTACCTTTTGGCACTGCTCACAGGTCCTGCAGTACCTTGTTACATCTCTGGAAATCCCAGGCCAATAGAAGTTCTGCATAATATGTCTCCTGGTACGTTTTTTTGCACATATGACCTGCAAAGGGAATATCATAGGCTATGGCTAGAAGTGCCAGATAGTAGGCTTTGGGTACTACCAACTGTTGTATTCTCTCACCCTCTAGCCCTCCATCAGGGGTCCACTCTCTATATAGTAATCCTTTGTCCCAGTATACAGATTCCTCTTTCACTTGAGAATTAGGTGCCTCACTAGATACCTCCCTCAGGCCTTGTAACATAGGGTCTGAGAGCTGAGCCTGTCTCAACTCTCCATTTGTAACCCTTCCCAGGTCCCCTTCCACAGGCAGTCTGGTATTCTCTGACAGCAGTGCCTCACTGTCAGCCTGGGTACTACTTCTCACTTCTGACCTTACAGTCACTCTGTCCAAGGGAACATCAGTACCTACAAACAGCTGTGGCTCACTTTCAGTCTCACTGCTAAAGGGTAGCTCCCTCCCTGAAGTAACCACCTCACCAGTCCTGGTTGCAAGTGTGTGGTCTGTCTGGGTCTGCCTCAGGCTACCAGACACACATGCTTGTCTCCAAGCCTGACTGCATGTAACTGTGTGCACACATGGTACTGCATTGTCAAAATCATTCCCTATCAGGACATCTGCAGGGATATCCTCAAACACACCTACTTGCTGGATCCCTTTTCCACCCTCCCAGTCAAGTTGAACCCTAGACCATGGTATTTGGAATGGGATCCCTCCTAAAGCTCTGACTGGAGTAGACTGCCCAAGCAGGTAGTGGTCCTCTGCAATCATTGCAGTCTTTTACAATTATTAGGTCAGAGGTTGTGTCTCTCTTAGCCATGGCCTCTTTCCCATTCACTAAGATAGGATATAACCTCTTGTGGTAGTTCGGTATCCTTGTTGTCTCGAGACAACTTATTGTTGGTGTTTTGTCATTCCCACTTAATGGCTCACCCACCTTTTTTTCACCACCTTGCCTCCATGGGCATATTTGTGCTACATGACCCCACTGGTTGCATTTAAAACATTTAACCCTTGGTCCTGGATGTGTACCTAGACTATTAGAAGACTCTGTTGAGGCAGTCTGGGCTGCCCACCATGGGTTCCCTTACACCCATGAGCAGCAATGAGTATCCCTTTCCTATGCAGTGATGCCATCTTGCTAGGTATAGGTCTCCCTTCTTCCCCAACTCATCTGCAGTAGTGCATTGTATATCAGCTAGCCAGATTCTCATGTCTTCAGGCAAAGTGCTAAGGGCTTGTTCCCTCACCAAAGGGTCTGCCAGCCCTTCAAAAATGGTGACCTGACATCTACTCACCCACCTATGAAAATAAGTGCTTAGTTCAGCAACATATTCACACACACTTTCATCTGCCTTGCATCGTTGCTCACAAAACATTTTTCTATAAGCTTCAGGTGTTAACTTAAAGCATTCCAACAAACACATTTTGATTGTATTATAATTTAAGCAATCAGTATCGGAACATTTAGAAATTACAGTTACAGCTTTACCGTGGAGTGAGGGGATCAGGAACCATACCCAGAGCCCTTGGTCAACATTATACTGTTTACAGACCCTCTCAAACATATGAATGAAACTCTCAAAATTGCCCCCCCTGTAAATTGTGGAAAAAATGTACTGACCTTTGTTGCTTCTGGGGTTCAGTTACTCCCTTCCCCATTACCTCCATGATTCTGGTGAAGAGTCAGCATCTCCTTTTCATATTTCCTCTGCCTCTCCTTCTACTCAGCTTCCATGCATTGCATTTTCTAATTTTACTCAGCCTTCAGACATGAAAGCTTCTCATTTTTCTCTGTCTGTAGATGTCTCAGGCATTGCAATTTTTCTCAGTCTCTAGATGTCTCAGTCTCTCTGCTGCCTCTAATTCCAAATGCGTGGCCTCCAGCTCAAGTTTGTTTAACTCCAGATGGATTTTTAAGTTCACTGTGGAAAGGTTGAGCTGTCCATTTTCTGAGAGTTGTACATCTCCACAGCCAGTCTGATTGTCCTCTTGATTGCTATTCTGCAATGCAACTGTGACTAAAGCTGCAATCATGTCTGTTTTAGTCAGGTTGGCATGCACCAGTCCTTTAGCCTGGCACATCTCCGCCAATTGGCTCCTTTCAAGCTTGCCATACTCCTCTGCTGACATGCTTGCCTGCTCTCCTCACTAACTAAGCTAACAAAAAAATAAAATAATTGTGATATGAACTCTGAATGTTCAGTGCATGACTGATTGAGAGTACAAACACCTTCAGTGACCATTGTACACAAGCAAGAGGAATTCAATATGCACACCACTACAAGCCAATTAATATGTGGTGTAGCTAACTCACCACTGTCAACCAATTAATATGTGATGTGGATATCCCACCACTGCCACCAAGTAATATGTGATGCCCCTGCACTGACCCAGTAATCAAGGATCCTTGATCCTCACTACTGGCAACAGTGAGAGGTATACACAATGGGAGGATGACAAGTACACCTGCAGTAAAGTACAATTTCCCTTAAAAGCACACATGGGTCACAGTCAATCTGGGACTGGTTTCTCCCTCTTTCTCCAGATCCCCAGTAAGACTCCCCACTGGCATAGCTATAGGGTTAAGATCTCAGCTGAGGGGTCAAGCCAAGACCTCCAGCACCCTCTGTCCAACCAGTGCTTCATGCCCCTGCCCAAGTAGCTGACACACACACACGCTTTGAGATTTGATTTATATACAACACACAGACACTCCTGGGGAAGGCTGACACAGGTTTACTAGCTATGCCTCCTTCTACCCAGACTAACATAGTTATCACTGCCACTGACCCCTCTTTATCAGTTACTTAAGCCCCTTACAAAGGGTGACCAATCCTACTGTGTAATATTACTATTATCCAAAGGGTAAGTGTGACCAAGACTTGCAAGGCTATTTAGGAGAGGCCAATACAATGTCACCAAATACATACTCAAGTACTCTAAAAGCTTTAATATGTCTCACAAATATCAGCCACAAAGATAGGTTTAAATATATTTAATAATAAATAATAAAAGAACAAGACAATACTCAAATAACACAGTAACTACAGAGTTCAGAATCACAGGAAATATTTTAAAACAACATTGCAGAATAGTCTCAAATAAATACAGAAAACATCTAAACTAATCTTTACTATATTCCTATTTATATTTAAATGATACTGTGCCCTAAATAACTTACTTACAGAGCAAGGCAAATGCAGATAAATGGATGTTCTTCCTAGGTCCAAGAGAAGATACAAAATGCACAGTCTTTCTCAGAGTTTTTAAATTAATATCAAACATTACTACTGGGTCAGTTGGGATAGCATCACTCTGTCATCTGCCTTCAGTTCCTAGGCTAACAGATACTAACAGAATTTTAACATCTCTGTGTGAGAAGTACATATCTCTCAGAAGTGCAGCTGCTAGGAAATCATAGAGCAATAAAACACTTTGCATTTTAAACATAGCAAATACTTCTCCCCAATACAATAGAAAAAAAAGCTTCTAGCGCTAGACATCCTGTTTGCTGCAATGAAACTCACTTTTAAAACACATCATAAAGCACTTAATTTCAACTTATTTTCTTGAAATTGTGTAAGTTATTCTTGTATGTTCCAGCAGGATATGATGTGGTTACAATCTTGAAGCTCAGTTCATAACACACAGTTCTGTATAAATCATATCAATATTCATAGATGGCATAGAATTATTTACAAAATTCCAGATAGCTGAGCTGGCAGTGTCACGGTCATGCATGAAAAAATGGCTTTTTTTTAAATCACCTTATATTCCTGTATCCCATTCCCATATGGAGTATATATCTAGCCTTAGCATTTGTTTCATTTGTGTAGCATAATTAACTTACTAGGCCAATAGCCTCCTTTTTTAAAGGATGTGTGAGAAGCTCTGTTTGGTTAAGTGACTTTATCAGAACTATAGCATTTTTAGATTAAGAACGAGGGAATGAAACCCAGAGAAACAAGATGAAAAATCATTAATTGTTCATGACATTAACCATCTTTGTTGAACTGCCATTATTCTAGACATTTAGTTTCCTTCCTCTTGTACATTTCTCTGCTATCAATCCTGCTTTAATGTATAACTCTCAACTGTCCAGATTTTTCAGAATGTCTAGATCTTGCCTTATATTCTTGATCTGTTCCTCATAAAATCTGTTGTTTTCTGGCAAATCATTGAAGCCATTAAATAATTATATACAGCTGAGTTTTGAACTTCATATCCTTCAGAAAATATGTGCCAACACAAAACTTGTTATTCTAACAACTTTCTAAAGTTATAAGTGCAATATTTAAATTTTGTCCCTATTTTGTATTCCCCCTCCAAATTTTTGGACTTGTCCAGATTACTTGTGCTAAGAGGGTGCGAGGTATGCTTTAATGCATTTGAATAACATGAGTCACCTGTCCAAGCCTCTACATTAATTTAAAATCAGGATATTTGTAACTTTATGAGGATGTACATTTATGAGCAATGAATTGATTGAGCACTCCAGAAATAGGCTCATAAGTTCATAGGAGATTTCTAAGATATTTATTCAAGAGACCTTACAAGCCTTCGCAGTTTTATCCAGATTTTACTCAATTTTCTATCCCTGGAGAAAGATAGCAAGGGTCAGCAAGTGGGATTTTGACAATTTTTACAGACTACCTCTGTCCATAATGGACATGGGCACCACCCTAAAAGTCAGTTTGTGATTTCCCATACATTGGTCCAGATTGTGCTTGAAGACGTACAGGGAAGGGCTCTGCCTCATGTGAAAAGGAGGCCTATTCCAGAGAAGGGTTAATATTAGGAACATTAATCTATCTATCTAGCATGATCTATTCATGTCAAAGATCAGGTTTAGAACTTTGGAATTGGTAACCCTCATGCAGTTATTTTTGCAAATATGGAACATTTCCATCAGGGCTGGGTCAGAAACTGACTTGTAGGTCAGCCACATATCACCCTTCAATAATCGGTAGGAAACTGAATACAATGTTAGGGCTTTTAATAGATATGCATATGACATGAGCAGTATCCTACCTTCACCAAGAATGATGCCACAATACAGAGATAAGATGATCAGCTTTAACAATTGGCTTAAACACTGGTGTCATTCAAAGGGGATCCAGTGTCTGTCTGCCTGGGATGACATGCTGGACAAGCCACGCTGCTTCGCAAGGGACGGCTTGCACCTGTCACCCCTGGGATTCCGGATATTGGCAAAGGCTCTTGCCACCCCCATAGTGCCTTTTTTAGGCAAGGCTCAAATTCTAAACCTACCACCCTAGAACACAAAAAGGAAAAAACTAAGGGTAATGCTGCTCAATGCCAGAAGTCTAAATCTCAAAATGCACGCACTCGAGGCCCTTCTCAGTATGGAGAACATCGATGTCTGTGCTGTGACAGAAACCTGGTTCAAGGCTCCTGAGAGCACCCCGCGCTATCAGGTTTTACCTCATATCATGCGTTCCGGCCCCAAAATCTGGACAATACCAAGAAAGGAGGGGTATCCATATTCATCAAGGACACCCACACCTCAAGACTGGTGGCAACGCACGATGCATCGGAGACCATCCAGGTGCAATTAACCATAGGCAAGACTGCTCTGCAAATTGTAGCATGTTACAGGCCACCCTCACAAACTCAGGAACCTCACATGGCCTTCCTGAAAACACTAGAGGGATAAATGTATCACCAAACACCATCATACTAGGTGACTTCAATTACCCTAATATAGACTGGGAACACTACTCAAGCCCAAACACCCTAGCCCAAAAGTTCCTGGAATTCATAAACTCAAATGCCATGGAACAACTAGTCACCATCCCCACAAGAGGAGATAACATACTTGATCTCATCATCACGAACATGGGAGCACAATGTTCAACACCGGAGGTGTTCCCCTCACTGGTGAGATCAGACCACAAACTAATCTCGCTGGAGGTCCTCATCCCACCCCCACCTGAAATAAAAAAGACCACAGTAAAGAACTTCACAAAAGCCGACTTCACACTTCTAAAGACTAGTGTGGTCTCCTTTAAGGCCCCGAGCAGTGGAAAACAGTACTCAAGCCGCTGAATCACTTACAAATGCCTTCTACCAGCACCTGCAGGACTGCATGGATAAGGCAATCCCAAGCAAAACAAAGACTCTTTGTACCAAAGGCAAGCATCCAGTCTGGTGGACCCCAGCCATAAACAAACTCTACAACAAAAGGAGGAAGCTACTACAAGATAGAGCAAAATCCTTAAAAGGTAAGACACCCTTGATCACTATAAGTAAAAACTAAGAGCTCTCATAAAATCATCCAAAGCAAATTTCGAGAGAAAATAGCTAAAGACTCAAAAGACAATCATAAGGCCTTCTTTAGCTATGTTAGAAACCTGGGAGGAAACTCCCAGATATGCTCAGAGCTAGTTCAAAATGATGTGAAGATTACTGATCCTACAGACATTGCCAACATACTGGCTGACAGGTTCAGTGCAAACTTCTCCCCCCCAAAAGGAGAGATATCTATACCAAACGATTGCAGCCCCCCAAACATCTCCAGCGCCCAAGTGAGAACTGCTCTCTCCAAAGCAAAAAACACAGCATCCATGGGACCTGATGGTGTCCCGGCTGTGTGCTCCATGAACTCAATGAGGAATTAAACCCACAGCTAGGACAGCTGTTTAATCAAAGTCTTACCTCTGGATACGTACCCAGGGAGTGGCGCACTGCAACTGTGGTACCACTTCACAAAGGCGGTGCCTCCACCGACCCTGGAAATTACCGCCCATTAGCTTGACAAGCCTTATCTGCAAAGCCATGGAGAGGATCATAATGGACCTCATAAATAAAGACATAGGAATTTGCAGACTTTGGATCCAACCCAGTTTGGCTTTGTCAAAGGCAGATCATGCCTTTTAAACTTGGTTGACTTTTTGAAACAGTCACCAAAGCCATTGATGAGGGAAAGGCAGTCCATACAGCCTACCTCGATCTGGCTAAGGCCTTGATACAATACCCCATTCGGGTATCATTGAAAAACTCATCAGCTTAAATGTCAACCCATACATCACAAGATGGGTTGCAAACTGGCTGAGTGACAGAACCCACAGGGTCAGAGCTGCTGGCGCCATGTCAGACTCAAAGCCTGTCACAAGTGGTGTCCCACAGGGCTCAGTCCTGGGCCCACTCTTGTTTGGCATCTACTTTTCCGAGTACAAGCAAACACAGGAGGGTTATGGCTGACAAAGTTTGCAGATGACTGCAAACTGGGCCATAGTAGAAAACACATCTGACACAGATATCCTTCAGAAGGGTCTCACAGAAACGGATAACTGGTGCCAGAGCCACGCCTAAAGTTAAATGCCAAAAATGCATAGTCATACCCTTCGGGAAAAACAAGGTTACCCCTAGCTACCAAATAGGTGGCAATCCACTGAGCACAGAAGAAGTTATCAGGGACCTGGGGACCCAGGTTGATAGTAGTCTGTCATTCGACACCCATGTAGCTAAAGTAGTTAGGAAGACCTTCTACATTGCCCACCTTATCATGAAGGGATTCTCATCTAGATCAAGGGAGGTCATAGTCTCCCTTTACTCATCACTCATCAGACCAATGATTGAGTACAATGCCCCATTCGGAATGTATCTGACCCGACACTTGCAGCAGCTGGAGAGGCCACAAAAGTTCCTCACCAAAAGGATAAAGGGTCTCAAAAATCTGTCCTATGCTGCCCGACTGAAAGAACTCCAGCTCTATTCAGTCGCTACCGCTTGCTCAGAGGTGACCTTTGCCTAACATACAAGGCCATGTCAAACCCAGATTTGATGAATATGCTTCACCTCAAAAATCTAGATCCATCAGAGCCACAAGGGCGGAGACTTAAACCTTGACACGGCTATTAATAGGACGTGCTGGAGGGATAGATTCATCACCCAAAGACTCCCTATGCTGTGGAACAAAATCCCGGTACATGTGAGGCAGAGCACCTCGCTGGCCTTGTTCAAGAGAAATCTTGACCAATGGATGGGAGATCGCAGATATACCCCAGGGATTACCTCAGTGTCACTGCTCGACAGAGGCACAGAAAAATAATGGGTATAGTTCCCCATACTAAAGGGGTGGCCTAAGCCACAAAACGATGGGCTAGGCTTGTAAATGCCCTCGGGCAGATAGCCTAGTATGAACCTATGAACCTATGAACCTATGAACATGTTTGTTGTACCCTGTATAATTTTTGGTGAGAAACCTCTGAGGACACTCCAACTGTTGCAGGAGCCTGGCAAGGTACATGCCAATGGGTGCATTGTACTCAGTTATTGGTCTGATGAGGGCTGAGTACAGTGGCACTATGCCATCTTTAGCTCTGGATACTATGCCTTTACTTATAAAGTAAGCCACATAGAAGGATTTCCTCACCACTGTGTACACACGGTGGTCAAAGTTCTGATTACTATCTGAGTACCCAGATCTCTCACCTCTGGTTCCACTCTTAGGTGGTGCTATCAATGTTGTAATTTGCATGGCTATTTGATTACACATAGGGAACTATTATGCACTTCTTCACATTTAGTTTAAGGCCATGGCTCTGACATTAATCATTAATCTGCATCAGACCATTCTTTAGGATATCAACATTATTTGGGGAGCCAGTGATTGTCCCCAACTTGCAGTCATTACCAAACTTTGTCAGCCATAAGCATCTACATTTGCCTTGACATATGAGAAGTGTATCCCAAACACTGAGCTCTCTTGAATGCCACTGGTGATTGGCCTCTTGCTGGATGTGTATTCCTCACTCTAACATGTGTCCTATCAGTGAGCCATTTTGCTATCCATCTGGTGACATAGATGTTTATGTCCAGTTTTGTGAGTTTATCTGTAATACCTGAGTGGATTATTATGTTATATGCCTTGGCTAGGTCAATGTAGACGGTATGCACTGTCTTAACCTCATCCTTGGCCTTGGTGACTTTCTCAAAGAAGTCCACTAGATTGAGCAGGCAGGACCTACCCTTGATGAACCAGAACTGGATTGATCTAGAGTCTAGAGATTCCCTATGACATTGTTAATCAGGGTTGATCTAGAGTCTGTAGATTTCCTATGTCATTGTTAATCAGGCCCATGATTATCCTTTCCATTTTGTGCTCAATCTCCCTTCACAACACACACACACACACACACACACACACACACACACACACACACACACACACACACACACATACACACACACACTGGAAGATACCTTTGTTGTGCACCTTTGATTTTGATAACAGTAAATGTGAAAGGCATGACATCTACAAAAATGTAGTTAAGGCTGTTGTAAGGCACTTATATACAAGCCCTTCACAACAAGCCATATCAATGATTACCAATGATATGATAATTATTCTTTGCTTTGGTTTAACACTCAGAAGTGCAGTGCTCCCCCTGCACTGACAGCAATCCATCTAAGTGGTGTATGAATATAATCCACAGTCTTCTGTTCCAAAGGTGAGTGTTCTACCTGTTGTACCACTGGCACTGTTTATAATAAACAAAAAACTGGTATTTGTTCATCTTTGAAAGTGATGTTTTAAAGAAATTGCAATATTAACACAAAATAAAAAACACAGGACAGAGAAGCATTACTAAGAACTGTGACTTGCTATCCTCTCAGAATGCTGCTGTTATACTCACAGCTAAAATGCATAAACTAACTGCAGTTTATCAATGAATAGCCAGCTGAGTTGACCACAAATATTAGAAAATATCCATATTTTTCAGAGGTATCACCCCTCATAGACATTCACCACCAGTAGGTCTAAATGGATATTAAGTGTTCCAGGCTTTAACATTGCATTATACTTGATTTGCATTATGTATAGTATATGGCTTTTGCCCAGAATAGCAAAATGCAGCTCTTGTCGAAAATGTAGCTTTATCGTGTTTCCTTTATATTAGTAGCTAAACAAAATGATTTTTTCTAGGACAAATATTTTGCCAGCTGTAAAGTGACTTAAATAGGATGGTCTGAAGTGCCAAATGTTACATATAAATCTGTTAGGGCAAAATTCCAATCTTAGATGCATTTTGTACAATAGTGCCCTGTTATATTTCTCTGCTAGTTTTTATTATGAACTCATAAAGGGAAATTGGTATGTATCATTTCATGCATGAATATCATGCATAAGAGCTCACATGCCTTCAATATCAGAATCTAACATGCTGTGTTATGCATTGTTGCTTCTCTATCACAGCTTAGAATATGATATTATACTTGACTTCCATTTGGGGTAGCATATAACTTCTGCACAGGAAGACAATGCAGCACTGGTTTAAGATATATCTTCATTGATTTTTGTAAGTTTATAGGTAGATACTAGGCAATCACCCACCAGACCATTAACAGCCTAACCGGAACATAAAAATCAGTGTTTATCTTTTGTCTTAAGGAAGGTGTGAAGGCTGCCAGCCTACCTAGATAGAATTTTGTAGATAATTCTATGTCATTGCAAATATTAATACAATCTACATGCTTGTTTTTACAAATGTCAGAAAACTAAATGTAAGAAAACTGAGTTACATGCTGAACTTCAAAAATGTAACCACAGTGCACCCTTTTGGAAGAAAGCTGTTAAGTAAAGAATTACAACTGTGTTTAATCTCAAGCTCAGAGACAGGATGTCTGGACCAGCGAATTATTTCTAT
Source organism: Protopterus annectens (assembly GCF_019279795.1). Classification (NCBI taxonomy): domain Eukaryota; kingdom Metazoa; phylum Chordata; order Ceratodontiformes; family Protopteridae; genus Protopterus; species Protopterus annectens. The sequence continues at coordinate 25,953,948 of NC_056727.1, read as the reverse complement.
TGTTTTAAGACAGAGATAATTGCTAGATTTTACATGTAAAAGTGTCTTTTATTGCTGTGGCTTCCTGGCCAGGTGCAGCTTACAAAGAAATGTAAAATTTGAGTTTCTGTTAGCCTAGGAACTAAAGGAGAAGTGATAATAATGATGTAATGTAAAATGACTCAGCAGTACTGGGTATCATCAATTTAAGACTTTCTCAGAGAGAAAGATTGAACATTTTGGATTTTGTCTGAAGCAGACAACAACTCACCAGCACTTCTTTGCCTTGTAAGTAAAGTTATTTAGGACATAGTTTCTCTTAGAGTTAGATAGGAATTTAGCCAGATTAGTCTAGCTGTTTTCTATATTTATGTTAGACTATCCTACAATATTGTTTTAAAGTTCCTGTGATTTCTGAACTCTTGATTAGCACTGTGTTGAATTGATGAGATGTCTGTTTTTTTATTAGATATTATTAAATGTTTTTAAACCTTTCAACTGTTGCTGTTTTGTGTAGAGATAATTTAATCTTTAGAGTACTTGCATGTATTTGGTGATACTGTCCAAGTCACTCCAATAGCCTTGCTGCTCAGTCACACTTACTATTTGGATAACAGTAATATTACACAGTGAAATTGGTCATCCTTTGGGAAGGGCCTTATAGTAGCTGATATTAGTGGTTGGTGGCAGTTGGTACTACCTTATAGTCTGGGCAGAAAGGGGGCAAAGCTGGAGAACCTGTGCCAGCCTTCCCCAGGAGTGTCTCTGTGTTTGTATCTAAATCAAATCTTAAAGCAAATGTGTGTGTGTGTGTGTGTGTGTGTGAGCTACTTGGGCAGGGACACGAAGCACTAGTTGGACAGAGAGGGTGTTGGAGGTTTTAGCTTGACCACTAGGCTGAGATCTGAACCCTATAGCTGTGCCAGTGGGGTGTCTTATTGGGGATCTTGAGAGAAAGGGAGAAACCAGGCTCAGACTGACTGTGATCTCTGTCTGCTCTTAAGGAAAATTGTACTTTACTGTGTATATACTTGTTATCCTTCCCAATGTGCACAACCCTCACTGGTGCTAGTGGTGAGGATTGAGGCTTCTAGATTACTGGGCCAGTGCACAGGCATCACAGAAGGTTTTGTACAATAGATAAAAAGAGGATATTGTAGTGCCAATCCAATTGCCTAGGTTAGTTCTAAATATAGTTATGGTAGTACTTTACTTAATATGAGGATGTAGTTTGTTTTCCATTTTGCAGTTGCCATTATATCAGAAGGAAAACTATATATACTTCTCCAGAAAGGAAGTTATGGTGTTTTCCTTGTTGCATGCCCTTGCACAAACCCTGCTGTTTGAAATTATGTAAATGACTTGTGCAATTTCAGAGGTCAGTTGCATTGAAATCCCTAATTGAAAATAGTTGTTTTAGGTGGATTTTAGACCTGCACATTTTTTATTATCACTCCCTATAAATTTTATCATAAACTCCTAAAACTGAAATTAATACATAGCATTTCAAAACAAGTACCGAGAGTAGTGATTTATATACCTACATGTTATGCTTTATACTGTTATCATTCAGGGTATTTCATTTCTGTTATGGAAGTGGAAAGCAGCACTGGTCTAGAATTAATTTGTTGTGAGGTGTCATTACATAAGTAATAAGTTATGTATGTCTTTCTCCAGAAAATGATTTCTTTTCATGTACATGTAATCCTTCAAATGTCATTTTATAAAGCTGCTATAATGTATCTGTGTGTGCAAGTGTGTGCGTGTGTGTGTGTGTGGGGGGGTCATTTAATCTTCAGGTACATTGAAATCCAAACTGTAGATTGGCAGTCTTGGGAACACATTCTTTGTTGAATATCTCACTGTCATTGACTAATCCACACCCCATTGTTAAATGAAGACGGACATGTAGCTTTTCTTATATTGGTAACAAATGCAGGAGCTCATACATTTTTCCTGTAAGAGTCTGATATTTCGCATTGCACCATTTTCCATTAGGGGATATTTTTCTATGTATATATTAAAGCAGGCTTATGGTATGTTTAGAGAGAAAGCCAGAGGAGAGAAATTGCTAGAAGTAAGGAAGTAAGTGAAGATGGGAGAGTAAGGAGGTGCAAGGCAGGAATAGGTATTTGCTCACATTTAGGGATATAGTTTATCCTGGTGTTGAGCAAGAAAAGATACAGCTTTTTGCTAGGAAGTCCCCTTCACTTTATTGGTTCACAAGTTATCTAACAGGCAACGAGCAGTTATATGGAATCCTCCCTCTCTTCTTATCTTCCAACCCTACTGGTGTTCCCCAGGGGTCTGTATTGGGGCCCCTATTATTCAGCATATTCATCAGTAATTTATACTCATCCCTCACTCATAGCTGTTTTATTCAACATGCAAATGATTCAACTATTATTTGCTCCCCTGAATCCATTCCCAAGCTCCAACATATTACTCAGCTTGCATTCTCCTCCATTGAAAACTAGCTTACCAAAATATATTTGCTACTCAATTCAAATTAAACCAAGCTACTTGTTTTTTACCCTCAAGAAAAATGCCCTCTTACAGAAAGACCATTTCCTATTGTTAAAAGAAAAACACTTATTTCTCCAACATTCGCCAGAAGAAACATAGCAATTTTGATAAGCAAATAAAAGCTTTATTTACATGCATGGAGACCTGCCACATCAATGGTGGAATGTCAGCAGTCTAACTTCTGTATAAACTGCAGGGGTTTTTATAGCCCCTTCTGCACGTACACACACACATACTCAACAAGATGTTTATCAGACACTGAGTTTCAGTTAAGACAGAAATATGCAAGGGTCAGTTTCAGTTAAGACAGAAATATGCAAGGGTCATTTTCAGTTAAGACAGAAATATGCAAGGGTCATAAGATAATTACAAGTTCTGTTCTTTCTTGGACTGCAGGTTAACATCTGCACATTCTTTCATGGTCAGCCTGTTTAAGCAGGTCAAACAGTTCTTTTAGAAATCCTTTCTTTGCACACAAGATAGTTTAACCCTTATTATGCCTGATAAGTAGTTGTTCATACAGAATTTTATTACATCTCCCCCCTAACAACACTTTTTATCAGCAAAATATTTCACTACAGATCCTGGTCATACAACTTTTCATTTGATTCGTATCCTTTGTACCCATAATAGTAAGCTTTTGTCATATTGGCAGTTATTACATTAGACATTAACATTCGGATGCACGGGATACAGCAGCAACCTAAAAAAAGAATATAATGGCACCAACACATACAGCAATTAGAATGTTCATCAAAACACTTCCCCAACTTCCAAACCAGTTCTGGAAGAATTCAGTCAATGGATTTTGTCCTGGTTTTGTCAGTTCAGACACCTCTTGAATAATTTCGAGGTGACTCTCAATTTCGTGCTGATTATCCGGGATAAATGAACAGCACTCATCTTGGATAAGAGTGCAAGTACCTCCTTTTGCCGCTAGGGTGAAATCGAGTGCCATACGGTTCTGCAACACTACTGTTCTCATTGTCGTCAATTCGTCCGTCACCGATTCTAGCGCAGAAAAAGTTGCATTACTCAAAGTCTCCAACAATTTTGACAATTTTTTGAGTTCCCAAATAGATTTTACTGTCCCATATGCTGGAAGAATACCAGCACCAGAAATCACATCATCACCCAAGTCCATATTTGATAGCCCCTTACTGCTACTGTGGGCTAAATCATGATGGTAGATCCAGGACACATCGATTTTACCTATGGGATTAATAGGTTTTATTAACAGTACGTACATTTCATATTTTACCTTGGGGTAGTGTAAATACATGTCTTATTGCTGGTACCAAATAACCTAAAAAACAACTACCAGACCAACTTTCTGGTAACCACTTATATGCCTTTCTTTCGCAGACAAAGTAGCAATCTTGTACCTTAATGGTAATATTGACAGGATTCAAACGTTCCCCTACATCTTGCAGCCCCAAAAACAATAGATAATACACAGACTTCATTTTCTGGAAGAAATTAGGGTCTTTACCAAGTCATTTTATAGGTGTAAAACTTGTTACACAACCTGAGTTATCTGTGGTACAATTATGAACTATTGTATTGCACTGGCTCCACCCAACTCTGTTTTTACCAAGTTTTTGAAAGCATATCATTCCATTTTGACGACCCATGAGAGGTAAGGCTATTTTATTCTTTGCTGTAACATTTGAGGTGTCAAATATTAAATTGGTTCATGTTTCATTAGCCTCCAAAGGGACCGTCCTCAACATTAACCCCTCATGTAGAGTAGGAATAGCAGTGCATACCCAATAATTAGAGATATTAAGAGATGAAGTATAAGCATACTTAACAGCCTGGTAGGTATTAAAAGGTGGATGCCAAACTGTGTTTTTCGTGTTCCTTTTAGTTCGACTAACAGCGTCTGAAAATAAAAATGGCCAAAACAGAAACACAGAAATCACAATGATTGTTAACAAAATTATTGTACAATATTTCTGTGGGAAAGGCTGCTCCCGTGTATTATCATTGTCTCCTTGTCTTCTTTCAGGTACGAAATACTCCATTTCTCCGGTCGAAGAAAACTAAAATGGATACACAACTACACAAAAATATTAAAACTAAAAATTGTACTCAAAAATAATTAAATACCACCCCCCTTTGTCACTTCTTAAAGTTCCTCAGGGGGACCTAAATTTTTGTCCAGCTCAAACTGTTTTACCAGTTTACAATGTGTTAAGTGGATCCACGATGTTCGTTCTTTTATTCGAACTGCAGTAGGAGTCGAAATCCGCACTTGATATGGACCTTCCCACTTTGGTGAAGCCCAGTTTTTTCTCTTGATTATCTTGATCCAGACCCAATCTCCAGGCTTAACTTCGAGAATTCTGCTCCTCTGTTGATCTGAAAAGCAATCATTTGTTAGAGGTGTTTTAGTTTTTGTCAGCCATTTCCTCATGTAATCTGCTAACTCCTCACCCCCTCACATTCCGCAGGCAATATCCCTTGCCATTGTGGGATGTAATAGGGGCGGCCATAAACAAGTTCAAATGACGTAATACCTTTGGAGGTAGGTGTGGTCCGCATGGAGAGGAGTGCCAAAGGTAAGCAGATAATCCAAGACTGATGTGTCTCGGCCATGAGTTTTCGTAACTTACTTTTGAGAATACCATTATGACGTTCGACCAACCCGGCTGACTGCAGATGGTAAGCACAATGGTGTTTAAGGTCAATTTTGAAAACAACAGCCAATTTCTGAATAACTTGATTAACAAAATGAGTGCCATTATCAGAATAGATGCGTACCGGAATTCCAAAATGTGGAATAATATTATTTGTTAAAATTTTTGCCACTGTTGAAGCATCCAGATGAGTGACTGGAAATGCTTCAACCTATTTAGAAAACGCATCAATGATAACTAATACAAACTTTTTCTGTTGTGCAGGGGTAAATTCAATGAAATCCATACAGATGGTATGAAAGGGATAGGGTGGAACTGGGAAGGTTGCCGGTGCAACACGTATACCACCCTGCCCATGAAAACAAGCACAGATAAGACAAGACAGACAAAAACGTTTTGCATATGCTACAAATCCTTTACTCCAAAATACTTGTTGCACTACTTGAACCATAGCTGCTGGACCATTGTGAGACAGCCCATGAGTAATGAGGGAGGCATAACGAAATAAATTTGTTGGTAAAACGTATTTACCATTTGGTCCCATATAAACCCCCTGCTCATGTGTCACCCCATATTTCATCCATTTTTGCTTTTCCTGTTTAGTGCTTAATTCTTGCATGACCCATAAGGTGTGTAAATTAAGATTATCTGAAGGTTGTAGGTCTGTTTCAAGTGCAAAAGCAGATGTTAAAGCAATTTCCTTAGCGGTCTTATCAGCTAAGGCGTTTCCCAGTGCTACCGGATCTTTAGCATTAGTGTGGGCCGCGCATTTACAAATCACTAGCCTACTAGGTAGTTGGATAGCCTGTAAAAGATCCAAGATGAGGGTTTTATGCGTGATTTCTTTCTCCGAAGCAATAACCATTCCCCTGTTTTTCCATTGCTGGGCAAAGACATGCACCGTAGAAAAAGTATACTGGCTATCTGTATAGATAGTGGCTGCTTTACCTTCTGACAATGCGCATGCCTTGGTCAAAGCAATTAATTCCGCTGCTTGTGCGGACAAGTTCCTGGGGAGAGGATTAGCTTCTATGATGTGTGTACCAGTTGTCACTGCATAACCTACTTGGGTGTTACCTATCTCATTTTTATGGGCCGACCCATCTACAAATAAGGTCCAGTCAGTGTTTGGTAAGGGTTTATCTTTAAGGTCAGAACTAGGTAAAACATTCGCATGAATCATGTCCAGGCACACATGCGGAGTTCCATCAGCCGGTGTGGGGAGGAGAGTAGCCGGGTTTAGGGTAGTACATCGTTCTATAGTCATGTGAGGTTGAGACAACAAAATAGTCATACACGATAAGTGTCTGCTTGGAGATAGAAAAGTTAACTTATCCTGCAGCAGAATCACTGCTACCAAATGCGGTACTCGCAAGGTTAGTGGATGAAATAAAATAAGTGTCGCCGAAGCTTGAATGGCCAATGCCGCTGCCACCACTGCCTGCACGCAGTGTGGTAATGATCGCGCAACAGCGTCCAATTTACTTGAATAAAAAGCCAGCGGTCTGAATTTGTCTCCATGCGACTGTAACAGGACAGATGTCATGTAGCCGCCTTTACAGTCCACCGTTTGAATAAAAGGTTTGGAATAGTCAGGGAAACCTAGAACTGCTGAACTTGCTATCAATTGTTTGATCTGAGTAAACACTTGAATGGACCTATCCATCCAAGAAATGTGATCATTTGCCGCCATTGGGAGTGCAAAGATCAGATCCGATAAAGGACCTACTTCCTCATCATAGTTAGGTATCCAACTACGGCAAAAGTTAGTAATCCCCAAAAATGACATCATTTCCTTTTTTGTGAGGGGCATAGGTGCCTGGAGAATAGCTTCCTTTCTAGTACCATCAAGTTGCCTGCCTTGGTTAGATATTAAATAACCCAAATAGCATACCTCTAGTTTACAAAATTGTAATTTAAACTAATTTACCTTGTGTCCTTCTGCTAAAAAATGTAGAAGCTGCAGGGAGTCCGTTTTACAGGCAGATTCTGTAGGGGCAGCCAGCAGGATGTCATCAACGTACAGCAATAGATGGCTTCCATGCTTCGGTGAAAATTGAGCCAGGTTCGCTGACATTTCTTGAGAAAATACAGTAGGACTTTCACAGTAACCTTGAGGTAACCGTGTGTATGTGTAATGTTTGCCCATAAATGTAAAGGCGAACCAAAACCTGCTATCCTCATGTAATGGGATAGAGAAAAATGCATTACTGATATCAATAACTGTAAAATTTTGGTCTGTGGGAAGGATATCATTCAGTAGGACAGACGAATCCGGAACTACCGGGGCCCTTGGTACTATGGCTGCATTAACAGCCTGTAAATCCTGTACCATCCTCCAAGTTCCGTCCGGCTTCCTTACTGGAAACAAAGGCGTATTACATGGTGAATCTGCACACTGGATCAAAACCCCTGCCCGTAGTAATGCTTCAATTACCGGAGAAATTCCTCCTTCTGCTATTTTGCTCAACGGGTACTGTTGTTTGTGCGGTCTATAATCAGATTTAGGTGTGATTTTGACCGCACCTGCTGTTTTCATTAATCCTATATCATGCTGCCCAGTCGACCACAAAGACTGTGGTATAGTCCGCAAATAATTTTCTTCTTGCGGACTCAGCATGAAAAGTCAGCTGGGCAATGCCCTATCTTCCCTCAAATGTACTGTAAGTCTAGCCTGCGTAACCCAATTCAACTTTTGTACCTGAACCCCCCTGCTTTGTAACTGTTCTTCCGACAAGGTACTCCATTCCGTTACCTTTTTACCTACAGAGACCCAAGCCTGTCCTTCCTCTTTCATTACAGATACATGCGGTGTAAGATTACTCCTAAAAAGTGCCAGCGTATCTTTCGTGAGACTGCATGTGGCTGCAGAGTTTCCTAATTTATCCCAGTACAGTTGCTTTAAAACAATCTTCGTGATTTTATATTTAAAAAACAGTGTTTCATATACCGTATCAGGACCTATCAATTTCCTATAGTACATTGTACAGTGCAACTGTTCTGCCTTCACTGGTGGTTGATGACCATACTTACTTAAAGCCAAATTTAGTAAGTCATTGGTTATGCTTTGAGGACCTGTAGAGACCAAATCATTATTGTATCAGTAATGTAAATCGCCCTGTCCTTCTTGCAAAAATGCAGCTTCAAGTTGTACTCGCTTGGCCTGTATACCATGGGCTGTGGGGACTGCCGCTATACCAAAAACATGCATTAGGTCCCTTCCTAACAAATTAACAGGGCATATGTGTGAAATAATTACACGAAACCTAATGGTCTGGTTTGTTTGAGGGTCTGTGAACCACAGCGGTCGAGACAGCGGTTCTTTATAAATCCGTCCATTTGCCGCTTTTACTAATACATAATCACTCGTGGATGCATCAGATGGCACAGCAGTATGTTTTAGCAAGGTCCTAGTTGCTCCCGAATCACACAAAAATTCTACTTCTTGTCCTTCAACCTGCAAACTAATCACAGGTTGCACCTCCAAGTTGCATAGTTGACGCTATTGCTGTCAAGTTGAAAACTTGATATTCTCCATCAACAGCAAAACTGCTTTGCTCATGTTCCCATCCTGCACATTCCCCTTTGGTCTCTTCGTTCTCCTCCTCATAACCCTCCATAATTTCATCTGGTGGCCCCGGCCACTCTTCCTCACCGTCATATAGTCATGCTGAGGACTGCGCCGGCGCTTGTGAGGCACCCGGTTGTCCCAAGCTACGACAATCTTTTGCAAAATGTCCTTTCTTGCCACACTTAAAACATTCCCCCCCTCCTTACCCTTCCCTCGTAATCCTCAGAGCGTCCTACATTTCCTCGCCCCTGCCTCTGCCCCTTCCTCTGCTCCTATTAGGTTGACCTTGCAGCAACATAATCGTGCCATCCGAATTAACCATGAGGGTCTGTGCTTGTTTCTTCTTTTTATCCGCTATATACTTCTCCGCATGCCTAGCATATTCTAACAGTGGTTGTAACCATGCTGTTCTGTGGTCTATCATATGTTTAGTAATAAAATTACTAATCGGAGATCTACACCCTTTCAAAAAGGCATTCTTTAGCTGTTGTTCATATGATGAGTCTGCCTCCTGATTAGTGGGCACTTCTATGCCACTATGGTCACTAAAAATAACAGTTAAACGCTATAAGTAATGGTCTACTTTTTCATCATCGGATTGTACGCATTGATTAATGCGTGTCCAGTCCGCACGTGCCTTCCATTTTTCTGCAACCCGCTCAAGTAACTTTTCAAGCTGCCTCTCATATTCTGCAGTATCATGACCAAGAGATTCCCCGTCCTCCGTAAGGGGTTCCCAATTCCCACAAATAAGATGCCAGTCAGGACCTAAAATTTGTCGAGTACCTGTTCAACTTCAATACTATTAAGTTTATAACTTATTTGCATACCGTGCATGCCATCTGAGAATTTCTTCATGTTGTCTTTTGGGTGGGGGATTCCTTCTACAGCTTTTTTAATGTCTTCTTTGGTCCATGGGTGGTAAACCAGGATCGTGGGACCCTGTCCGTCCATTCCTACCTGTGGGCTTGCTACCTGAATAAAAGGGTATTCGCTCTCACTATCTGGCACCAACTTATCCTTTACTGTCCAGTCACCAGCCCCTACCTTTCGGTTTCATAGTTCTAGGAAAGTGCCACGAGTTGTATGCAATGTTACAGGCTGTAACAGAGGGTAAATGGCAGAGGGGACCTTCTCTTTTTCACTTTCCTGATATTGTGGCGGCTCAGCCGCCCCTTCCCCCTCCACCGCTCCTTCCCCGAGGTAGGGCGGGGCAGAAGGATTACGACGAGTAGATACGGTGGTTTCGTCGTCTTCTTTATTAACAAAAAACGTAGATTTTGCACTTGAATCATCCTTCTTAACCGAGTTTTTACTAAGATATATTTTGTTTGCCTCCTCAAGCCATTTTTGTGCCTGGGGGAATCCCACCTTTTTTTGGTCTTTCACTCTACTACCTGCGTCTCTGCGCAGGTCCCTTACCAACCTCTGACATTGGTACTTATCTAATTTGCCTGAAAACTGATACTCCGTCTTCCATTTGTCTAAATATTTTAAATTCTTTGGATGTAGTTTAAACATACGTTGTTCATCTTCACTAACTTCAGTTTTTTCTGTTGAACAGCAACTATTTCCTGTTCCCATTTCCCTTATTTAAAAGAGAAAGTATTCCTTTTTCCTGAGATCTCTAGCTATCTTTTAGAATTTTTACTTAAAGATAGTCCTTTTTTAACAAACAATTGTCCCTTATGACTAGTCCCTTCCTTTTTCCCTTTCCGTTATTAAAAAAAGGGAAAGCTTACCTTGCTGCGAGTCTTCCGCCCTTTCATTCGTCACCGTCTCGCGGATTGAATCAAGAGTGACTGGCCTCTACTTACGACAAGATTTCGTCTGAGGTCTTTCACTTATCAGGGAGTCCGTGATTCGTTCTCCCTTCCTGTACAGGTTTTCAGTCCCTCTTGTGTGATTCGCACCGTGAAGAGGTGGCCCCATGTTGGGCGCCAGAAAATGTTAAAAGAAAAACACTTATTTCTCCAACATTCGCCAGAAGAAACACAGCGATTTCGATAAGCAAATAAAAGCTTTATTTACATGCATGGAGACCTGCCATATCGATGGTGGAATGTCAGCAGTCTAACTTCTGTACAAACTGCAGGGGGTTTAATAGCCCCTTCTGCACGTACACACACATACTCAACAAGATGTTTATCAGACACTGAGTTTCAGTTAAGACAGAAATATGCAAGGGTCAGTTTCAGTTAAGACAGAAATATGCAAGGGTCATTTTCAGTTAAGACAGACATATGCAAGGGTCATAAGATAATTACAAGTTCTGTTCTTTCTTGGACTGCAGGTTAACATCTATACATTCTTTCATGGTCAGCCTGTTTAAGCAGGTCAAACAGTTCTTTTAGAAATTCTTTCTTTGCACACAAGATAGTTTAACCCTTATTATGCCTGATACAAAGTAGTTGTTCATACAGAATTTTATTACACCTATACTCTCCCACAACAAAACACGAATTGAACTTGTCTCCCTCACTAAATTACTAGGGGTTATAATAGATGAACACCTAAAATTTGATCTACATGTTCAACACAACATTAAAAGACTCACCAAAATACAGGCCCTACTAGTAAAAAGACCCTCCCCATCAATTATCTACTACCTTCTCTAACCTATATATGGATTAACTATGTAGTACTGTTGCAAGCTGCAATTAAAAGTCATATTTGTATGGGTGTATTTGTATGTATGTGTGTTATTAATATGTATATAATTATATATAGTTATAACTGTACTTATATCCTTATATCTATATCTATCTATATCAGTTTACACATATAGACAGATAGATATGAGTAAGCAAAGGATAAAAAGGTTACACACAAAAAACATTCAGTTTAGTTCAGTGACAACTGCAAGAAAGACTCAGACAAGCTAGAGTCTTCACTGGCTAATACCTTAATCCGCCTATGTCGGAGACCAATAGGATATATGCAAATAACCCCTTAGGGATATACCAGAGATTTATCTACATGGCTTCTGAATCCCAATGACTGTTTACTTTTTAAGACTGTATGGGTACATTCAGGAATTCAGGACAATAAAGAAAAAAGACACTAGCTGTAGACATGCCATATTTAGGACATTTTGTGACCTCATCAGTACAGCATAAAAGGTATTTTTAAGTCTTTATTCAGAAGCTTTTTCTCCAATTATAACATGTTGACTCAAAATGTCATAGTGTGTAGCAAATAAAACTGGAGATGTCAGATTTTCAACTTTGAGGTAAACTGAAATTCGGAAGAGTAGAATAACTGTTTAGGAGAAATTCTATAACTGAGCTTCATGTTTTATTATCTGAAAGCTTTAAAATTATCTCTCAAAGGGAGACTATCATACACCATCCAACATGTAGTTATTAAAATGGGCCTTCACTACCACACTAAATTTTGTAGTACACCCTCTTTTCATGGATGGCAGAACATGTGAATCCTACTCAGGATACAGAATACAGCACTAGTTCAGGTGAGATCATTGTTGAGTTGTCACTGCTTCAAAGGTAGGAATTTTGTGTAACTTTTTTTTATGTGTAAAATGGCTATAGCCTCTAACTCTCAAAGGAAAACTGACAAATCACATCTATAAGGATGGAATGATGGCTTTCAACTGAGATTTTGTTTAACAAAAAGAGAAGAAAAAAGCTATTTTAGTTTTTCTTACCACACTAATAAAACTACTAATAAGAGGAAAATAATAAAAAAAAAAAAACACAGGTCACAGACAAGACTAAAAATGTATTACCACACTAATAAAACTACTAATAAGAGAAAAATGATAAAAGAACAATCACAGGCCACAGACAAGACTAAAAATGTATTACCACACTAATAAAACTACTAATAAGAAAATAATTAAAAAAAACAACCACAGGTCACAGATGAGACTAAAAATTTATTACCACACTAAAACTTTTTAGTCTTGTCTGTGACCTGTGGTTGTTTTTTTATTATTTCAATTTTCCCTGCATATTTATTTCATTCATTTTAGCTGGACTTATCTTGATTAATAATATTTTTTGTAGTTTTAGGGTATTTTGTTTGCTTTTAACCTAAAACAAATTTGCATGGTCTTGTAATTGTATTCACAATAGTGGGAGAATTCTGATATGTTGCAGGATCTTTGCCTCATTTACACATTTACATATCTTTCACAGCCTTTTTGCCATAACTAAATTTACTTGTAATTTCTGCTTGGTCAGGTGCCATAGCCTTGCAGTTTTATTTTGCAATACTGGCAGTACTGAGCATTTAGCTGTGGAATCTATGGCCATATAAATAGTTTATACTCAAATTATGTTTAAAATATTCAATATTCTGTTTATTTGCCTATTTACATTGCACTTACAGAGCTCTCTGCTTGTTACAACTGCTGCTTTTTTCTGTGTGCCTTGATTGTTACATTATGATAGCTCTCCACCCCCACCACTGTTAGATTAAGTACTTCTCTCCCTGCTGCACCCACCATAAAAGTAAAGCTCCTGAAATTCTTGCTTACCTGGGATCTTATATCTGTAGGACAGTCACAATGGTGAGAGAACTGTCATTTTTTACAGGTTGAGTCACAGAGCTTAGTTGGCTAGATTTATTGGATTTTTTTGTATTGGTTTTCTCTCTGGCGTGTTTCCTGTAACTTGTACTGAGATGAGCTCACCCAGTGTCTTTCATTCAAGATTGTGAGATTCTTCCATCAAAAAAGGGAGAGAAAAAAACTGTGTTGAGCTGTACTTTATGTGCTGCCACTGTTGGACATGCTCTATAGTGGGTTGGATACACAAAAGCCTTTTTCTTTATAGGACACCTTTCTATTCCATACAACACCAGCAATCTAAACTAAAGCTTCAGCAACCTGTGCCTTGCAGCGAAGCCTGCTTAGGATTTGTGTACATCCCAGCCTAACATTAGGCACTCTCTTCACTCTTCATTAATAAATCAGCCTTCATTAACCCCTGCATCCCAACAACAACCTCTCTCAAATCAGTCATATTACCCCAGCCCCCTAAATCATCCTGTCTAAACCATCGACCACTTCTTTCATGCAACGTCTGTAGTCAGCCTGATTAAGATGGATATCTACAGATAATGGAAGCATCGTCTTGTGTTTTCTGATGATTATCTATTATTCAAATAGCATAATACAGTGTGTGTGTGAGAGATGTGCATATATAATGGCATTGAAGGCTAAAATTTCACAGACAACTCAGACATCAAGCTAGTCAACAGTACGCCTCACACCATGACCATGGTTCATAGGTTCATACTAGGCTATCTGCCCTAGGGCATTTATAAGCCTAGCCAGAATGTGTTTGGCTTTCGCCACCCATTTTAAATTAATTTTGCTATGCCCTTTTTCGAGGTTAGTATACTGTGCCTCTGTCTAACAGTGACACAGAAGTGATACCCAGGTTAAACCTACGATCTCCCATCCACTCCTCAAGATTCCTCTTGAAGAGAGTCAATGAGGGACTCTGCCTAACCTGGACTGGGATTTTATTCCAGAGTGAAGGGAGCCTCTGGGTTATGAATCTGTCCCTCCAGCATGTCCTATTTATTTCGGTGCTGAGGTTCAAGTCTCTCAAGCGTGTAGCTTGATGGGATTTGGATTTTCTGAGGTGCAGCATGTCCATTAATTCCGGGTTGGACATGGCTTTATACGTCAGGCACAGATCGCCTCTGAACAGGTGGTATGCCACTGAGTAGAGCTGGAGTTTCTTTAACCGGGCAGCATATGGCATCTGTTTGAGCCCTTTGATCCTCTTGGTGAGGTACTTTTGGGGTCTTTCCAGTTGCTGCAGGTGTCTGGTAAGGTACATCCCCAAAAGGGGCATTGTACTCAATTATGGGCCTGATGAGGGATGAGTAAAGAGGCACGATGACCTCCCCTGATCTAGATGTGAATCCCTTCATGATTAGGTTCGCTATATAAAATGTTTTTCTAACCACTTTGGTCACGTGGTTGTCAAATGAGAGATTGCTATCAACTTGGGTCCCCAGGTCCCTAATTACATCTTCTGTACTTGATGAATTACCACCTATGTGGTAATTTGTGGGCACTTTGTTTTTGCCAAAGGGGATGACTATACACTTTTTGGCATTTAGCTTGAGGCCATGGCTCTGGCACCAGTTGTCTGTTTCTATGAGGCCCTTTTGGAGGATGCTTGTGTCAGCTGGAGAGTCGATTATGGCGCCCAGTTTGCAGACATCTGCAAACTTGGTCAGCCACAGTCCTTCCGTATTGGCCTGTACCTCCGAGAAATATATACCGAACAAGAGAGGTCCCAGGACTGAGCCTTGTGGGATGCCACTTGTAACTGGTTTGGAGTCTGACATGGCTCCAGCAATTCTAATCATGTGGGTTCTGTCCTTGAGCCAGTTTGCAACCCATCTAGTGACATAGGGGTTTATATTTAAGCTGGTGAGCCTATCTATAATGCCCGAGTGAGGTATTGTATCGAAGGCTTTTGCGAGGTCCAGGTAGGCTGTGTGGACCACCTTCCCCTCGTCAATGGCCTCGGTGACTGTTTCAAAGAAATCAACCAGGTTTAAGAGGCAGAATATGCCCTTAACAAAGCCGAACTGGGTAGGATCCAGTATCTGTAGGTCCTCAATATCTTTATTTATTAGGTCCGTGATGATCCTTTCCATAGCTTTGCAGACCAAGCTAGTCAGGCTTATGGGGCGATAGTTTCCAGGATCCGTTGAGGCACCACCTTTGTAAAGAGAGACCACAGTTGCTGTACTCCACTCTTTGGGTACATATCCTGTAGTAAGGCTGAGAATGAACAGTAGTTTTATGTTTGGGTTTAGCTATTCTTGGAGTTTATGTAGGATGCAGCCCAGGACACCGTCTGGTCCCATTGATGCTGTGTTTTTTGCTTTGGAGAGGGAGGCTCTTACCTGAGCATCTGAGATGTCAGGGGGGCAGCACTCTGCTGGGATAGATATTTGCCCTTTTGGTGGGGGGGGGCATTTGCGCTGAACCTGTCAGCTAGGATGTTGGCAATGTCTGTGGGTTCGGTGTATTTTTTGTCATTTTGGACTAATTCTGAGCATATCTGGGAATTACCACCCAGGTTCCTAACATAACTAAAGAAAGCCTTGTGATTATCCTTAGTGTCCTGTGCAATTTTTCTTTCGAAGCTGGCCTTAGATGATTTTATGAGTGCCCGTAGTTTTTTGCTAATACTGATCAGAGATGCCTTCCCTTTTTGGAATTTTGCTCTATCATTTAGTAGCTTCCCCCTTCTATTGTATAGTTTGTTTATGGCTGGGGTCCACCAGACAGGACGTCTGCCTTTGGAGGACTGGGTCTTGGTTTTATTTGGGATCGCATGATCCATGCATTCCTGAAGGTGTTCATAGAATGCGTTTATAAAGGATTCTGCGGTCTGGGCCGTATTTTCCACAGACTCGGGGGCTTTGAAGGATTCCACCTCGGTTTTGAGGAGTGTGAAATTTGCTTTAGAGAAGTTTTTCACTGTGGTTTTCTGAGCAGGGGGTGGTGTCGGGATGTGAATATCCAGTGAGATTAGTTTATGGTCTGATATTTCCAGTGAGGGATACACTTCTGGTCTGGAGCATAGAGTCCCCATGTTGGTGATGATCAGGTCCAGTATGTTTTCCCCTCTTGTGGGAGTGGTAACAAGTTGTTCCATAGCATTTGAGTTTATAAATTCTAGGAACCTTTGGGCTAGGATGTTGGAGCTAGAGTAATGCTCCCAGTCTATGTTTGGGTAGTTGAAGTCACCCAATATAATGGTGTTTGGAGAGACCTTCATATTTTCCAGTGTTCTCAGGAAGGCCGAGTGGGGTTCCTGGGTTAGGAGGGTGGTCTGTAGCAGGCTATAAACTGGAAGGCAGTTTTACCCACTGTTAGTTGCACATGGATAGTCTCTGATGCTTCGTGCTGTGCCACCAACCTGGAGGTGTGGGTATCTTTGATGAATATTGATACTCCCCCTCCTTTTGTGGGTCGGTCCAAGTTTTGGGGCCGAAAAGCATGGTATGAGGTATAACCTGGTAGTGCTGGGGTGCTCTCGGGAGCCTTGAACCAGGTTTCTGTTACTGCACAGATATCGATGTTCTCCATGCTAAGGAGAGTTTCAAGTGCGTGCATCTTGAGGTTTAGACTTCTGGCGTTGAGTAGCATTACTCTTAGTTTCTTATCCCTTGTGATACCTATGGAGGTGGGTTTGTCTTTTGAGCCTTGCCTAAAAAGGCACTATGGGGGTAGCAAGAGCCTTTGCCAATATCCGAAAGCCCAGGGCTGACAGGTGCAAGCCGTCCCTAGCGAAGCATCATGGCTTGTCGAGCATGTCATCCCAGGCTGACAGGCATTGGATCCCCTTTGAATGACACCAATACTTAAGCCAATTGTTGAAATTGATCATCTTGTCTTCATATTGTGGCATCATTCTTGGTGAGGGTAAGATGCTACTCAAGGTCAGGGTCATACCGGCCTGGGCCACATGCTCAGAGAGCTCCTCTATGTCTCTTTTCATGTAGTCCAGGGAGGTACGTCTCAGGTCATTCACACCAGCATGGACAATGACTGAGTCATATTTGTACTTGCCTTGGAGTGACCCGAGTGCTTGTGTTATGTGGTGGATCCTAGCACCCGACAGGCAGCTCACCGTGACCTTCTCCTTGTTCAGCCAGGTAATACAAATAATCCTTCATATGATGAAATTGAAAAGATTAACTTGCCTAAATCTCAAAGACCTCAAAAATACAACCACAGGCACTAAGCACCTCCAGTAACACTATCCGTTTGTTAAACCTACCACCTCACATAACAAGGAGTCCAAGAGTCATGGATGCTAAGACCATAAGGCAGGTATCCACTAAGCTAAACATTCTAGTTGCAGGTGGTGCCTTTGTAAGACATACAGATGTGCCTTCTACCAGACTAAGCAAGAAAAGCGGGATGGCTAGTGATCTATCTGGTGCCAGGATCTATCAGTTCAAACATCCACTCATATCCTTGAAAAATAAGTGGGTCTATATTAGAACATCTAAGTTTCAGAACTTCAAATGTTCTAATATCAAACCCTATTTAGTGAATGCTGAAAATAGCGAAGCTGCAGAAAAACAAATTTTTTCCCTGGGAAAGAATTTGGTTGTCAGTTTCTGTCACTTCGCTATTTTCAGCACTGTGGTGGAATGTTATGGGTCAGGTTCAGGTAAGTGTGCGATTGTGTGGACGTGAGGGTTAGGGCAGGTTAGGTGAGTTAGGGTTAAGGCGCGGGTCAGGTAAGTGTGCGATTGTGTGGACATGAGTGTTAGGGCGGGGTAGGTGATTAAGGGTTAGGGCGCTGGTGAGGTGAGTGTGCAATAATGACGGACCTTAGGGTTACGGTTTGGGTTAAGGTAAGTGGATAGTTAGTGGTGTATGTACAGTTTAGTGTAGGGTTCGATGTAAGATTTTAGGTGTATGTGTGTGGATTGCTGTTTGTTTGGTGTGCTTGTGTTGTGTGTATGCGTTTTGGAACAGCAAATTTTTTCCCTAGGAAAAGATTCACTGTTCTGAATGTTCGATGTTGTCAGTATTCGCTGAATTGGGTTCAATATTAGAACATTCAAAGTTCTGAAACTTCGATGTTCTAATATAGACCCAAATAAGTATAGGCATGACTCTGTCATAGTACATGAGGATGTCAATGACGGAAACATACTTCCATGAACTATACGAAGAGAGATACGATAGAGCTGTAAGACTATGTGTCCTAGGAATGTATGAGCCTAGTATTGCACAGCATTCTACCTTTCCACAGATGATGCTGCAATACGAGTAAAAAAAATAATCAACTTGAATAATTGGCTTAGGTTTTGGTGTCATTTGAATGGGGTCCAATATTTCTCAGTCTGGAAGGACCTGGAAGAACGTGAACATCAGATCACACTGTTTCTCTAGAAATGGTCTGTGCCTATCCCCTCTAGGCTTTCAAATACTAGCAAACACATTATCCTCCCCATAGTACCTTTTTACCAAGAGCTGACCAGTTATAGCTACAAGCTACTGCGGGGTATGAGGTTTAGCAGGGGTGGAAGGTTTGGTGTAATGGTTAAGGACTTGTCTCATAGGCACAAGGTACAGGCTTTGATCCCCACCTTGGGTTATTGGCTAAACTTAAGATAGCCCATCAGTGCAACTTGCCTAGTATTCACCTATGAAACTATGGACCAAGCAAAGGAGGCCGTGATGGTGTTACTGATCAATGGTAGGTACCTAAACAAGAATCTGCACTCCCTCCAGCCCTCCTCACCCTGGAGGAAGTAGATATCTGTGTAGTAACTGATAAATGATTTAAAGTTGTGGAAAGCACAATGAATGTGGAGGGCAGTAATTACTTTTTACATGCTTAGACCAGCCACTGCACATGAGGAATAAGGTGTAGTCATCTCACTTTTCATTCAAAAGAGACGCGCATCAAGGCTAGCTAAACAACATGCTGCACTACAGTTTGTTGATAGGTTCGTAGATATATACTAGTCAATTGGCCAGCAGAGCCTTTGTAAACCTAGCTCAGCAGCCTTGGAGTACTTTTTGCAGATGTAAACCATATCTCAGTAACACCACAGATCCATATTCTCCAGAGTGAGGACAGCTTGTCAGTTGTGGAGGTTCTTGTTTAGGCTCTTAGCACTGAGCAGTAACACCTTTAGGTTTCTTTGGGTTTTATTTGCTATGTTAGCAGTTTTGTCAATTGGTCATTGCCTAAAAAAGGCTTTAAGGGGATGGATAAAGTTTTAGCCAATATTCTGAAGCCCAGAGGAGACAGGTGCAGAGCATACTTTGCAAAGCAACTTAGTTTGTTAACCATGTCCTCCCATGTTGATAAATATTGAATCCCTCTGCAAAGACACCAAAAACTAAGCCAATTGTTGAACTCAGTCATCTTTTTCCATCCTGCGGCATCATGCTTGATGAAGGTAGAATGCTCCTCAATGCAAGGCACATACCTGCCTGAGACACTTATTCAGAGGGATCATTAGTGTCCCTCTTCCTATAGTCCAGGGAAGTACATCTCAGGTCATTAACCAATATTTAACTATATGTATCTGGAACTTTCCTCTCCGGGCATCCATTGAAAATGGGTACTTCATGACCCAGTCAGACTTTCCCAGTAAACACATGCCAAATAAATAAATAAATAAATATATAAGTAATGCCCACATGGACCGTGATGGAATCATACTGATACTTGTGGTATAGTTACTTGCGCGCAAGCATAACTTGGTGGATTCTGGCTCCAGATAAGCCACTAATCATTATCTTCTTGTTCAGTCTGGTTAGTAAGGCATTTGTGTGCTTTACAATACAGTCCCCTAGGACAAGAGTCCTGGGTAAAGTGTTGTCTTGACTTATGGGGGTCCTATGAGTGTAGACATGTGTGGTGTTTGGTGTTGCTTTTCCTGAGTGCTTTAGTGACTGCTGAGGATCAGCTTTGCCATTCATAGACTTAAGAGGTCTTTGAGGTTTGGGAAGACTGCTTTTTAGTGCCTCAGCATACATTGGTCTGTGTGTGTAGTGGACACTATGTGCTGTGTATGTAGTGTGTGTGTTCTTGACAACTTTGTGTGTGAGATTTTTTTTGTCCTCAGTGTAATTATTTATGGGCATATCTCACATACTGTGTTTGTTTCTTTAAGGATTAAATGGCTGTCTTTGAACATGAGACAATTGCTATATTGTCCCAGAAAGCCCATATCTACCAAGCTAGCTATGGATATATTTGAAAACTGCATATCCATGCTGTCCTGACCTGCATTTGTGTGGGCTACTGTACAATGTTCACTGGGTTATAAAACTATATATATCTGGAACTTTTGCCTGATCACTTATTGGCTAGCAAACAGAGCTCCCTCTATGCCACAAGAAAGTGACGATACCTGTCTACAAGAAATAGAGTGACTCAGTGTTAAAGCAAATACAATTTTCTTGGGTGAACTAAAGCATCTAACTATAGACTGGAAAACCACCACCACCACTAGTGCACAAGCACAGAGATTCCTGGACTTTGTCAATGCAAATGCCCTGGAAAATTGGTCAGAGTGTTCACTAGGGGTAATGATATATTAAACCTTGCCCTTACTAATGTGTGGGTATCTTACACCATCCTTTGTATGTCTTCATTATATGTTAGGTCTGACCATAAAGCAGTTCCCTTCAAAATAAAATTGAATTCAAGGACTACTTCTGGCACTGGTACCTTTTCAAATTTCTCCGAGACAAACTGCCTACTCCTATGTGATACATTGGCGAGCTTCAAATCCTCACCAAACCAAATCTCAACTGCATATGTAGAAACTTACATCACTAAAGTATACAATGTAATTAGCTGCATAGATAGGATTGTACAAAGTAGAACCAGTGAAGGGCATACCACAAAAACAGCCCCCCCCCCCGCCCCATTCCACGGAGCATTATTATCAACAAGCTTTACAGTAAAAGGAAGAGATTATAGGCTAAAAGTAAGAAGAACAACATACAGATAATAGAGCCCTCATCATAAAATTGAGCAAGCAACTCAGTTGCTTCATTAAAACTACCAAAGTGAAGTTCAAGGTGGAAATAGCCACACAACCAGATAGCAATCGCAGGGCTTTTTTTCCTATGTTTGTAATCACAGAGCACAATGCAAAAATGCGCTGAGTTGATTGCAAATGGTTTTACTTACACTGCAGCTGAAGATATAGTTGACCTACTGGCTGATAAATTCAGCTCAAACTTTACCACCACCACCCCAGCTATCTCACATGAAATACCTGAAACCACCTCACCATCGGCAATCACACAATACCAACTCCGGAATGTGGTATCAAAATCAACAGGTATTGCAATGGGATATAATGGGTCCTGACTATATCCCAGAGTTTATTTTGAATAGCACAAAGCATAATTAAGCCACACTTCTAACAACCTTTTCAGCATTAGCCTCCACACAGGTTTAGCACAAAGTGAGTAAAGAACAGCAACGGTTATTCTCCTGCATAAGTGAGGGCTGTCCATGCACCCAGGCAATTACAGACCCATAAGTCTGACCATTCTCATACACAAAGCCTTGGAAACAATTTTCATAGAGGTAATCAGTAAGAACATAGGGAACCTCCAAACACTGTATCCATCTCAATAAATAAAAAATACTGCAGACAAACAACTGAAAAAAACAAAAAAACGACAAAGGACACTTGGGTCTCAAAGATCTCCCAAAAGTTTATAATAGAGTAAGCGCTTTCGTACAGGCAATTGCCTATACTTCTTCAGACTCATTAAAATACACAAATACAGTTTCACTAAAATAAGAAATCACATACTTGATTCATTAGATAATTAAGCAAATGACCCACCCCCAACAGTACATGATTTAATCAAGTTACATTGGATAATGTTAAATAAAGTAAAAAAAAAACACCCTTTTTCAACCCATCACCCTAAAAATATTAAAAAACTTTGAAAGATTATTTACCATAATATAACTGCATATAAGTGCATATTAAGTCCAAAAATATTATATATATTTATATATATATATATATATATATATATATATATATATATATATATATATATATATATATATATATATGTATAAAAATATTCAATATAACTGAAAACTTATAAATATGTGCATATATATATATATATATATATATATATATATATATATATATATATATATATCTATATGGCAAAAAATACACATAAATACACAAAATCATACTCGGAGGCTCTAAATAAAAACCTGCAAAGGCATCAGAGACCTCCAAAGCAGACAGTCAAAAAACCTGCACCTCCCATCACAAACCAGACAACACATAAAACACAAAATCAGTGTGCTGCACAATCACAGCCCTTAAGGCGAAATAGCATACCCAACACACTAGTAATAGGCGACTCTATAGTCAGGCACACTGACATCCCACTCACAAGGGATGAACAAGGATAAAGTTACTGTTAGCTGCCTGTTGGGAACCAGAATCCACCACATAACACAAGCACTCAGGTCACTCCCGAACAAGTACAAATATGACTCTGTCATTGTTCATGTTGGTATGAATGACCTGAAATGTACCTCCCTGGACTACCGGAAAAGAGACATGGAAGAGCTCTCTGATCATGTAGCCCAGGCGGGTATGACCCTGACCCTGAGTAGCATCCTGCCCTTACCAAGAATGATACCACGGTATAAAGAAAAAATGATCAATTTCAACAATTGGCTAAGCTTCTAGTGTCATTCAAAGGGGATCCAGTGTCTGTCAGCATGGAACGACATGCTCGACAAGCCTTGCTGCTTCACAAGAGACAGCTTGCACCTGTCACCCCTAGGCTTTCAAATACTGGCCAAGGCTCTTGCTGCCCCCATAGTGCCTTTTTTAGGCAAGGCTCAAAAGTCAAACCTACCTCTGTAAACCACACAAATAAAAAAATGAGGGTTATGCTACTCAATGCCAGGAGTTTAAATCTCAAAATGCACACACTCACTACTGGGCTACAACTCATACCACACAATTCAGCCACAGAACATGGACCGAAACACAAAAGGAGGGGATGTATCCATATTCATCAAGGATACCTACACCTCCAGGTTTGTGGCACAGCATGATACCTCTGAGATCATCAATGTACAACTTACATCGGGCAAATCTGCAATGCAAATTGTTGCCTGCTATGGATCACCTTCCATGACCCAGGACCACCACTCCACCTTTCTGGAGACACTGGAAAACATGAAGGTCCTACCAAACACCTTGATATTTGGCTAATTTAATTACCCTACCATTAACTGGGAAAACTACTCAAGTACAAACTCCAAGGTCCAGCGCTTCCTGGAATTTATCAACTCAAATGCCCTGGATCAGCTGGTAAACTCCCCTACCAGAGGTGAAAACATATTGGACCTGGTCATCACCGACATGGGCAACAGGTGTTCTGCACCGGAGGTCAACCCGTCATTGGTTAGATCAGACCATAAACTAATCACTCTGGATGTCCACACCACACCACCACCCCCAATCAAGGAAACCACAGTGAAAAACTTTTCTATAGCAAACTTCACCTTACTTAAGACAGAGGTGGTAAGTTTCATAGTCCCCATGCTAAAGGATAACAGTGTCCAAGATGTAGGAACCTTTACAAATGCACCCTATGAGCACCTACAAGGATGCATGGATCGTGCCATCCCTAGCAAAACCAAGACTCACTCCCCTAAGAGAAGGAAACCAGTCTGGTGGACCCCTGCCATAAACAGGCTATACAATAGGAGGAGGAAACTAGTTCAGAATAAAAGCAAATCCCAAGAAGGAAAGACATCCCTGATCCGTATCAATAAGAAACTAAGGTCCCTTATAAAATCATCCAAGGCTAACTTCGAAAGAAAAATAGCCAAGGATTCGAAAGATAACCACAAAGCCTTATTTAGCTATGTCAAGAATCAAAGTGGCAACTCTCAGATATGCTCTGAGCTAGTGCAAAATAGCACAAAATATACTGAACCTACTGATATTGTCAACATCCTGGCAGATAGATTCAGTGTAAACTTCACCCCCCTCTCACCCCCAAAAGGGCCCACAACAATACCGGAAAAGTATAGTGTCCCGGAAATCACAGACGCACAGGTGAAAACAGCATCAATGGGGCCAGATGGTGTCCCAGGCGGCATCTTGCACGAACTACAGAATTAACTAACCCCCACCTAAACACACTGTTCAACCTCAGCCTCCACAGGCTACGTGCCCATAGAATGGCGCACAGCAATGGTTATTCCACTCCCAAAGGAGGGGCCACAACTGACCCTGGCAACTATCACCCCATAAGCCTAACTAGCCTGGTCTGCAAGTCTATGGAGTGCATCATTATGGACCTCATTAATGAAGACATTGGGAACCTGCAAACACTTGACCCGACCCAGTTTGGCTTTGTTAAGGGCAGATCATGCCTACTAAACCTTGTTGACTTCTTCGAGACCGTCACCAAGGCCATAGATGAGGGGAAGGTGGTTCACACAGCCTACCTTGACTTCGCCAAGGCTATTGACACCATTCCCCACTCGGGAATTATAGAAAAACTCACCAGCCTGAACATAAACCCCTACGTCACAAGATGGGTTGCCAACTGGCTTACAGACAGAACTCGCACAGTAAGAAAAACGGGCTCCAGGTCCGACTCTAAACCAGTCACAAGTGGTGTTCCACAAGGCTCAGTCCTGGGATCCCTACTGTTCAGCATATACTTCTCAGAAGTACAGACAAACACAGGAGGGCTATGGCTAGCCAAGTTCACCAATGACTGCAACTGGGAGCCATAATTAACTCTCCGGCTGACACAGACATTCTCCAAAAGGGCCTTATTGAGATGGACACCTGTTGTCAAAGTCATGGTCTCAAGCTAAATGCCAAAATGTGCATAGTCATCCTGTTTGGGAAAAACAAAACATCCATGAATTACCATATAGATGGCAGCCCCCTTAATACAGATGAGGTAATAAGAGATCTGGGGACCCAGGTAGATAGTAATCTCTCCTATGACAATCATATTGCCAAAGTAGTTAGGAAATCCTTCTATGTAGCCCATCTAATTACTAAAGGGTTTGCATCTAGAAATAAAGAGGTTATAGTGCCCCTCTACTCGTCACTCATCAGACCCATCATAGAGTACAATGCCTCATTTGGGATGTACCTCACAAGACACTTCCAACAGCTGGAAAGACCACAAAAGTACCTCACCAAGAGGATTACTGGCCTCAAACATATGTCCTATACAGCCCAACTGGAAAGACTCTGGCTGTACTCAGTGGCATATCGCTTACTCAGAGGTGATCGCTGCCTGACTTACAAAGCCATGTCCAACTCAGAATTGATGGACGTACTCCACCTAAAGAAATCCACCAAGTCGCTGTGAGCCACTCGCTCTAGTGAGCTAAACCTCGCCACAACTATAAATAGAACATGCTGGAGGGATAGACTCCTGTCACAGAGACTCCCCATGCTTTGGAACAAAAATCCTAACTACATTAGGAAGAGCCCCTCACTAACACTCTTCAAGAGAAACCTTGACGAGTGGATAAGTAACAGAAAATACACCCCTGGGATCACTTCATTGGCTCTTCTTGACAGAGGCTCAGTTAATTAATCAATGGGTTGTTGAAAGCGGATAAATTCTGGCTAGGCTTATAAATGCCCTTGGGCAGATAGCCTAGTACCTACCTATGAACCTATGAACCTATATACGTATACATCAAAACTTCATATGAACATCTTCATATAAAATCTATAACCTATGCTCCTCTATCTCATTAGACTCCTTAATTGCAAAATGCATGCTATGGAATAAATATCATTGATGCCTAGGTACTTAAAGGCATCATATCTAAGTTGACAAAGGAGTTCACATCTTTCCAGCCATAGAGACTGGTCCACCTCTAACTGATCCCACCACTTGGTCAATGACACGGAACCCAAAGGAATGATCTGGATAGGTGGCATTTGTTTAGCTAAAGTGTTATCAACCTTCCCATTCCTTATAGCATATAACAGTTCATATAAGCGGTCCCTAAGTCTCCTATCAGTTTTTCTTATATAGAAAATTGGACAACACTTGCACTTAGCCAAATAAATGATACTTTTAGAGTTACAGGTAAATCTCCCATTACTGGACAACCTAGCATCTCAGATGCTAAAAGAAAGACCTGTATCTATAAATTTACAATAAGGGCATGACTCACATTTGAAAATGCTCTTAATCCTAGAATTATTAACTTTTTCATGTTTCAAGATAGATTTCAAAATTTGCCCAATTCTAAATATAAAAGTGGGTTTATATGCCCCCATCTAAACATAACAGTGAGCTTTAATATATACACGCATACATACATATATACATACATATATACATATATATATATATATTTATATATCATCATCATCTTCTTTCATCTGTTCCCGTTAGGAGTCGCCACAGTGGATCATCTGTTTCCATTTCTTCCTGTCCTCTGCATCTTGCTCTGTCACACCAACCACCTGCATGTCCTCTCTCACTACATCCATAAACCTTATCTTAGGCCTTCCTCTTTTCCTGTTACCTGGTAGCTTCATCGTTAGCATCTTTTTCACAATATACTCAGCATACCTCCTCAGCACATGTCTAAACCAACATAATCTTGCCTCTCTGGCTTTGTCTCCAAACCTTCCAACCTGGGCTGACCCTCTAATATACTTATTCCTTATCCTGTCCACCCTTGCCACACCCAGTGCAAATCTTAACATCTTTAACTCTGCCACATCCAGCTCAAACTCCTGCCTTTTTGTCAATGCCACTGTCTCCAATCCATATAACATAGCTGGTCTCACTACCCTCTTGTAGACCTTCCCTTTCACTCTTACTGGTACCAGTCTGTCACAAATTACTCCTGACACTCTTCTCCACCCACTCCATCCTGCCTGTACTCTCTTCTTCACCTCTCTTCCACACTCACTGTTACTCTGAACTATTGATCCCAAGTATATAAACTCATCCACCTTCACCACCTCTACTCCTTGCATCCTCACCATTCCTCTATCCTCCCTCTCATTCACACACATATATTCTGTCTTAGTCCTGCTGACCTTCATTCCTCTTCTCTCTAGAGCATATCTCCTTCTCTCCAGGGTCTCCTCCACTTGTTCCCTACTCTCACTACAGATCACAATGTCATCTGCAAACATCATAGTCCACGAGGACTCCTGTCTGATCTCATCTGTCAACCTGTCCATCACCAATGCAAATATGAAAGGGCTCAGAGCTGATCCTTGATGTAACCCTACCTCCACGTTAAATGCATCCATCACTCCCACAGCAGACCTCACTGCTGTCACACTATCCTTGTACATATCCTGTACCACTCTTACATACTTCTCTGACACTCCCGACTTCCTCATACAATACCACAACTCCTCTCTCAACACCCTGCCATTTGCTTTCTCTAAGTCTACAAAAATACAATGCAACTCCTTCTGACTTTCTCTGTACTTCTCCATCAACACTCTCAGAGCAAACATCACATCTGTAGTGCCCTTTCCCGGCATGACACCATACTGCTGATCACTAATCATCATGTCCCTTCTTAATCTAGCTTCCACTACTCTTACCCATAACTTCATGCTCTGACTGATCAATTTAATCCTTCTGTAGTTACTACAGCTCTGCACATCACCCTTTCTTAAAAATCGGTACCAAAACACCTTTTCTCCATTCATCAGGCATCCTCTCACTTTCCAAGATTTCATTAAACAATCTGTTTAAAAACTCCACTGCCATTTCACCTAAACACCTCCATGCTTCCACAGGTATGTCATCTGGACCAACAGCCTTTATATTTATAAGTTTTCAGCTATATTGAATATTTTTATTTTATATATATATATATATATATATATATATATATATATATATATATATATATACATATATATATATATACATATGTATATATATATATATATATATATATATATATATATATATATATATATACATATACATGTATTTTTAAATATTTTTGGACTTATATGCACTTATATGATTGATATTGATTGGGGCACAGAGACTGATATAGTGATTAAGCATAATTTTTCTGCTTGTCTTTGTCTTAACTAATTCCACCTAAAACACCAGTTTTTTTTAGCGTTTCTGTGATTTAAAAGTTTGTTATTGCTACATATTGTACTTATTTGCTGCCTGCACATGAATTAAGTCATTTTTGTGTTTAAATACTCTGTTTAACTGTTGTAGGCTACACACAAGTGTGATAGCCTTTTCTGTGCATTTAAAGTGTTTTGATTGTATCTGCTCTATTTTCTGAAAAAAACGTATACTTGTTTCCCACCATTCTGAACTAGTATAGTCCAGTTTTTAGGTTATTGCTGAATCCAGGACTGTGTTACAAGTTTCTGTGTTGCCCATACCTTACTTGTATAGAAGGAAGTTTCTTTGTTCACCTGTGAGAGAGGGGAGCTTTGAGCAGCCTTTCTGTCCCTGGAGGAGTGCTTTCAGCCCAGAAGTTAATAGTTTATTGGCAGTGGCGGCTGGTGACTACAAATCACAGGGGGGCTGCAGGAGACAGCTGAACGGGTGGGGTCAAGGGGAGGGGGTGTGGTCAACCAGAAAGGGGAGGAGCTATGCACACAACCACAAAAAACTAACTTTAATTAAATACGCTGCCCTGGGTGGCAAACCATCATTATGAAAGTCCAATCAAGACAAAAATAAGTGTAGAAGAATAAAAATATTTCAATGCATTGGCTGCATGACAGCTTACTTAATATCTAGATGGAAACAAAAGGTTGTGAGGCATGAAAAAATAAATTACTTTTTAAATACATTACTGGAATGCCAGTCAAAATAAAGTATAAGAAAAACCAGAAGCACTCAACTCAAACCACTTCTCCTTGCACTGCAGTTCTAATTATAATATATTCAGCTTTATTAAAGTACCAAGTAACATGCTGAAAGTAGAAATCTATGTGATGCCCCCACTTGTAAAAATGTTTCTTATCCAAAAAAGACCTGCTGCCTGACAACTTGTTTCATGGGGAAAACGATAAAAGTAAAAAATGAAAAGCAAACAAGAAACAAGCTCAAGATACATTGCTTAAAGGATTACTGTACAGGTTATGGACCACACATGATTGGCATTCTGTTTAGTTTACGGGTAAAGTCTGTAGAGATGACTGGAAGTCTCCAACAAGTGTAATGAGCTTTTTAAAATAATGGAATCCTGTCCTTTAATACCCAAGGCTTATACATTATCTAGTCAAGTATTCTCTGCATGGCAACAACAGAAAGGCTTTCAATGTTGGCAATTCTTTAACAGTATGCTTATTAAAGCTTACTTGCATCTTACGATCTCAGACAAGCTTACCTTACGGTCATTAAAGCATTGCTACTTAAACACAGAGCAACAGGCACTTTGAGTAATAAGCATAAATCTGAGTAATAAGCATAAATCAACAGTACAAAAATATGACAGAAACCAGACCATTCTGCAAAATCAAGGGCAGATGAAAAACCACTGTAGTACTTATGCAGTGTGTCCTCCCCATCCAAGGTAGATACAACTACTCCTTGCCTTGCTTGGACACATCCAGAGTCACTACATGGGGGAGTGGGGTGCAACAAGCATGTCACAATTTGAAATCTCTCTGGTTGACTGTGATGGCCCTGACACATTTGTCATACCTCTCAACCTCAAGAGCAAGAAATCTGGACAAAGCCATACACAGAAGTGGGACAAAGGCCCAAAAATAAGGACAATTTTTAAATATTGCTCTAATAAACTTAGAAAGATAATAGAATAGGTCTTGCATTAGTATGAATTTTCTGAAGGGTATAAAATCTGAAACTCAAATGGCGGTCATTTTCTAACTTCAGTCTTTAGTGATTTGTCACTAACTTGCCAAAAAACACAACTTTATGAAAAATGGACCAAAAATGTGATGCAAAAATATAAAATAGACACACAATACAGCTGCTACCTGTCAAAGAAGGGACACTTTAATATTAGTACTGCTACCTTGAGCAGCTGACAAAATAAAATAATCTACATGCATTTCAAGTAATCTATAACTTTGATTATTACAGTTATTTCTTAATTGTAAACCCTCCATGTTTTCTTCCAAAATTGCTATTTTGCAGAGGGATTATTAGGGGGAAGAGTAACATTTTGCGCCAAAAATTGGGGACAGTTGAGAGGTTGGCTATGCCTAATTCTATAAAGCAATTTATTTGCATGTACCTCTCAACCTGTTAATGCAGTAAATCTGAACAAGGTCAAATATATCGGGGGCACATATAAACAGTACTAAAAATTGCTCTTGTATAAATTGAGACAGTTGATAGAACAGCTCTTACTTTAACATGCATTTTTCTGAAGGTTATGAAGTCTGAAACTTATTATTTAGTGACTTAATTCCTAAATGATTTGCCAGAAAACTACAAATTTTATGAAGAACAAACCAAAAATAAGAAGCAAAAATCTATTCATTCTTTGAAAATCTGGACAGTTCGGAGGTATAGTTCAGCTGGGCCTGTCTGAGTTTGCTGCCCTTCCCCCCCTGACAAAATAATGGTTGAATGGAGCCTCTGCAGCCATTCCAATGAACCATTACTTGGCTATTTCACTCCATTTACCATAAACACTAATGTGCATACTGCTTTACTTCTATGATGAGTTGGACTTCATTTGAAAGTTTTATTTTGTATTTTACAGCACAAACACTAAGTCATCTGTTAAAGAAAGCAATGCAGTCTCACAATGAAAACTTAGCATTAAAACTTCTCTGCCCTTGAAACTCACATTCATTGAAACAGCATTGAAACCCATATTCAAAGAAAATACATTTTGCCAGTGGCAGATAAAGATTAATTTTGGGCTGTTTTCAAATCGTAGGCCCCTTGCATATGAAACATACATGTGCTCTTTGATACACCTTCCTCATTGTACTAAAATTATATTCCTTGTACAATACAGTACACTTGTTAGAGGGTGTTTTAAATTTGTTTTGAACATTTGTCCAGTAAGCAATGAAACAAACCATATGCACCCATAATTGCATAATGGCAAAACTGCCCAGTTGAGAACATTTATCATAAAAAAGTCTACTCAGACTTCCACAGTCCACCATTATTAGTAAATATACACAATTCTACAGTCCACCATTATTAGTAAATATGCACAATTCCACAGTCCACCATTATTAGTAAATATGCACAATTCTACAGTCCACCATTATCAGTAAATATGCACAATTCTACAGTCCACCTTTATCAGTAAATATGCACAATCTCTGAAGTAAGTCATCTAAATAATTCCACATTAAAGAAATATGTAACTAATGAAGCAGTTGCTGCTAGCAATCACCTTTATATTTCATGGTTTCATCGAAAAATAAAGTGTCTGTTGCCGCTCAGGAATAAATTGCCTATATTACATTAAAAAATGATAAGCTAGTAATAATATTGCAAGAGGAAATGGATGGCAAACTGATAACAGACTCATAGTTAGTATCTTCACCAAGGAGAACATTCTCAGTACGGCAGCATCCACCCCTTGTGGGAGTAGAACCCACAGCCTTCTGCATCAAAAGCAAGTACACAACCTGTTGTGCTATAGTATTAACTAGGCAAAGCAGTAGCACTAAACTTCTATTCCCCTGCAGCTCTCAGCTCCTTGTAAAATCTACTCAATACTCAACTGCATCTCAACTTCTCAGCTCAAGAAAACTGGAAAAAGCCAAAATGTATTGGGGGGGGGGGTCAAAAGCCCAAAAACCAGGGACACATTAAACATTGCTTGTATTATCTTGGAAAGTTGCTAGAATAAAATGCTGTGTTGCCACCATACATTTTACTGCCAAGGTCCATGAGCCAAAAACAGTCAGAGTAACATACCACGCCACATCAGCTGCTTTGTAAAAGAGAGAAAGACTGAAACAAATGGCTATCATTTAGTGAATTCAGTTCTCACCATAGCTGTCAACCTCTTAGTACAAAACACCTGGCCAAACCCAGTAATGAGGGAATATAGCCCTCAAACATATTCAGTGAATTCAGTTCTTGCCATAGCTGTCAACCTTAGCACAAAAACCTGGACGAAGCCAATAATGGGGGAATACAGTCCCAAAAATAGGGACAAATTTAAAATATTCATCTTATAAACTTAGAAAATTGCTAGAAAAAAGGTTGTGCTACTATGTATTCTGAAGAACATGAAGTTTGAAATTCAAATGCCGGTCAATTTTACTGCGGACAGAACAAAAACAATTTTCAGCAGAGACGCAGGGATTAATACTGCAGACACGTCTTTGTAAAATGGCAGGGCACCAGAGCAAATCCACACAAACACAGGGAGGAGATGCAGACTCCACACAGAAGCCACCCCAACCAAGAATCAAACCAGAAAACCTATAGCTGTGAGGCAACAATAGTACCACTGCACCATCAAATATGCAAGGAATTAAACATTCAGAAACCTGAAGTCTGAAATTCAAATGCCTGTCAATTCTACTGCGGACAGAACAAAAACAATTTTCAGCAGAGACGGAGGGATTAATACTGCAGACATGTCTTTGTAAAATGGCAGGGTACCAGAGCAAATCCACACAAACACAGGGAGGAGATGCAGACTCCACACAGAAGCCACCCTAACCAAGAATCAAACCAGAAAACCTATAGCTGTGAGGCAACAATAGTACCACTGCACCATCAAATATGCAAGGAATTAAACATTCAGAAACCTGAAGTCTGAAATTCAAATGCCTGTCAATTTTACTGTGGACAGAACAAAAACAATTTTCAGCAGGGATTAATACTGCAGACACGTCTTTGTAAAATGGCAGGGCACCAGAGCAAATCCACACAAACACAGGGAGGAGATGCAGACTCCACACAGAAGCCACCCCAACCAAGAATCAAACCAGAAAACCTATAGCTGTGAGGCAACAATAGTACCACTGCACCATCAAATATGCAAGGAATTAAACATTCAGAAACCTGAAGTCTGAAATTCAAATGCCTGTCAATTTTACTGCGGACAGAACAAAAACAATTTTCAGCAGAGACGCAGGGATTAATACTGCAGACACGTCTTTGTAAAATGGCAGGGCACCAGAGCAAATCCACACAAACACAGGGAGGAGATGCAGACACCACACAGAAGCCACCCCAACCAAGAATCAAACCAGAAAACCTATAGCTGTGAGGTAACAATAGTACCACTGCACCATCAAATATGCAAGGAATTAAACATTCAGAAACCTGAAGTCTGAAATTCAAATGCCTGTCAATTTTACTGCGGACAGAACAAAAACAATTTTCAGCAGAGACGCAGGGATTAATACTGCAGACACGTCTTTGTAAAATGGCAGGGCACCAGAGCAAATCCACACAAACACAGGGAGGAGATGCAGACTCCACACAGAAGCCACCCCAACCAAGAATCAAACCAGAAAACCTATAGCTGTGAGGCAACAATAGTACCACTGCACCATCAAATATGCAAGGAATTAAACATTCAGAAACCTGACATCTGAAATTCAAATGCCTGTCAATTTTAACATTTGTTAATCAGGACAGTCTGACTTGGAACAAAAAAACAATTTTCAGCAGAGGCCCAGGAAGAAATAATGCAGACATGTCTTTGTAACATGGGAGGACACAAAAGCCAACCCACACAAACACAGGGAGAAGATACGGATCCCACAAAGAAGGAACCCCAGCCAAGAATCAAACCTGAAAACCTGCAGCTGTGAGGCAACAATGCTACTACTACACCATCAAATATCAAGCATTGCAACATTTACAAACCACAGATATTATGAGGAATAGATCAGATCGAATATGAGGCAAAAATCTGCAATTTTTTACACCTGGGGCATTCACACACACACACACACACACACACACACACACACACACCAGTATAAGCATTGTAAAACTAAACAGCACCATACACACTCAATATAAACATAAAAAGCACCATACACTTACCTGTCTGTTCTCCATAGTATATCCAACCCGCGCAAATACTTCAAAGACCCGCGAGATCCCACGCAAAGCTCCTTCCTGACTGCTGCTGTTGCAGTCCGGACCAAACATATAATCCCAGCATGTCTGTGCACTTTAAAAGTGCACAGACATCTCCTTGTGTCCCCCTATGGGGACTGCCGGACTGCCTGGAGCATGCGCATAGACAGGCAGTAGTCGGGACTACTGCGCATGCGCGAAAGTCCGCAAAATTTAAATAAAGCTTTTCTTTCTATTTTTATTTTGAGGGGGCTGCAGTCCGGCAGTCTGATAACACGGGCCACCCCTGTTTATTGGCCATTTTGGGCTAATTTTGATAGTATCTGCTCTATTTTCTGAAAAAAAAAAAAACTTGTTTCCCGCCTTTCTGAACTAGTATAGTCCAGGCTTCAGGTTATTGCTGAATCCAGGGCTGTGTTACAAGTTTCTGTGTTGCCCATACTTTACTTGGATAGAAGGAAGTTTTTCTGTTCACCTGTGAGTGATGGGAGCTTTGATCAGCCTATCTGTCCCTGGAAGAGTGGTTTCAGCCCAAAAGTTAGTAGATTATTGGCCATTTTGGGCACATTTTTCTCTTTCACTTCCCTGCTATAAAAACCACATTTGTGCGGTTTTGAGCACTGGGCAGTGCCATTTAGCTAGAATTAAACTAGTCTCAGCTCCACGAAGTCTACTCTTCAATTTTTCCTTTGGAACTAGAGAAACCTTTAACTTTAGCACTCAAACCATTCATTCCACAGTCAAGCACTTGCTTAAAACTCATAGCAAGCACTAATTAACCCTAGCACTAGACCCCCCTATACTGTCCAGATGGACCAGACTCTCTATTTGTCCCCACCAGCAAATCAGAAAAATAGCTTACTCTACCTATTCAGGTATGTCCAAAGGGCAGTTTTTGGTGTACTCTCCAGTCCAACTGGTGAATCTGGGCATTTTGAGGCAATGTTACAACTGCCTCATGTACACAGACAACCTTCTCCTCCTACCACCAAACACTAATATATGCGAGGGATGCAATTATATAGCCAAACTGGAGGCAAAGCTCTCTCAACCCAAGACTGGAAATGACAGTCAAGAGGAGAAGGGTAGTACTTGCAACACACTACCAGTCTCACATAGACCTAATAAACCAACACCAGCAAATAGCACACATGAATACATGAAAATATACTCAGATGTTCTAAATAAAAATCTGCAAAAGCGGGAGACCTCCAAAGCAGACATCCAAGCAACCTCCACACCCCATCACCAACCATGAAATACATACTGCACATAATCACAGCCCTTAATGCAAAATAACATACCCAACAAACAAGTAATAGGCGACTCTATAGTCAGGCACACTGATGTCCCACTAACTAGGCTGGACAAGGATAAGGTTACAGTTAGCTGCCTGTCGGGTTTCAGGATCTGGCACATAACACAAGCACTCAGGTCACTCCAGAAGAAGTACAAATACAACTCTGTCATTGTCCATGTTAGTGTGAATGACCTGAGATGTATCTCCCTGGACTACATGAGAAGAGACATGGAAGAGCTCTCTGATCATGTAGCCCATGCCAGTATGAACCTGACCCTGAGTAGCATCCTACCCTCATCAAGAATGATGCCACAGTATAAAGAAAAAATGATCAATTTCAACAATTGGCTAAGTTTCTGGTGTCATTCAAAGAGGATCCAGTATCTGTCCACCTGGGATGACATGCTCGACAAGCCACATTGCTTCACAAGAGATTGCTTGCACCTGTCACCCTTAGGCTTTCGAATACTGGCCAAGGCTCTTGCCACCCCCATAGTACCTTTTTTAGGCAAGGCTCAAAACACAAACCCACCACCATAAATAGCACAAGTATCCAAAAACTGAGGGTAATACTACTCAACGCTAAAAGTCTAAACCTCAAAATGCACGCACTTGAGCCACTCCTCAATATGGAGAACATCGACATCTGTGCAGTAACAGAAACCTAGTTTAAGGCTTCTGAGAGCACCCTAGCACTACTAGGCTATAATCCATACCATAGCTTTCAACTACAGAACCAGGACTGAAACACAAAAGGCGGGAGTGTATCCATATTCATCAAGGATACCACACCTCCAGGTTAGTGGCACAGCATAATGCATCAGAGATCATCCATGTGCAACTAACAATGGGCAAAACTGCAATCCAAATTGTAGCTTGCTACAGATCAGCCACCATGGCCCAGGACCCCCATTCTGCATTTCTGGAGACAGTGGGAAATATGAAGGTCCTACCAAACACCCTAATAATGGGTAATTTAAATTACCCAAACATAAACTTTGAGAACTACTCAAGTACTAATGCCCTTGCCCAACGCTTCCTAGAATTTATAAACTCGAATGCCCTGGATCAACTGGTCAACACCCCCACTAGAGGGAACAACATATTGGACTTGGTCATCACCAACATGGGCAACCGGTGTTCCACACCAGAGGTCAACCCCTCGCTGGTTAGATCAGACCATAGACTAATCACTCTGGATATCCACATTCTGCTCCCACCCCCAATCAAGGAAACTACCATGAAAAACGTTTCAAAAGCAAACTTCACGTTACTTAAGACCAATGTGGAAAGGTTCATAGCCCCCATGCTAAAGGACAATGCTGTCCAAGCTGCTGAAACCTTTACAAAGGCACTCTATAAGCATCTGCAGGAATGCATGGATCGTGCTATCCCAAGTAAAACCAAGACTCACTCCTCCAAGAAAAGGAAACCAGTCTAGTGGACCCCTGCCATAAACAAGCTATACAACAGAAGTAGGAAACTAGTACAGAAAAGAGTAAAATCCCAAGAAAAGACATCCCTGACTGGTATCAGTAAGATACTACGATCCCTAATTAAATCATCCAAGACTAGTTTAGAAAGAAAAATTGCCAAGGACTCCAAAGATAACCACAAAGCGTTCTTTAGCTATGTCAAGAACCTAAGTGTAAACTCTCAGATCTGCTCTGAGTTAGTGCAGAATGGCACAAAATACACTGAAGCGACTGATATTGCCATCATTCTGGCAGACAGGTTTAGTGCAAACTTCATCCCCCCTCCCACCCTAAAGGGCCCATAACCATACCAGAAGAATGTAGGGCCCCATCGATCACCGACACACAGGTTAAAACAGCCCTATCCAATGCCAAAAACACAGCTTCAATGGGACTGGATGGTGTCCCAGGCTGTATCTTACAAGAGCTCCAAAATGAACTAACCCCTCACCTAAACACACTGTTCAAACTCAGCCTGTCTACAGGCTACATACCTACAGAGTGGTGCACAGCAGCAGTTATCCCACTCCACAAAGGTGAAGCCACAACGGACTCCAGAAACTATTGCCCTATAAGCCTGACTAGCCTGGTCTGCAAGGCTATGTAATTCATCATCATGGAATTCATTAACAGAGATATTGGGAACCTCCAAACCTTAGACCCTACCCAGTTTGGCTTTGTTAAGGGCAGATTATGCTTCCTAAAGCTGATGGACTTCTTTGAGATGGTTACCAAGGCATTAGATGAGGGAAAGGAGGTCCACACAGCCTACCTAGCTCTCGCAAAGGCTTTCTACACCATTCCCCATTCTAGTATTATAGACAAGCTCACCAGCTTGAACATAAACTCCTATGTCACAAGATGGGTTGCCAACTGGCTCATGGCTAGAACTGACATGGTGAGAGTTGTAGGCTCTATGTCTGACTCTAAACCGGTTACAAGTGGCATCCTTCAGGGCTCAGTCCTAGGACCCCTCCTGTTCGGTATATACTTCTCAGAGGTACACGCAAGAATAGGAGGACTATGGCTGACCAAGTTCACAGACGACTGCAAACTAGGGGCCATAACTGATTCTCCAGC
This sequence comes from Protopterus annectens, assembly GCF_019279795.1. NCBI lineage: Eukaryota > Metazoa > Chordata > Ceratodontiformes > Protopteridae > Protopterus > Protopterus annectens. The sequence goes on along the minus strand of NC_056727.1, from coordinate 25,915,814 downwards.
TGATACAGACACCCTCCAGATGGGTCTCACTGAGACAGATAGCTGGTGTCAAAATCATGGCCTCAAGCTAAATGCCAAAAAGTGCATAGTCATCCCCTTTGGAAAAAACAAAGTACCCGTAAACTACCACATAGGTGGTAGTTCCCTAAATACAGAAAATGTAATAAGGGATTTGGGGATCAAGTAAATAGTAATCTCTCCTTTGATAATCATATTGCCAAGGTGGTTAGAAAATCCTTCTATGTGGCCCACCTAATCACAAAAGGGTTCGCATCTAGAACAAAAGAGGTTATTGTGCCTCTCTACTCATCACTTCATTAGACCCATCATAGAATACAATGCCCCATTTGGGATGTACCTTACAAGATACCTGCAACAGCTGGAAAGACCACAAAAGTACCTCACCAAGAGGATTACTGGCCTCAAACAGATGCCCTATGCAGCCTAACTCAAGAAACTCCAGCTGTACTCGGTTGCATACCGCTTACTCAGAGGTGATCTCTGCCTGACATACAAGGCCATGCCCAACCCAGAATTAATGGACATGCTCCACCTAAAAAAAAAACAAATCCCAGAGAGCCACACACTCTAGAGATATAAACCTCACCACAAAGATAAATAGGACATGCTGGAAGGATAGATTCCTGTCCCAGAGACTACCCATGCTTTGGAACAGGATTCCAATATACATCAGGCAGAGCCCCTCACTAACACTCAAGAGAAACCTTGACGGGTGGATGGGAAACAGAAAATTTACCCTGGGGATTACTGTAGTGGCTCTGCTAGACAGTGGCACAAGGAACTAATGGCTCTGCTGGACAGAGGCACAGGGAACTAATCTAAGTGAGTGGCGAAAGCCAACACATTCTGGCTAGGCTTATAAATGCCCTTGGACAGATAGCCTAGTACTTACCTATGAACCTATGAACCTATATGCAGTTATATTATGGTAAATCATTTTTCAAAGTTTTTTTAATATTTTTAGGTTGACGGGTTGAAAAAGGTTTTTACTTTATTTAAAGGACAACCACATCCACAGACTCAAAAAAATATTTATTTCATCATGGTTTGGTGTTTCCTACATTTTAACACCACTCTGGGACTATTTAGAGCTTTTTAGAAATTTTTATATGCAATTTGACTCTGACCACATGGGGTCTGGCATATTGAAAAAATTATGACCGTTTACTCTGCCTCTAAGTTTCCCAGAATGCATTGTTTGTCTCAAAAGAATTGCATCAGATCTGCCACATTTTCCCTAAAGCTCCTGTCACTGCACTCATTTTAAAGACATTCACTGCTGTTACAGTCACCTCAGGAGTGGCCTTAGGTCAACCGGTGCCCTAGGCAAAAGAGCTCCATGGCACCCCCACCACACCACATGGCGCCCCCATCCTGGTCTACTTACACTAGATAAATACTGAAAAAGCACCCTTACTAGAGTGGCGCCCTAGGCGGTTGCCTAGTTGGCCTATGCCTAAAGCCGGCTATGAGTCACCTGTTTGGTTAAAATGTTATCCTTTTTCAATGACTACTTCAAACACAAGCAGTGCAAATGCTACAGAACAGAACTGAAAAGTGCATTTTATTACTCTTTCTTCTTAGAAATGCTAACTTGCTTTCTTTTGTGAAGGATGAAATCTAGTTCTTCAAGGCATCTCTCCTCCCCCTTCACACCTACCTTCCCTAGCTGTCAAAGAGCTAAGGGTAATTTGACCCATTATCTGCATGTGATTGACAGCTCACAGCAGGTGACCAGATTGTTTTCTTGTCAGACTTTCCTTCCTTAGAGTGGGAGTCTTTTTTGGTTGCACTCCTCCTTGCAATTTAGATCTAAGCTACATAACACTGGGAATAATCCCTGGTTTGCAAAGCATCAAAACCCCACTTATTATTCATTCTTGTTTGGTTAAATAGCTATCAAATGATGCACTATAAACACAAATTATTTCAGACTTGCATGACAGCACCCAAATGCTTTTTTTAAGTGGTAATTTAAGAAAACTATGGTATTGCATGCTTCTTGTAATCTGATGTAGTGTTGTTGATTAATTGTGACAGACATCTGCTTCTTATCTAAAACATGCAATGAATGTCTACGCATGGTCATTGCAAATTCATGCTCTTAGTTTTTGCAGCTGTTACTGTACTTCTGCCTGTACTTTATCACATATTAGTAGGGCTCTTCAGAAAAGTGAGATTGTAGTTTGCCATTTTTGCTGGACTATCACAGTTCCAGCAAAAGGCAATTGCGTGTTCCAACCACAGCTACAATTACACAATCACAAACCAAATCAACTGCAGATACTCCATCATATCATGGTTTACTCAGAATTTCACCTGTTAGTATGCATAGTCTTACTACATAGTTTGCTTTCATTCCAGTACGTCCATTTACAAATAAGTATGCGCTCTATACATTTATCTCTATAAATATACACTGTATACATAAAGACTATAGCGTACTGATGATCTAACACCTGTGAAACAGTTACAATCTTAAGGGACCTTACAAATATTTTACAGTAATCAAATATCAGTTACATGCCCAAAATGTATCAGAATTCAACTGACCCATCATAAATGGCATCCAGATAAGCTGGCTTTTGTTTTACAATGTGCAAATGTGGCAGTTACCACAGCACTATTGTGAAAAGCCTCTGTACCTCATCAAGGTAGCCAGCATCACAGAGGTCTACTCACACCACAAAAGTACTTGCAGCTGCAGCCTCATGTCAACACTATCATTACACCCCTGCATTTAAGCAGGTTTCCAGATACATGCACTGCTTGACTAGCAAATCACTCTACATACCTACATATTTTTTCACAGGGACCACTCCTTACTAGACAACACTGTATAAGCCCCAGCTGCAAAAAAATAAAACTGAATCATACACAGTTCCATACCGCTCCAGCATTCTCACAACCCCTACTGGAAATCCTGACTAATACAAAACATTCCAGCCGTTCCACAAAGTTACAGTGGTCTCTTGATCTACATCTGCACAGCATGACAGATGTTACAAAAGAACTTTTATGCCAAATGATCATTTTCCTTTGTTAGCTTCATTAATTAAAACACCACACATACATCATTCTCTTTCAGAAAGATTAAGTAACACTGTACACTACCAGTACATATACATTGTATATATATAGATATATATATATTACTTGTCCAGAGCCCCAAGTGCTCAACAGCAGGAACACCATGTACCCCAAAAATTGCCAACTTGCATGCTCAGCTCCTCTTCACCAAATGGCAGACAAGCAGAAGAAACAGGTTTGAATTTACAAGTGTTCCATCAACTGGACCAAGTAGTTAAAAACATTTGTAATGAAAATAGCATTACAATATGCCCTGACACAAGTCCCTTACACAGTTCAGAAATGAATGTCTGTCATATATACTCGCCGTTACACTTGGCCATGTGAAATGCTTTTCTGAGAAGGGACGCACTGAAAGTGACAGTCACAGCACTTCCTACAAATTGATGCTGAGAACACTCACTGCTGTCAAGTGATGCACTGACAATACATGTTGTAGTAATGTCTAATGTTGAAAAGGGCGCATGCATAGTGATTTAATGATCTCTGACTCGCTACTTTACTGCCTGCTTCCTCAGTGCTATTCCATACATGAATGCCATTTCGGAAGCATCACTATTTGATGAGTGGATTGTTATTCCATCGTACATGGCACTTGCCAAGGCACTGTAACCATACCATTCAGAATTCAAGCCAAAATGATTCCATTCATTCCCAAGTCAAGAACCAGTTATCCAGTCAAACTCTAATCAAGTCATGAAAACTGCTAAAATTACACATCACAAGGCATGCATAACACATCTGTAGACTCCGTTTTACATCTAATGAATTTCTAATAGTAGCACCATGTTAAACCTTGCATTGAACACAAGAGACAATTGCATCTTGCCATGAATCAACCAAATATCAGGCAGTTTTTAGAATTGAGATGTTACATGTGCCAACTCACCGACTATCCTCTGTCCAACTGTAGAATAAGTAATTACAGACTGTATGAATCTGTATTAAACTGGCAATGGAAGTCTTCTCTTTTGGCTGTTCCTGTTGGGGTCACCACATCAGATCTGTTTCCCTTTTGTCCTGCCCTCTGCATCTTGTGTCAGACCAACCACCTGCATGTCCTCTATCACCACAACCATAAACCTTACCTTAGACCTTGCTCTTATCCTTTTACCTGGCAACTACATCCTTGGCATAAGTTTACCCAATATAACCAGCATCTTTTCTCAGCACATGTTGAAAACACTGCAATCTCACCTCTCAGGCTTTGTCTTCAAACCATCCAACCTGAGCTAACCCTGTAATATACAGATTCCTAATGCTGTCCATCGCTGTCACACCCAGTGCAAATCCTAACATCTGTAAATATACCACTTCCAGCTCTGACTCCTGCCTTTGTCAGTGCCAACATCGCCAGTCCATATAACAATTGTGGTCTCACTACCCTCTTATACACCTTCCCTTTCACTCTTAATGGTACCACACTGTCAAAAATCACTCCTAGCACTTTTCTCCACCCATTCCACCCTGCCTATACTCTTCTTCACCTATCACAATTACCATTACTCCAAACTGTTCCTCCCTAAAGTAATCCAGTTTAGCCAACTCTAATGCCTGCATCCTCACCATTCCTCTGAAGTATCCTATTGGTTACATGCTCTGAAATACCTTCACCTACCCTTATTACAGTTAAGGACCAGGATGGATGGACATTTTCTTCTACACAATGTGCCACCACCTGTGGAGGAGACACCTACTTCATGTCAGATCAAACTGCCCTTAAAGAGGGACAGTGGGGTGGACAGAAAAGTTTTGTAAAATCTTAGCATAAACATTAGTGTCCTTCACTGCTATGTTGCAGTATTTCACATACGTTTTCTTATCTTTCATGTATGTCTGGCCACTACAGTGTTTCTGTAATATGTGCCTCTTGACTCGATGTAGCTCTATGAATGTGGACTGTAAAAGTGATGTATACACACAACAGCCCTAACAGAAGCACCAGTCGGAACAAGGCCATAAAAATGGCATAGTCCTTCCACTGCCATCCACAGGAGCATGTGCACACTCACAGGACGGGAAGGAATACTGCAACATGGAAGACAAAGGACATCTATGTTTATGGTAATATTTCACACAACTTTTCGATGTCCTTACATTTAACTGTTGTACTATTCCACATGTGAGTGCCTGCCGCAGCTCAGTATGAAGGGTATGTGGTCTGGTAGAAGTTTCCAGGAAACCATGGAGGAAAGCCCTGGCAAATCCTGCTCTGGCCATTTTTTATGTTCAGCTTGCATTATTTAGTGAAAGTCTGTACTAAGGAACAACTAGCTACTTCAATAATAGCATTGGTGTCACGTTCCTTAAAGAAGTCTCCTGAAGAGGCCACCCCTCTTCTGGAGTGAGCTTTAATACTTCCATACAATGTGTTTTCATGGTACAGGTAGAAAAATGTAATTATCTTGGAGAAAAAAAAAGGCTCAAATGCTCAGTTTGGCCACTCCTTTCCCCACAGACATGGGGTGCAAAGAGCCAAAAAAGCGGACAGATTTACACTTGGTGTTATGGACATAAAACCAAATCAGTTTGTGAACATCCATAGTGGGAGAACTATGCCTATCCCCCTGCAGTTTAGTGAAAAAAGTGGGAAGGTGTATGGCCTGGCTAAAGGGATAGGTCATTCAACATGGTCAGGAAAGACGGGTTTGTCCTGAGCCAAAACCCTGTCAAGATGGAAGGTTAGGAAAGGTGGGTCAGCCATTACAGCTAGTAGCTCTGAGACCCTCCAAGCTGAGGTTACAGGCCATCAAATGCCAGTGTTTCATGTGTAAAACTTTAGGTGATGCTTTGGCATCTGGCTCAAAGGGGGGCTATGCTGAGTAGTTTGAATATATAGTTAATATCCCATGGAGGAGGGGTCAGTTTCCTATGGGGTCTGAGGTGGATAACCCCTTTTAGGAAGGTTCTGAAGGTAGTCTGTATGCCAAGGGAGGATCCAGGGGGAAACAAGCATATCTAAATAGTGTCCTTTTATAGAAGCGTATGCATGACCTGTCTGTAGCAGTTTACACACAAGATGGGATTAGAGGGATGTAACTTTCCTGTAGCTCAACAATGTTGTTACACTGTATGGAAAATCTTTTCCTCTTAGATAGGTAAGATTTCCTTGTGCATCTCTGATCCCTTCTGTGTGGAGTAGGTCCAACTGAGGGGGTAACTTGTTATGATTTACCTTGGGACAATAGTAATAGGGGGAACCAGTGCTGTCTTGGCCAGTATGGAGTCAACATCAAGATGTATGCTTCATGCTTTGTCCGGCTTAATTTTCAGCTGCACATTTGCAATGAATGGGAAGGGTTGGAAAGCGTACAGAAATTTCCCCTGCCCAGACATTGATAAGGCATCGCTTGCCACTGCATTTGATTCTGGTGTTCTGCTGCAATGCCAGCAAAGTTTCCTGTTGGGAGGAGGCAAACAGGTGCATTTCAGGTATGCCCCACCAGTGGGTCAGGAAGATCTCTGCAGCAGTACAGAATCCACTGGGGCATCCCAATCAGTGTCACTTTGAATTGGTCAGTAAAGGCTTTCTGTGCATATCGTGGCAGTCTTCCTATGCACATTACACTGTTAATTTACTTTTCCCTAATTTGGACTGAAGATCCACAGCTATTGATGATTGGTGACACTACCCCTACAATAGCTCACTACAGTCAATCAGAAAAAGTATTGGGTCGCAATTTACTTACCCAATCCACAGTAGCAACTGTGCTGTATCACCCAGAATTTTTACTACTATCATCAAATCATGAAATATGTCTAGCAATCACCATTGTCTTCTCAGTACGTTCACACCTAGCAATATTCTTTGGTAGGCTAGGTACAGACATGGGTTGCATTTCCAAGATGCCTCGTTTAGCTTTTACAACTTCCAGCATAATTTCATATATATAGTCAAACTTTCTCTTTGCAAATATTGGTTTGGCTATCCATTCCTGTTTTGCTTTTGGGTACACCACGCGATATCTAAGCTCTCCCTTTGCTGCTGACTTCTTTGTAGGGAATCTCACCATTGCTTGCTCCTGATGAAGGCTCTCGTTATGATCCAGGATGGCAAGTATGATTCTTACTTTCATTCCTGAAAAATAAAGTGCTCAAATTTGGGGAAATACTTGCACAGTAATGCATGGAACACCTCGAGGTCACCAGTGTGGCAAAACGTGGTGTTGTGCTTCAGACATTTCAACATCATCTGTCCACTGCGAAAGTGAGAAGCTGCTATGCATGCTGGTGTTATGGACTTCCTGATGTAGCTTGACTGGAGTACTGCAAGCTTTCATCTCCAGAGATGTGTACACACTGAAGCTACATGCGTCCTTTTCAGTGCAACTCTCATCCTTTTGATTGTGACATGTACTCTCACTCATGTGATGATTGCCATTAGTGAAACTGTGCTGGTGTGTGTGTGTCCAGGATCACTCAATTCTGTTTGTACAACCTTGGAGTTTTTGAAGTATGTGTGGTCTATCAGTGGTGAGACTCTTACTTCTGGAACCTGTACATCTGCATCAATCATAGTCGTGTTTCAAGGTCCATTAACTTGGCTTGAACTGCTATGCTGCTACCTTTCTTTTGGTGAAAGTTTGTCTGGCATGCAACTGTACTCTGACTGCAAATCCCAATCTCCATTGCATAGACTTCCATGCCTTCAACTACATCTTCATACAGTTCCGTCTCTTGAACCTACAATCACATAATTAACATTGTCAGGCAATGCTCGACTAATGACACAATTGTTAAACTACACATATTAGCTCAGTCATGACAGCATAAGCATTTGGATCGCTGTGCTCCAGTGTCAATATATTCAATGGACTCGTAATGAACTCCAGCTAAATATTTTCATTTAGAATTTGTTGTATTCCGCATAGAACCATAACCTAACCAGTAGAATAAAGGCTTCTCCACCAGTACATATTCCACTAGGTTTTCATCCAAACTAACCTCCACAGATTCTTGACTCACTTGGCAGTCTTCCATTTGGACTTGCACCACATTGTGTCTTTGACCCCTCATTAACGGGCTCACTTCAATTCTTTTGCTGTACATGCATACACACACACACACACACACACACACACACACACACACACACACACACACACACTTGCCACCTGCTTGCATGCAAACACACACACAAATGCCCCCTGCATGCAGGCACAAGCACACACACACACTTGACCCCTGCTTGCATGCACATGCACACACAAGTGCCCCTGCTTGCAAGCACAAACACACACACATTTGCCCCCTTTTTGCATGCACACACAGACACACACACACACATGCACACACTTGCCCCCTGCTTGCATGCACACACACACTTGCCCCCTGCTTGCATACACACACAAACACACACGCTTTCTCCCTGCTTGCACACACACACACACACACACACACACACTTGCCAACTGCTTGCATGCACAAGCACACACACGCTTGCCCCCTACATACACACACCCACACAATTGCCCCTGCTTTCATACACACACACACACACACACACACACACACACACACACACACACACACACACACACACACACACACCCTGCTTGCATGCACACACACACACACTCACCACCTGCTTGCATGCACACACACACACTTGCCCCCTGCTTGCATGCACACACACACACACACACTTGCCCCTTGCTTGCATGCACACACACACAGACACACACACACACACACTTACCAACTGCTTGCATGCACAAGCACACACACACTTGCCCTTCTTACATGCACACACCCACACAATTGCCCCTGCTTGCATGCACACACACACACACACACACACACACACACACATGCTTGCCCCTTGCTTGCATGCAAACACACACACACACATACACACACACACACACTCTTGCCTGCATGCACACACACACACTTACACACATGCCCCTTGCCTGCATGGAGACACACGTTCACACGCTTGCCCCCTGCTTGAATGCACACACACACACACACACACACACACACACACACACACACACACACACACACACACACACACACACTTGCCCCCAGGTTGCATTCACACACACATGCACACACACATTTCCCTCTGCTTGCTCTCACACACACACACAACCACACACTTGCCCTGTTCTTGCATTCACACATGCACACACAACCACACACTTGCCCCCTACTTGCATTTACACACATACACAAACACAACCAAACACTTGCCCCCTGCTTGCATTCACAGACACACACACTTTCCCCCAGCTTGCTTTCACACACACTTGCCCCGTGCTTGAATTCACACTTTCCCCCAGCTTGCTTTCACACACACTTGCCCCGTGCTTGAATTCACAAACACACATACACACACACACACACACACACACACACACACACACACTTGCCCCCTGCTTGCATGCACACACACACACACACACTTGCCCCCTGCTTGCATGCACACACACCCACACTTATCCCCTACTTGTATGCACAAACGCACAAACAAACTTGCCCTTGTTTACATGCACACACACACACCCCCCACACACACACACACACCACCTGCTTGCATGCACACACACACACACACACACACACACATACACACACACTTGCCCCCTGCTTGCATACACACACACACACCCTGCTTGCATGCACACACACACTTGCCCCTGCTTGCATACACACACACACACACACACTTGCACCCTGCTTGCATGCACACACACACTTGCCCCTGCTTGCATTCACACACAGACACACACTTACCAACTGCTTGCATGCACAAGCACACACACACTTGCCCCCTTCTTACATGCACACACCCACACAAATGCCCCTGTTTGCATGCACACACACACTTGCCCCTTGCTTGCATGCAAACACACACACACACACACACACACACACACACACACACACACACACACACACACATACACATGCACACACACTTGCCTCTTGCCTGCATGCACACACACACCTACACACACTTGGCCCTTGCGTGCATGGAGACACATGCACACACATTTGCCCACTGCTTGCATGCAGACACACACAAACACACACTTGCCCACAGCTTGCATGCACACACACACACACACACATGCACACTTGTCCCCTGCTTGCATGCACACACACTCTTGCCCCCTGCTAGCATGCAAACACCCACACACACACTTGCCATCTGCTTGCATGCACAAGCACACACACACTTGCCCCCTTCTTACATACACACACCCACAGAATTGCCCCTGCTTTCATGCACACACACACACACACACACACACACACACACACACACACACACACACACACTTGCTTGCATGCAAACACACACACACACACACACACTTGCCTCTTGCCTGCATGCATACACACACACACCTACACACACTTGCCCCTTGCCTGCATGGAGAGACACGCACACACACTTGACCACTGCTTGCACACACACACACACACACACACACACACACACACACACAAAACCAAACAATTGCCCCTGCTTGCATTCACAAACACACACACACACACAAACACACACTTGCCCCCTGCTTGCTTTCACACATACTTGCCCCCTGCTTGAATTCAAACACACACACACACACACACACACACACACACACACACACACACACACACACACACACACACACACACACACATACACACACACACACACACACACACATACACACACACACACACACAGATCACATGGTCTATAGCTGTTTGTATAACATCACCAGTACTCCTTGCTGAATAATTATGAGAGCTTCAATCTTAATCCAACACACCAACACTACCCAACTAAGATGCATTCACTTATGACATCCTCCATAGAAACAGTCAACTGTCCCACATACATGGACACACTTGCCCCTTGCCTTCATGCACACACGCACAAATTCATGCACACATTCACAAATACAAGCACACATTCACAAATACAAGCACACATTCACAAATACACACACACACACACACACACACACACACACACACACACACACACACACACACACGCACACACACACACACTTGCCTTTTGCCTGCATCCACACACACACGTACACACACTTGCCCCTTGCCTGCATGCAAACACATGCACACTCACTTGCCCCCTGCTTATATGCACACACAAATGCCAATGCTTGCATGCACACACACACACCCTTGCCCCCAGCTTGCATGAACACAAACACACTTGCCCCCTGCTTGCACAAACACACACTTGTCCCTTGCTTGCATGCACACACACACTTGCCACCTGCTTGCATGCACACAGACACACACACATGCACACTTAGCCCCTGCTTGCATGCACACACACTCTTGCCCCCTGCTAGCATGCAAACACCCACACACACACACTTGCCATCTGCTTGCATGCACAAGCACACACACACTTGCCCCCTTCTTACATACACACACCCACAGAATTGCCCCTGCTTTCATGCACACACACACACACACACACACACTTGCCCCTTGCTTGCATGCAAACACACACACACACACACACACACTTGCCTCTTGCCTGCATGCACACACACACACCTACATATACTTTCCCCTTGCCTGCATGGAGAGACACGCACACACACACTTGACCTCTGCTTGCACACACACACACACACACACACACACACACACACACACACACACACATGCACACACACAGATCACATGGTCTATAGCAGTTTGTATAACATCACCAGTACTCCTTGCTGAATAATTATGACAGCTTCAATCTTAATCCAACACACCAACACTACCCAACTAAGATGCATTCACTTATGACATCCTCCATAGAAACAGTCAACTGTCTCACATACATGCACACACGCACACACACATGCACACACGCACACACACGCGTGCACACACACACACGCACACACAAGCACACACACTTGCCTTTTGCCTGCATCCACACACACACGTACACACACTTGCCCCTACACACGTACACACACTTGCCCCTTGCCTGCATGCAAACACATGCACACTCACTTGCCCCCTGCTTATATGCACACACAAATGCCCCCTGCTTGCATGCACATACACTTGCCCCTGCTTGAATGCACACACATACACACACTTGCCCCCAGCTTGCATGAACACAAACACACTTGCCCCCTGCTTGCACAAACACACACTTGTCCCTTGCTTGCATGCACACACACACACACACACACACACACACACACACACACACACACACACACTTGCCCCCTGCTTGCATGCACACAGACACACACACTCACACATGCACACTTAGCCCCTGCTTGCATGCACACACACTCCCTGCTTGCATGCACACACACTCTTGCCCCCTGCTAGCATGCAAACACCCACACACACACACTTGCCATCTGCTTGCATGCACAAGCACACACACTTGCCCCCTTCTTACATACACACACCCACAGAATTGCCCCTGCTTTCATGCACACACACACACACGCTTGCCCCTTGCTTGCATGCAAACACACACACACACACACACACACACACACACACACACACACACACACACACACTTGCCTCTTGCCTGCATGCACACACACACACCTACACACACTTGCCCCTTGCCTGCATGGAGAGACATGCACACACACTTGACCGCTGCTTGCACACACACACACACACACACACACACACACACACACACACAGATCACATGGTCTATAGCAGTTTGTATAACATCACCAGCACTCCTTGCTGAATAATTATGACAGGTTCAATCTTAATCCAACACACCAACACTACCCAACTAAGATGCATTCACTTATGACATCCTCCATAGAAACCGTCAACTGTCTCACATACATGGACACACTTGCCCCTTGCCTTCATGCACACACACACACACACACTTGCCTTTTGCCTGCATCCACACACACACACACACTTGCCCCTTGCCTGCATGCAGACACATGCTCACACACTTGCCCCATGCTTGTATGCACACACACATACCCCCTGCTTGCATGCACATGCCCCTGCTTGAATGCACACACATACACACACTTGCCCCCTGCTTGCACAGACACACACTTGTCCCTTGCTTGCATGCACACACACACACACACTCACACATGCACACTTGGCCCCTGCTTGCATGCGCACACACTCTTGCCCCCTGCTAGCATGCACACACACACACACACACACACACACACACACACACTTGCCCCCTGGTTGCATTCACACACACACTTGTCCTCTGCTTGCATGCACACACACACACTTGCCCCCTGCTTGTATGCACACACACACATGCACACACACTTGCCTTTTGCCTGCAACCACACACACGTACACACACTTGCCCCTTGCCTGCATGCAGACACATGCTGACACAATTGCCCCCACTTGTATGCACACACACTTGCCCCCTGCTTGCATGCACATACACTTGCCCCTGCTTGAATGCACACACATACACACACTTGCCCCATGTTTTTATGAACACAAACACACTTGCCCCCTGCTTGCACAAACACACACTTGCCCCTTGCTTGCATGCACACACACACACACACACACACACACATGCAAACTTGGACCCTGCTTGCATGCACACACACACACTTGCCCCCTGGTTGCATTCACACACACACTTGCCCTCTGCTTGCATACACACACACACACACACACACACACACACACACACACACACACACACACACACACACACACACACACACATCCCCCGCTTGCATTACCCACACAACCACACACTTGCCCCCTACTTGCATTCACACACACACATTTGCCCCCTGCTTGCACACACACAAACAAATACACAATTGCCCCCTGCTTGCATGCACACACACACACTTGCCCCTGTTTACATGCACACACACACATACACTTGCCACCTGCTTGCATGCACACACACACACACACACACACACACACACACACTCACCCTGCTTGCATGCACACACTTGCCCCCAGCTTGCATGAACACAAACACACTTGTCCCCTGCTTGCACAAACACACATTTGTCCCTTGGTTGTATACACACACACACTTCCTGCTTCCAGCCCCCCCTGCCACTT
>NC_056727.1:25892117-25901154 GCF_019279795.1 Protopterus annectens | reverse complement strand
TTTTAAACAATACAGCCAATGAATTAAACAGCTGTAAAAGCAGACATAAATGTTACCTTCGCTTTTGGGCATTTTCAGGAATGAGCACCCAGTTCAAGTTCCACATTACTGCCACTTCTGCTTTAAACATATGGATTGTGCAATATTACAATTCATGCAAAATCATTTCACACACTGCTGTATAACTAACACCTAAAATAAGCAATCATTGTTTAACTGCAGAACCTTTGTCACCACTTGCTCCCTCGGATTTGTCACTAAAAGCATACACATTAGCTATTTCATACACCTGAGATATGAAAATTTTGAGATGGCTGCTCAAATAATACACAGTACACACAATAATTATAATCACTTTAAACTATTTTAATCAAATGCAATGATCATATAAACTGCAATACTTAGCCACTCTACAGAGCTGTTTCGCCGCACTGCATACCAAGCTGCAAAGTTGAATCAAAGTTAATAGCAAAAATATGTCTATGTTAAACTCAAATTCAAGTTCCGTAAACTGCAATACAAAATCCACAAGCAGTAACACAATATGGTCTAGCAGAAAACACAATGGAATATCTTAATTACAACCCAACTTTCTTAGAAACAACTACGGAAACAGCCGACCACTCTCTTTCATATAGAATCGCACAGAATGTTCAAAAACAGTAGTTGAACTTGTCACTAACATCTGTATGCCCAAACTGGGGAAAAAAAAAGAAACTAGGCAGTTCAATTAGGCCAAGCAATCCATCAATACTATCCATTCTACGAAAACTACAATTCTAACCACACTGACAACATACCTCTTTCCAGCTCAGCAATGTTTTATCCCAAGAGATAACAGATCGTCATCGAATACACAAAACTGCTGCCTGTTACCACCAATGCAAACAAAACAAAACACAAGCTCTTAACTCATTTGTTAGTAACTACAGGACCTGTACCCCAGGAGCTTATCTCTTTGCAGCTATGTTGGAGAATTATGGGAAGGCTGTAGGAGTTACTTGCTGACTTCGCTGAAAGTAGGTATGTGTTCAGAAGTACTGCAGTGCAGTTGAAAGTCCAGTATCATATTTTTTTCTGTAACTTTAGCATTTTCCTAATGGCTTCAATCAAGTATCAAAATGCGGCACTGTCGTCGTTTCAGCCAGAACATTACACAGCTAGATTCCTTACCTTCTAAATAAACCAGCGAGCCCAGCCTTCTCATAAAATCATCATAGCGATCGCCAATAATACATCTCCTTTCCGCGAGCCTTCTAAATAACTCCTTGCCATTCCCGCTCATAAAACATTCAAACTAGAGCCGGAAGTATGTGCGCCTGCTAAATTCCGACAGGCTGTTAGTCCTGAAGGAGCTGACATCATCGCACAAGACGCGATGACGTCAGCTCACAAAGCACGAAAAATAAAAACACAAGGGAAAAAAATGGAAATGAAGGGGTGCCACTCGGGAATCGTGGCACCCCATTATTTGGACCCCAAAACACTGTAAAACCCGAGTAATTCGGGACAGTTGGGAGGTATGACACACACACACACATACCAACTGCTTGCATGCACAAGCACACACACACTTGCCCCCTTCTTACATGCACACACCCACACAAATGCCCCTTCTTGCATGCATGCACACAATCACACACTTGCCCCCTGCTTGCATGCACACACACACTTGCCCCCCTTGCATGCACACAATCACACACTTGCCCCCTGCTTGCATGCACACACACACACACACACACACACACACACACACACACACATTTACCAACTGCTTGCATGCACAAGCACACACACACTTGCCCCTTCTTACATGCACACACCCACACAAATGCCCCTGCTTGCATGCACACACACACACACACACACACACACACACACACATGCTTGCCCCTTGCTTGCATGCAAATACACACACACACACTTGCCCCTGTTTACATGCACAAACACACACACACACAACACACTTGCCACCTGCTTGCATGCACACACACACATGCTCCCTGCTTGCATGCACACACACACACACACACACACACACACACACACACACACACACTTGCCCCCTGCTTGCATGCACACACAGGCACACTTGCCCTATGCTTCCATGCACACACACACACACACAGGCACACACACACACACACACACACACACACACACACTTGCCCCCTGCTTGCATGCAGACACACACACACTTGCCCTCTGCTTGCATACACACACACACACACACACACACACACACACACACTTGCCCCTGCTTGCATGCACACACACACACACACACACACACACACACACACACACACACACACACACACTTGCCACCTGCTTGCATGCACACACACACACACCCTGCTTGCATGCACACACACACACACTTGCCACCTGCTTGCATGCACACACACACACATATCCCCCTGCTTGCATTCAAACACACATACACTTGCCCCCTGCTTGCATTCACACACACACACACACACACACACACACCCACTGCTTGCATTCACACACACACATCCCCTGCTTGGGTTCACACACACACACACACACACACACACAATTGCCCCCTGCTTGCACACACACACACACACACACACTTGTCCCCTGCTTGCATGCTCATGCACACACACTTGCCCCCTGCTTGCATACACACACACACACACACACACACACACACACCCTGCTTGCATGCACACACACACACACACACTTGCCCCCCGCTCGCATGCACACACACTTGCAGCCTGCTTGCATACACACACACAATTGGCCCCTTCTTACATGCACACACCCACACAAATGCCCCTGCTTGCATGCACACACATGCTTTCCCCTTGCTTGCATCAAACACACACACATATACACACATGCACACACACTTGCCTCTTGCCTGCATGCACACACACATCTACACACACTTGGCCCTTGCGTGCATGCACACACACACACACTTGCCCCCTGCTTGCATGCACACACACACTTGCCACCTGCTTGCATGCACACACACACACACTTGCCTCCTGCTTGCATGCACACACACACACACACACACACACACACACACACACACACACACACACACACACACACACACACACACACACACACACACACTTGTCCCCTGCTTGCATGCACACACACACACTTGCCCCCTGCTTGCATGCACACACCCACTTACCCCCTGCTTGCATGCACACACACACACACACACACACTTGCCACCTGCTTGCATGCACACACATGCTCCCTGCTTGCATGCACACACACACGCTTGCCCCTTACTTACATGCAAACACACACACACACACACATGCACAAACACACACTTGCCTCTTGCCTGCATGCACACACACACCTACACACACTTGCCCCTTGCATGCACACACACACACACACACACACACACACACACACACACACACTTGCATGCACACACACACTTGCCCCCAGGTTGCATTCACACACACATGCACACACACACACTTGCTCTCTGCTTGCATTCACCCACACACACACCACACACTTGCCCCCAGCTTGCATTCACACACACACACACACACACACACATGCACAACTACACACTTGCCTTCTACTTGTATTCACAGACACACACACATACACACCTGCCCCCTGCTTGCATTCACACACACTTGCCCCCTGCTTGAATTCACACACACACACACACACACTTGCCCTGCTTGCATGCACACACACACACACACACACACACACACACACACACACACACACACACACACACACACACACACACACACCAACTGCTTGCATACACAAGCACACACACACTTTCCCCCATCTTACATGCACACACCCACACAAATGCCCCTGCTTGCATGCACACACACACTTGCACCCTGCTTGCATGCACACACACACTTGCCCCTTGCTTGCATGCACACACACTCACAGACACACACACACACACACACACACTTACCAACTGCTTGCATGCACAAGCACACACACACTTGCCCCTTCTTACATGCACACACCCACACAAATGCCCCTGCTTGCATACACACACACACACACACACACATGCTTGCCCCTTGCTTGCATGCAAACACACACACACACACACTTGCCCCTGTTTACATGCACAAACACACACACACACACAAGCACACACACTTGCCAACTGCTTGCATGCACACACAGGCACACTTGTCCTATGCTTCCATGCACACACAGGCACACTTGTCCTATGCTTCCATGCACACACACACACACACACACACACACACACACACACACACACACACACACACACACACACACACACACACAAACAGGCACACACACACACACACACACACACACACACACACACACACACACACACACACACACACACACACAAACAGGCACACACACACACTTGCCCCCTGCTTGCATGCACACACACACACACACACCCTGCTTGCATGCACACACACACACACCCTGCTTGCATGCACACACACACACACCCTGCTTGCATGCACACACACACACACCCTGCTTGCATGCACACACACACATATCCCCCTGCTTGCATTCAAACACACATACACTTGCCCCCTGCTTGCATTCACAGACACACACCACACACTTGCCCACTGCTTGCATTCACACACACATATCCTCCTGCTTGCATTCAAGCACACATACACTTGCCCCTGCTTGCATTCACACACACAACCACACACTTGCCCCCTACTTGCATTCACACACACACATTTGCCCCCTGCTTGCATGCACACACACACACACACACAATTTGCCCCCTGCTTGCATGCACATGCACACACACATACACACTTGCCCCCTGCTTGCATGCTCATGCACACACACTTGCCCCCTGCTTGTATGCACACACACACACACACTTACCACCTGCTTGCATGCACACACACACACACACTTGCCCCTGCTTGCATACACACACACACACACACACACACACACACACACACACACACACACACACACCCTGCTTGCATGCACACACACACACACACACACACACACACACACACACACACTTGCCCCTGCTTGCATGCACACACACACACTTGCACCCTGCTTGCATGCACACACACACACTTGCCCCCTGCTTGCATGCACACACACACTTGCCCCTTGCTTGCATGCACACGCACACACAGACACACACGCACACTTACCAACTGCTTGCATGCATGAGCACACACACACTTGGCCCCTTCTTACATGCACACACCCACACAAATGCCCCTGCTTACACGCACACACACCCACACCCACACCCACACTTGCCCCTTGCTTGCATGCACACACACATCTACACACACTTGGCCCTTGCGTGCATGGAGACACATGCACACACATTTGCCCACTGCTTGCATGCAGACACACACAAACACACACTTGCCCTCTGCTTGCATGCACACACACACACACACACACACACATGCTCCCTGCTTGCATGCACACACACACACACACACACACACACACACACACACACACACACACACACACACACACACACACACACACACACACACACACACACACACACACACACACACACACACACTTGGCCCCTGCTTGCATGCACACAGGCACACTTGCCCTATGCTTCCATGCACACACACACACGGACACACACACAGGCGCACACACACACACACACCACACACACACACACACACACAAACTTGCCCCCTGCTTGCATGCA
Organism: Protopterus annectens; assembly: GCF_019279795.1. Taxonomy (NCBI): domain Eukaryota; kingdom Metazoa; phylum Chordata; order Ceratodontiformes; family Protopteridae; genus Protopterus; species Protopterus annectens. The sequence continues at coordinate 25,895,429 of NC_056727.1, read as the reverse complement.
GACACACACACACACACACTTGCCCTCTGCTTGCATGCACACACACACTTGCCCCCTGCTTGCATGCACACACACACACACACTTGCCCCTTGCTTGCATGCACACACACACACACTTGCCCCCTGCTTGCATGCACACACACACTTACCCCTGCTTGCATACACACACACACTTGCCACCTGCTTGCATGCACACACACATGCTCCCTGCTTGCCTGCACACACACACACACACACATGCTTGCCCCTTGCTTACATGCAAACACACACACACATACACAAACACACACTTGCCTCTTGCATGCATGTATACACACACCTACACACACTTGCCCCTTGCATGCATGGAGACACATGCACACACACTTGCCCACTGCTTGCATACACACACACACACACACACACACACACACACACACACACACACACACACACACACACACACTTGCCCCCAGGTTACATTCACACACACATGCACACACACACACTTGCTCTCTGCTTGCATTCACCCACACACATAACCACACACTTGCCCCCAGCTTGCATTCACACACACAAAACCACACACTTGCCTTCTACTTGCATTCACACACACACACACACACACACACACACACACACACACACACACACACACTTGCCCCCTGCTTGAATTCACACACACAAACACATACAGATCAATTGGTCTATAGCTGTTTGTATAACATCACCAATACTCCTTGTTGAATAATTATGACAGCTTCAGTCTTCATACAACACACCAACACTACCCAACTAAGATGCATTCACTTATGACATCCTCCACAGAAACCGTCAACAGTCTCACATACACTTGCCACTTCACTGCATGCACACACACACACATGCACACACACTTGCCTTTTGTCTGCATCCACACACACATGTACATACACTTGCCCCTTGCCCACATGCAGAAACATGCACACACACTTGCCCCCTGCTTGTATGCACACACACTTGCCCCCTGCTTGCATGCACATACACTTGCCCCTGCTTGAATGCACACACACACACACACACACACTTGCCCCCTGCTTGCATGAACACAAACACACTTGCCCCCTGCTTGCACAAACACACACTTGCCCCTTGCTTGCATGCACACACACGTACACACTTTTCCCCTGCTAGCATGCATACACACACAGACACACACAGACACACACAGACACACACACACACACACACACACACACACACACACACACACACACACACACACACTTGCCCCCTGGTTGCATTCACACACACACTTGCCCTCTGCTTGCATACACACACACACACACATCCCCCTGCTTGCATTAAAACACACATACACTTGCCTCCTGCTTGCATGCACACACACACACACACACACACACACACACACACACACACACACACACACACACACACACACACACACATCCCCCTGCTTGCATTAAAACACACATACACTTGCCCCCTGCTTGCATTCAGACATACACACACACACACAATTGCCCCCTGCTTGCATGCACACACACACACACACACACACACACACACACACACACACACACGTCCCCTGCTTGCATGCTCACGCACACACACTTGCCCCCTGCTTGTATGCACACACACACACACACACAAACACACACACACACACAGACACACACTTCCCCCTGCTTGCATTCACATACACACACACTTGCCCCCTGCTTGCCTTCACACACACAATCACACACTTGCCAACTGCTTGCATTCACACACACAACCACACACTTGCCCCCCGATTGCATTTACACACACACACACACACACACACACACACACACACACACACACACACACACACACACACACAAACTTCCCTGCTTGCATGCACACACACAGACAGAAACGTGCCCCCAGCTTGCAGGCACACACACACACTTGCCCCCTGCTTGCATACACACGCACACACTTGCCCTGCTTGCATACACATGAAAACACACACACACACACACACACACACACACACACACACGCACACACTTGCCCCCGCTTGCATGCACACATAGGTTCATAGGTTCATAGGTTGGTACTAGGCTATCAGCCCTAGGGCCTATACAAGCCTAGCCATAACAATTCCCTGGCTATTTCTTCCCACATTATTTACTTTCCTGGACCCCTGTCTAGCAGGGCGACTGACGTGATCCCTGGGGTGAATTTCCTTTCTCCCATCCAATCGTCAAGGTTCCTCTTGAAGAGGTCCAAAGAGGCACTCTGCTTGACATGTATGGGCAATCTATTCCAGAGTCTGGGGAGTCTCTGGGTCAGGAACCTATCCCTCCAGCATGTTTTGTTTATTGTGATTACAAGGTTTAGATCCCTGGAGCGTGTAGCTCTGAGGGATTGGGATTTCTTTAAGTGTAGCATGTCCAACAGCTCTGGGTTTGACATGGCCTTGTATGTTAAGCAGAGACTTCTGAGTAGACGACATACAGAGTATAGCTGGAGTTTTTACATGTACAGCGTAGGGCATCTGCTTTAGGCCTGTGATTCTTTTAGTGAGGTATTTCTGAGGCCTTTCCAGTTGTTGCAGATGTCTTGAGAGGTACATACCAAATGGGGTTTGTATTCTATAATGGGTCTAATGAGGGATGAGTACAGTGGGACAATGACCTCCTTTTTCTGGATGAAAAGCCCTTCGTGATGAGGTGTGCCACATAGAAGGATTTCCTGACTGTTGTGGCAATGTGGTTATCGAAGGTGAGACCACTGTCCACCTGTGTCCCCAAGTCTCTTATCACACTTTCTGTGTTTAGTGTACCGCCACCTATATGGTAATTCATGGATACATGTTTTTTCCCAAAGGGGATAACGATACATTTCTTGGCATTGAGCTTGAGCCCATGGCTCTGGCACCAAGCATCTGTTTCTGTAAGGCCCTTTTGTAGAGTATCCACATCATTTGGGATTCAATAATGGCTCCCAGTTTGCAGTCATCTGCAAACTTTGTTAGCCAGAGTCCCTTAGTGTTGACCTGTACTTCAGAGAAGTAGATGCCAAACAAGAGCGGCCCCAGGACTGAACCCTGAGGTACTCCACTTGTCACTTGTCTGGAGCTGGATTTGAGTCGGCTACTTTTACAGTGTGGGTTCTATCAGTAAGCCATTTAGCAACCCATTGGGTGACATAGGGATTAATACCCAACTTAGTAAGTTTATCTATGATTCCAGAGTGGGGTGGTGTCAAAGGCCTTGGCAAGGTCTAGATAGGCTGTGTGGACCACCTTACCCTTGTCCATGGCTCTGGAGACTGATTCAAAGAAGTCAATCAGGTTCAGGA
>NC_056727.1:25864617-25887117 GCF_019279795.1 Protopterus annectens | reverse complement strand
ATACTTGAAACAGTTTCTCTTCAAATTAATGCCAAAGCATAACTATTGTTTATTTAGTGGGGAGTAGGAATAGTACGCCATCACTACATAGAGATAATCCAAACGACCAGGAGATGCATAATGCAAAAAATGCCAAAGGAAACAAACAGATACCAAATCACTAAACCACACTGTTCCATACAACCAAGACAAACACATTGTTTATATGAGGTCGTGTCACTCCACACTATGTGATCATTAAATACAGTGTGCCAGTTACAAAATAGAAAGTCATGCCAAACCATCAGGCAATAGTAACACAACCAAGACACCTCCGCCACAACAGAGAAGACTATGAAAACATGCCCCTGGTGCAATGGAAGAGGTCTTGGTCTATAGCTCTCTGTATTACATCACCATTACTCCTTGTTGAATAATTATGACAGTTTCAATCTTAATCCAACACTACCCAACTAAGATGCATTCACTTATAACATCCTCCATAGAAAACATCAACAGTCTCACACACACTTGCCCCTTACACACACACACACACACACACACACACACACACACACACACACACACACACACACACACACACATTGATTAAAATCGGCAAACAGTGCCTGAATTACAGTCAGATGTCTACTATTAGTCACACAAAGCATGTTAAAGTAAATCATAATGTTCTATTGTTCTAGCAATGATCTAACCGGACTGTATAAATATTTAAAAAATGACCCAGATTTGAGGATTGTTTCCAAAATTATTTTTGCTTTTTCTCACGTTCTCAAGAGAGTTAGGTAGTTATAAGTTATAAATTTGGGACTCTAAACAGCACTCATGTACCTTCCAAGTTTCTGTGGAGTTTTAAATCTTATGCATTCAAACAAACAATGCACCCCCACCTTGGTGGCCTAGTACTTCCTTGAAAGAAACAAAATGCACAATACTCAAATGTTTTGTCAGTCAGCTGTCAGCCAGGACAACCACATACAAAACACCCCCCCCCCAAAAGACAAAGGCAGCAAAATATCTTAGTGCATGAGAAAGTTCTTTTCTTCAGCATTATGGCTAGAACTTAAGATTGTATCACACGTGATCTCAGTTGCCAATAACACTTTCCAAGTCACAAATTTCAGATAACGGTAAATGCTTGTTTGCTCCTCATATTTTCATAATATCTAGCTTGTATACTCCATGGATTTATTTAACCAGTTTCTTTTCTTGCTAAACTTTGCTTAAAAGTGAAAACATTCAAACCTATGAAAATTATGAAGGACTCACATTTTGGACATATTCACAAATTACATACTTTGTGGGAAAGATACTGTAATATAATTGGGATGCGGATAAGTGAGAGGTGTGGTAGAAGTTTTCTTTCTTCAGTTTGTCCTTTTATGTTTTGCTGCAGTAAGTCAAGTTTGTAAAAAGGTGATAATCAGTTTGGAAAAAAATTCAGCTAAACTGAATGCAGGTACATGGTTGTTATGACGGTAGCAGCTCCATTTATAAAGGTAGCAGTGCATGGTAAGAAGCTCCATTTTGTAGTTATAAGGGTAGCAGCTCCATTTTGTACACAAGTACAAAACAGAGCTTCTTACCATGCACTGCTCCCTTTATAAGTGCAAAACAAGCTGCTACCTTCATAACCGGAGCTACTATCTCCATACATACAAAACAGAGCTGCTAACCATGAGCAGCTATCTTCCTAACTACAAAACGGAGATTCTGACCACATGGGTGTCTCTGTCAGGGGAGGCTGGATAATTTGCATCACCTAGAGAAGCACACATTCACTTCACCGACAAAACAAGACCATGGAAGCATACAGCATGGTACTTACGAGTAATAAATCGGCCTGGAGATTATCGTACTTCCTTGTACCATGCTCATGCACTAGTCTGCACTTCAGCACTCACTGAAGTCAGCATGAAAGACTAACACACAAATAAACTGTAGAAAAGAGCTTTCAGTGGGGAGCATCGGACGTGGGATGCCAGAATGCAGCATTCAAACACACATAGACATACACAAGTTGACCAGAGAGTTATGGAAAAGCCATCATTAGACAAAACATAAATGAGCAGCAGCAGTAAGGAATAATCAGCCCAGCAATATATCCCAGCAGCAGCAATAAGTCATACAAAATAACTAGGCTCGTGTTTAAACTGCATCAGCGTACAATAGTGAAGCATGTGGCATAAACAGGAAGCATGAACTGTAGCTTAGATGCCTCACAATAAGTACGCATTAGTGATTTTTTTCTTTGCTTAGATGTAATGGGCAGCACACACTATAGGAGATGAAAACACACATTCAGAAAAAAAAATTAACTTACTTTAAGGATCAGTAACCAAAAAAAAAAAAAATCGGCAGTAATACTTTTAACTCAGCATTCAGCCAGCAGCATGTAAGATGGAAAACCAGAAGGCAGAATGCACACAGACAAACACACGCCAACTTGAGATTTACGAGATGCCAGCATTACACAAAAAATGAAACCGAGCAGCAGCAGTAGTAAAAAAAAAAAACAGCCCCTAAATATAACACAGCAGCAGCAATAAATACAAAAGAGCTACAGTAAGCACATAACTCGGCAGCAGCATACAAAAGGAAAGCACATGGCACCCGCACAATCAAAAATCATAAAGTCTATCACTGTGCACTGAAATACTTGGCAGCACAAATATCAGGTCTAGGAAAGCAGACAAACAGGGGCTCCATTTAGAATTAAAATGTGGCTTCATTAGGAAGACTTACCTTACTAATGAAGTAACAAAATGCTGGAAAAGATGCAGGCAATCCAAACTGTCCTGAAGTCCCTCAGATGAATTAAGTCAACAGGGTACACTCACTAAGAAAAGGAGTTCCACACAGCACCTAGTCTGTTTTATTAGGTTAATAAAACAGAGTGGGCTGGGCAAGGCAACTCTGACATCACAATGTGGGAGGTTCACTGGCTCTTCTATAGAGCATTCAAATCAGGCAGTGGTTGCATCACTTTGGGGGAGGAAATGGCCCAGTAACTACAGCAAGAGCTGTGACAGATGTGACATCATCATTTAAGAGCCAGCTAGAGGTTTTCCAACTTGGATTTCAAACTGAAACTAAAACAGTACGGAAAGGTAGGAAGGCTATGAGGTAAAGCAGTCGAGTGGATTACTTTTTAAAGCTACAGTGATGACTTTTTGAGGTTATATCAAATAACAGGGACTAAAAGAGACACCAGGTTGAGAAATCTGGTTTAATATCCCATTGTTGTCCTTTAACATTATCCAATGTAACTTGATTAAATAGAGAGAGAGCACCACAGCAGAAACAGGTTGTATAAGCAGATAAAATATTTATTCGAGTTAGCACTTTCACGTCTTGATGGATTCTTCTTCAGACTTCAGTGCAATACTACTCAAGAAGTACATCTTATATACAAAAACAAAATCAATTAAACAGTTAAACAATTAACCAATTACTCAAAAAATCATTTAAAGAAATATTTGCACATATATAACTTAATCAAGTTTGCTTAAAACCAAATTCATATCATATAATATAAAATATGGCTAATTTAATATGCATGTGCTATTAAAATCATGAATATACAATAATTCTACCTCATTCAACAATTTAGCATTTCATAAAAAAGCATATCATAAAAATGCATTATATATAACTATATGTAAACATATAAATACAAATCTCAATGCTTTAAAGGCCTAGCAGTCAAAAATGGTCTTAACACTACTTTGTCATTGAGACCAAACCCCTTATCCGCTTGCATCCTGATTATCCATATAATTTCCTTCTGCTCTGTCTGATTTTTAAAATTTCCCAACCTATTAGTATGAGGTACTAATTCTAGTACAAGGAACAAAAATCTATGTGTAGTCCTTTTCTTCTACTTTCAGCTGCTCCCGTTAGGGGTCACCACAGCAGATCACCTGTTTCCATTTCTTTCTGTCCTCTGCATATTGCTCTGTCACACCAACCACCTGCATGTCCTCTCTCACCACATCCATAAACCTTATCTTAGGCCTCCCTCTTTTCCTGTTACCTGGCAGCTTCATCCTTAGCATCTTTTTCCCAATATACTCTGCATCCCTCCTCAGCACATGTCCAAACCAATGTAATCTTGCCTCTCTGGCTTTGTCTCCAAACCTTTCAACCTGAGCTGACTCTCTAATATACTTATTCCTAATCCTGTCCATCCTCGTCACACCCAGTGCAAATTTTAACATCTTCAACTCTGCCACATCAAGCTCTGACTCCTGCCTTTTTGTCAATGTCATTGTCACCAGCCCATACAACATAGCTGGTCTCACTACCCTCTTGTAGACCTTCCCTTTCTCTCTTACTGGTACTCGTCTGTCACAAATCACTCCTGACACTCTTCTCCACCCACTCCATCCTGCCTGTACTCTCTTCTTCACCTCTCTCCCACACTCACCATTACTCTGAACTGTTGATCCCAAGTACTTAAACTCATCCACCTTCGCACCTCTACTCCCTGCATCCTCACCATTCCTCTAGCCTCCCTCTCATTCACACACATATATTCTGTCTTTGTCCCGCTGACCTTCATTCCTCTTCTCTCTAGAGCATATCTCCACCTCTCCAGGGTCTCCTCCACCAGTTCCCTATTCTCACTACAGATCACAATGTCGTCTGCAAACATCAAAGTCCATGGGGACTCCTGTCTGATCTCGTCTGTCAACCTATCCATCACCATTGCAAATAAGAAAGGGCTCAGAGCTGATCCTTGATGTAATCCCACCTCCACCTTAAATGCATCCGTCACTCCCACCGCAGACCTCACCGCTGTCACACTACTCTCGTACATATCCTGTACCACTCTTACATACTTCTCTGACACTCCCGACTTCATCATACAAAAAAAAAAATCTATGTGTAGTGACATACTCTAAAGTGTGTTTGGCCAGGGCATTCCCTTCATCTTATTTATTAATGGCATATATATGCTCCCTGACTCTATCTCTCAATGTATGGTTGGTCATCCCTATATAGAAACATGGGCACTTTGTGCAGTAGGCTAAATAAATGACATCCCTACTCATACAATCTGCATAGTGCTTAAACAAATACATATGATTTGTGGTGGGGTGTGTAAATTTGTCCTTATTGCACATACACTGACAATGGTTGCTTCATCTGCAACCAAATGTACCTTGCCATTGGGATACATTCATTCTACTACTAATTTTAGCATCTTTATAGCATAGCAATCTTTTTAATGACTTATTATTACGATAAGAGAAACATGGTTGTTGTTCCACTATATTTCTTAACTTCTCATCTGATGTCAAAATTTGCCAGTTATTATTTATAATTTCATGTATGGTCTTGCTATTATTGCCATGGGGTAATACCATCCTGCATTCATATGTTGTCTTTAAGTTATTAATGTTAGGCTTCGAGCTGTTAGCTCTATTATAATTATTAAAATATGGTCTACCCTTTATAGACATATCTACGAATTCTGATATATCTAATTTCTCATACTTATATGGCTTATAACCCCTGCCCTTAAACTCATCCTTTAATTTTAATAATGCTTCCTTACAGCTTGAGTGTGAGCTAGTGAGTCTAGAAACCCTTAAGCCCTGACTCTGTAGCACTTTCTTATAAATGTGCTGAGGATGCATACTCTGCCTATGAAGAAGATTATTCCTTCTATAATCTTTCCTATAAATTTCAGTATGCATCACCTCACCTTCCTTTATTACAGATACATCCAAAAATTAAATCCTATCAACAGACCATTTCGCAGTAAACTTCAAAAAGAACGTAGTAGAATTAGCATATTCTATAAATTGTTGTAATTCATTGATGGTACCATCCCATAAAAGGAAAATATCATCCACGAAATGCTTGTAATATGGTATGAACCTAGAGTATCTTACACGTGTCTTAATAAACTGTCTCTCCCATTGTGCCATTACTAAATCTGCATAAGAGTTGGCACATGGAGTACCCATGGTCACTCCATTTATTTTAAGGAAATACTGACAATCAAATGAAAAACATTATTAATGAAGAAACAACACAAGCAGCAAAATTGTCAGCAACAACAGAAACAAATACCAGTGAGTCCCAGCTCTACTTTCTATGTCCTTAAAAGTTTATTCAGCTCAGTTGAATTTCTCTAGCGCCTCGGCCACAGCCTTTACAGAGTAAAACATTGTAACTTCTAAAAAGATCATAATATATATAAAACAAACCAATTAATTCAATTAAACAATCAATCAATTTAAGTATACAGATTAAAATGCTTAAAGTTACAGTACTAGATAAGGCTTTGCCAATTGCATTCTCTATTCAAACCATGTGGAAATAAAGTGCCATATTTCATAATTAAAATAGACTCCTCATAATTAAAATAGACTCCTTTTGTCTTAATATATTCTTTTGATGTTCCATATTATTATAATAAAGAGGTACATGTTCTAATATAGTAACTTTCATGCAATCAATGCTACCATAATGTACAGAGTTGAAATGTTCAGCAATGGGACTATTAATTTTTTTATTTTTCGCATCTCTCACATGTTCTTTAATTCTATCCACTAACATTCTCTTAGTTTCACCAATATAATATTTATTACAAGAACAAAAAATAACATATTATTCCTTTACTCAAACAGGAATACTTGGCTCTAGTAGTAAAATTTTTTCCATTAATCTTTTCCACCTCAGTAACTACATGCTTGCAAATGGAACAGTTGCCACAAGAAAAAGTTCCTATAACATCAGTATTAATTAACATATTGGTTTTAGGTTCCTTATATATACTATGTACCAAAGAAATCTTGAAGGCTTTTGCCTTTCTTATAGGATATAACTAACTTAGTATTTTTTAAAGAAACAATTTCTTTTTTAATAAAGTTCCAGTACTGTTTAATCAATCCATTAATAGTACAAGAAAAATTAGTATACTTTGTGACAAAAAACATCTTTTCTTCATTTGATTTATTTCTATTAAAACTATTATTATTATATCTACTCACAAATTTATTTGTAACATTACTATTTTATACTTTATCAAAACTGTTCTCAACATCTATTGAGTTATATCCTCTGGCTACAAACACCTCAGCTGCCTTAAGGGCTTCATTATAGGCTAATTTAATATCAGTATTTAACCTTTTAATTCTAATGAATTCTCCATAAGGAATAGCTGTCAAAGTATGAGAAGGGTGGCAACTATTGCCACACATTTTCCAACTAATTTCATTAAATTTTCTGTAAATGCCAGTATGTATAGGTTGACAATTAATGCCCTCAAGGGTAATATCTAAAAAATTTACTTGAGAACCCATTTGTATATCACTGAAACTAATACCAAAATTATTATTATTTAATTCATCAATAAATTGTCTAGAAAAATTAAAACCGCCATTACAGATGAAAATTAAATAGTCAATAAATCTATAATATTTGATGACATACTTTCTGAAAAATTGTTGTCTATAAAGAAATTCATTTTCAAACAGTCCCATAAATAAATTCGCATAAGCCGGGGCAAAAGCAGCTCCCATAGCTGTTCCCATGAGTTGTTTATACAATACGCCATTAAATTCAAAAATATTATTAGTTAAACAAAATTCAACCAATTCTAATATATAATAAGTTTTGGGACTCTCACCCAAAAAAAATTTAATAGCTTCCAAACCCAAAATATGAGAAATATTCGTATATAGACTCACTACATCAACAGTAATAAAATACATTCCTTCTACCCAGTGTATATCCTTAATTTTTTGAAGGAAGTCGTAGGAGTCTTTAATATACGAAGGTAATAAAAGAACCTCTTTAAGCAAAATTTCATGTAGTAAAGTGCATAAGTTGTAAGTGAAAAAGCCATAAGCTGACACTATAGGACGACCAGGTGGTCTATCCAAATTTTTATGAACCTTAGGTAAACAAAAAAATTTTGCTGTCTTATTATTTTTAATTATTATTTTGCGATCAACATCAATTTTAGTGAAATAATGTAACCTAGTGCCTTTATGTAATAAAGCATTAAATTCAACTTCTGCTTTCTTCAAATGAGAAGTATTTATCCTAAGGTATACAACTTTATTATCAAGATGTTTCATGCACATATTAAAGTAATCATTAGAATTTAAGACAACCAATTTACCCCCTTTATCTGACGGTTTAAAAACTATGTTATTATTTTTACTCAACAACTGTAATTTATTCCATTCTGTTTTTGTTAAATTATAACAATATTTTTGTCTCATAAAATCTTCCAGTTCTTTGTCCAACATAATATTTAACATAGATTCAAACTTCTGTATATTGGGATTCTTACATGGAGGTAAAAAAGAGCTACTAGTTTTAAGTGTACTTGTGTCTAATACACTGTAAGCATTGCTCTCATTTTCATCATCCGAGAGACAAGAATAAAAGCTCTCATCACTTTCAATATCGCTCGTAGATAACTGTCCAGTAAGACAATTAACATCATTACTAGAACACTGATTTAGTCTGAAAAAATATTCTTTCAGATTCATCTTGCGACACAACTGAAATAATTCTATCTTTAACTCATGTTTTTTAGGAAAACAAGTAGGCACAAATTTAAGCCCTTTTTCCAAAATTGATAGTTCTACATTATCAAAATTATAGTTAGACAAGTTGACAACATAACTAGTAGTCAAAGTTTCACTAATCAAGTTATGTCCATCTACCTTTCTTGTATCATCCATCGCCCGAGTCTCTATGGTGTTCTGAATTTGTCCATCCCCTTTTCCTTGAATTCGCATAATGTCCATTAGGTTCTGAGTATGTCTTCCGAAAAGCTTCTGAATTGGCAGCTCCTGGTAAATCTGGGAAGTTTTCCCTGTCGTCTTCTTCCACTGACGATGCCCCACTCTCACCAGACAGGAAGCTTTTATTTTTAAATTGTTCGGAGACCGGATTTCCTCTCTGAAAGGACACATTCTTTTTTCTAATCCTCTGATTATTAGAGAACACAAACTCCCTCTTGTGTTCATAGTCTTGTATGTCTCTAGTTAATTTATATTTCTTTCGATCTACCAGATCTTTTTCATAATTAGCCAATTTCATATTAATACTCACAAGGAAGTTTTCTAGTGTTGAACTAGATGTAATGCTGACTAGTTGTTCACAAACCTGTTTGGTCTCAATAACAAGTTTATCTTTCTTAATATTATCTCTTTCAATTAAAATAGAGACCCATTCAACACTGCAGCGGTGTGCAGCCGCTATCCACCGTTCTTGAAATTTGAGTTCCATCTCGTCTGTGAGATCAAACGGTGTAGATGGATTTTTAATGGATCTCAAACCTCGTGGTGTAATGTCTAATTCGGCATATCTTTCTAAACTGCCAATATTATAAAATATTGATGTTTCTTTAAAAATTAGTTTTTCAAGCCTGGAACACAGATCTTGTGCATCCGGATTATCAGAAATATCAGTTTTCTTGCCTACCATTGCAAACGGATTAGCTGTGGTTCTTTTATGGGAATTCTCCCATTTTCTCATAATGCCCAGTCCAGAGCCTCCCGGAACTTCAGGAGTAATATTCTTCATACTAGACAGAGAAGTGTCAGCATCATTAGTATGTGAAACATTGTTACGATTGTTAATGTCACCATTACGTTGGAACATTTCCATGCCTGTTTCTCTAAAAATACGCGGAAAGGAGCACATGGACTCACTGGTCATAATGAAGAAACAACACAAGCAGCAAAATTGTCAGCAACAACAGAAACAAATACCAGTGAGTCCCAGCTCTACTTTCTATGTCCTTAAAAATTTATTCAGCTCAGTTGAATTTCTCTAGCGCCTCGGCCACAGCCTTACAGAGTAAAACATTGTAACTTCTAAAAAGATCACAATATATATAAAACAAACCAATTAATTCAATTAAACAATCAATCAATTTAAGAAAAAACATTATTGTTCAGAATCAAATCTAGTAACAAACAGCATAATTGAATATTTTCACCAGCAATATTCTTAAATCTCATGAACTCCCTAACAAACTCAATCCCTGTATCATTTGGAATTTTAGTAAAGAGCAACACCACATCAAGTGTTACTAGGACAACATTTGATTCAAACATGTCAGAAAATACATAATCAGATAATGTAGATAAAAATCTTGTGTATATCTTAAGATAGTGTTAGTACTATTAACCAAACATCTCATTTGTTTTTCCAATTAAATTGATAATGATTCAGTTAACCATCCTTGACTTGACACAATGGGTCTAACGGGGAGGGGGGGGTTTAAGGCATCCTTATATATTTTGGTAGACCCCTAATGCTGGGGACATATGGATTCTCCACCAAAACATACTTGTATAACTCAGGGGTGATCATACTAGTCATCAGAAATTCATATTGTGTTGCTTTCATATCACAAATGAATTTATTCAACTATTACTAAGTTTAGAGTAGGTGTCATCTTCATCAAGCATTTCACTCATTTTTCTATAGTAATCTACAGAGACCAGCGGTGGTGGTGCTGCGGTAGCGTTGTCACCTCACAGTAAGACGCTGTCCAGTTCGACTCTCAGCTAGAGCGTCTTCTGCGTGGAGACATGCGTGAAGAAAAAACATTATTGTTCAGAATCAAATCTAGTAACAAACAGCATAATTGAATATTTTCACCAGCAATATTCTTAAATCTCATGAACTCCCTAACAAACTCAATCCCTGTATCATTTGGAATTTTAGTAAAGAGCAACACCACATCAAGTGTTACTAGGACAACATTTGATTCAAACATGTCAGAAAATACATAATCAGATAATGTAGATAAAAAATCTTGTGTATCTCTTAAGATAGTGTTAGTACTATTAACCAAACATCTCATTTGTTTTTCCAATTAAATTGATAATGATTCAGTTAACCATCCTTGACTTGACACAATGGGTCTAACGGGGAGGGGGGGGTTTAAGGCATCCTTATATATTTTTGGTAGACCCCTAATGCTGGGGACATATGGATTCTCCACCAAAACATACTTGTATAACTCAGGGGTGATCATACTAGTCATCAGAAATTCATATTGTGTTGCTTTCATATCACAAATTAATTTATTCAACTATTACTAAGTTTAGAGTAGGTGTCATCTTCATCAAGCATTTCACTCATTTTTCTATAGTAATCTACAGAGACCAGCGGTGGTGGTGCTGCGGTAGCGTTGTCGCCTCACAGTAAGACGCTGTCCAGTTCGACTCTCAGCTAGAGCGTCTTCTGCGTGGAGACATGCGTGAAGAAAAAACATTATTGTTCAGAATCAAATCTAGTAACAAACAGCATAATTGAATATTTTCACCAGCAATATTCTTAAATCTCATGAACTCCCTAACAAACTCAATCCCTGTATCATTTGGAATTTTAGTAAAGAGCAACACCACATCAAGTGTTACTAGGACAACATTTGATTCAAACATGTCAGAAAATACATAATCAGATAATGTAGATAAAAAATCTTGTGTATCTCTTAAGATAGTGTTAGTACTATTAACCAAACATCTCATTTGTTTTTCCAATTAAATTGATAATGATTCAGTTAACCATCCTTGACTTGACACAATGGGTCTAACGGGGAGGGGGTTTAAGGCATCCTTATATATTTTTGGTAGACCCCTAATGCTGGGGACATATGGATTCTCCACCAAAACATACTTGTATAACTCAGGGGTGATCATACTAGTCATCAGAAATTCATATTGTGTTGCTTTCATATCACAAATTAATTTATTCAACTATTACTAAGTTTAGAGTAGGTGTCATCTTCATCAAGCATTTCACTCATTTTTCTATAGTAATCTACAGAGACCAGCGGTGGTGGTGCTGCGGTAGCGTTGTCGCCTCACAGTAAGACGCTGTCCAGTTCGACTCTCAGCTAGAGCGTCTTCTGCGTGGAGACATGCGTGAATGGGCGTACCTTCGTTGAAGGTTGTGCGTCAGGGCTGGCAACTCGGTATGTAAAAATCAACTGCCAATCATTAGCGGACCGGAGTTCCGCTGTGGCGACCCCTAACCGGGAAAAGCCGAAAGACAAAACAACAAAAAAAAATCTACAGTATTCATTACAACAATAGTGCCTCCTTTGTCAGCAGGGCGTATAACAATCCCATCATTATCCCTTAGTGATTGTAGTGCATTAAACTCATCAGTTGTTAAATTATAAAAATCATGTTTTCTCCTTTCTAAGGTAACAAAATTTACAATGTCCCTTTCACAAGCCCTTTCAAACACTTCTGATAAAGGATGCAGTGCTGGAGAATACACAGAAGATTTTTTTTAAATCAGTAACTTCACCAACAGTATTACCATAAAGTAGCTTAAGCATCACATTTCTACAAATTTTTTTAACATCAGTGATATGATCCACATTATCATTGTTCAATGAAGGAATAAATGACAGACCTTTATTTAATAAAAAATGTTCAGCATCAGAAAGAACATAGTTCAAGATGTGTATTAGTCCAGATGCAACCTCGTCCACACCTTCATGTTCTGCATCTTGTTCTCTTGTCTTTCTTAGAAATTCTTTCTTTTCCTTCCCCTGCTTTGCGAGCATATTTGCTGATTTCTCTACTGTTGTTTTATGGGCAGCGTAAAAATTGGGAAAGCAGGTACATCCCTCTGTTTTTTCTCTTCTCTGACCTTCTTCCTTACATCCTGGCCGAGCGTATCACTTCCTGAAGTAGTAGGAAGTTCTAAAGTAACATTAGATACGCCTGCTGTTCCTTTTTGAACAGGATTATACTCAAGCTCTACCACCTGCTCATTCGCCATGTCTCACTAGCCCAAAGAACAAAAGTAACAGCAAAAAACACACAATGTCTAGTGTGTAAAGCTCTCCTCAATAAAACACCACAAGTCCAAAGATAAAAAGAGAGAGGGCAACACAGCAGAAGCAGGTTGTATAAGCAGATGAAATATTTATTTGAGTTAGCGCTTTCACGTCTTGATGGACGCTTCTTCAGAGTTCAGTGTAATACTACTTAAGAAGTACATCTTATATACAAAAACAAAACCAATTGAAAAGTTAAACAATTAACCAATTACTCAAATAATCCTTTAAAGAAATATTTGCATATATATATTATTATTGTTATTATTAACTTTTCCATGTTTCAGGATAGATTTCAAATTTTGCCCCTTTCAAAATATAACAGTGGGTTTATGGCCCCTTCTAACCATAACAGTGAGTTTTGATATACTGAATATTTGTATTTATATGCATATATATATATATATATATATATATATATATATATATATATATATGGATCTACCTGACTACATCGAAAGTTCAGAAGAGTGAAAACGACTTAACCGACGCCAGAAGATCGACAAGTTAGAAGACCGACGGAGGAAAATACCGACGCTGAGAACACTGAGATGGGGAAAGGATGTGTAAGTATGCGGTAGTGACGGACGTTAGGGTGCGAGTAAGGTAAGTGTGCGATGTTGGCGGTCTGTAGGGATAGGGGTGGGATAAGTGAGTTAGGGTTAGGGCGCGGGTTAGGTAAGGGTGCGAGTAAGGTAAGTGTGCTATGTTGACGGTCTGTAGGGATAGGGGTGGGATAAGTGAGTTAGGGTTAGGGCGCAGGTTAGGTAAAGGTGCAGTAGTGATATTTTTTGGGTTAGGAGCAGGTTAAGTGAGTTAGGGTTAGGGCACGGGTTAGGTGAGTGTGCGATAATGACGGACCTTAGGGTTAGGGTTTTGGTTAGGGTTGTAGATAGTTGTGTATGTAAGGGTTAGTGTTGGTTTGTAAGGATTTTGGTGTGCTTGTGTTGTGTGTGTGGTTTTTGGACAGGGGATTTGTTTTGTTTGTTGATTGTTGTTGTTATGATGTGTCGAGTGCATGAGGTGTCGTGTTTGTGAACTGTCGATTATGTGGTGTCGGTGAAGTCGTTTTCGCTCTTCTGAACTGTCGATGTAGTCAGGTAGATCCATATATACATATATGTGTGTGTATTTTTAAATATTTTTCAACTTATATGCAGTTATATTATGGTAAATCATTTTTCAAAGTTTTTTAATATGTTTAGGGTAACAGGTTGAAAAAGGTTCCCCAGGATTCATGAAGCTTGTGCCAGGCACCGGAGTAGAATCAGCGATCTATCACCAAATATGGCCGCCGAGCGATTCAGGTATGAGCTGTTTCCATGTGCACTACCAGCATACGCCAGAGCTGCACAGCTCCTGGTGCATGTATGTTAATTACCCCATGCGCAACAGTGTAGAATGCAAATGAAGGTATATAGCAATTCATGAAGTGGTGCAGGCATAGCATAAGCATGAAGAAATGTAAATAAAAAAAACGGTTTACATTTTTTCAAACATAAAATCGGAGCCATGAAAGCAGACAAAACTTATGTATTATAATGTTAATATAGGCCAATGGCTAAATATATAGCCAATGGCATAAAAAAACAAGCACAACACATAAAAAATAACATTTAATGTCATGGCCACACTAACGCAAAATAAAACCGCAGTGCATCTGTGCACAAACGGGATCACAAGGAAAATATATTTAGATGTCATAAAACTGCAATGTAACACAATTTATGAATTTCCCATAATAGTCAATGGCATGCATGCTACAACACAACCATGGTGCAAGGGTTGCTAAGGGTCTGTGACACTGTTCTGCATGGTAACTAGGAATTAGTAGTCAATGCCATGCAAATGAACCAAGTAATACTGAATTGCAAATGCCCTGCTTGCGTAAGAATGTACCACACAGCATAGCAGTACAACACCAAGGAGTGGCCTGCAGGTAAACATGACATCAAGAGAGGGGTGCGCCACCGTAGCTGTAAGCACATTGGATCATTGCTAATCCAGGTTGCCTGTTGCTAAGCAAAGCCGGAGTATAGGGGTGTGGAAGTAGCCATAGCTTTGCTTAGCTGAGAGCACAGAAGATAACAGAAAGTGCAGTAAACGTGGATGAAAACGTGCTTATATATATATATACACACACATCATCATCAGATATATAGAGAGAGAGGGGGAGAGAGAGAGAGAGAGAGATATGTCGATATATGGGGATATACATGTATATATATGTAGATATATAGATAGGTTAACAACATCTACATAACCATGGAGGTACATATAAATGGGATACCTACCACATACCGACTGCTTGACATACCGACACTCGTAATCCCGAGGCTTAAGGTCCGAAATAACACAGTACCGAAACATCGGATGCACAAAGTTTAAAATCATGATGTTAAGGGACAGTTAGTCAGTGCTTCTGGTGTTGTGGTTCAGGTAGGTTGCTGTGTGTAAGTGTGTTTCTGAGGGCTGTAGTGTGTGTTCTGAGCGTGGTGTGTGTTCCTGGGTGACTGTAATGTGTGGGTGTGGGTTAGCTTTGTGCCTCTCTTTGCGCAATCTAGGAGGTAGAATATTAAAGTGGGGGGGTGTGGGGGTGCAGACACCTACATGGGTGGTGTAGGGGGGCTTGCCCCCCTGCTCATACGAAGTGTAGGATGATTTGTTTGGATGTGGTTGGTAGCAGTGTGTCTGTGTGTGTGTGTGTGTGTGTGTGTGTGTGTGTGTGTGTGTGTGTGTGTGTGTGTGTATTCCATGTTCATGTTACTTTCGCGAGTTACTGGCACTGTCAGTAATGTGGGGTATGCGAGTCTGGGCCCGGTACTGTGGGCGTCGGAACTGTGTGGTTTTGTGATTCCATAGGTATCCCATATACAGCAGTTGAAGTGTTCATATATGAGTTTAACATGGACCATAGCAATCACACATTCTGCCACGACCAACCTTTATGAACAAAGGATATGGAGAGTATATGCCTATACACTATTACAAAAATGTGCTATGGACATGAGCCAATGATAGGGTTGCCACCTGTCCCACTTTGCGAGGGACAGTCCCTCTTTTGGTGGTTGTGTCCTGACCAAATATATTAATCGTGGCAAATGTCCTGAGATTGTATGACATACTTATGTCCCATATGCAATGTAATAGTTGCATACAATAGGTTCATAGGTTCATAGGTTCATAGGTTCATACTAGGCTATCTGCCCAAGGGCATTTATAAGCCTAGCCCAGAATTTTGTGGCTTTCGCCACCCCTTAGTTTGAAGGAAACTATGCCCATTATTTTGCTGTGCCTCTGTCAAGCAGTGACACTGAGGTAATCCCTGGGGTATATCTGCGATCTCCCATCCATTGGTCAAAATTTCTTTTGAACAAGGCCAGCGAGGTGCTCTGCCTCACATGTACCGGGATTTTGTTCCACAGCATAGGGAGTCTCTGGGTGATGAATCTGTCCCTCCAGCATGTCCTATTAATAACCGTGTCAAGGTTTAAGTCTCCCGCCCTTGTAGTTCTGAGGGATCTAGATTTTTTGAGGTGAAGCATGTTCATCAAATCTGGGTTTGACATGGCCTTGTA
Source organism: Protopterus annectens (assembly GCF_019279795.1). NCBI lineage: Eukaryota > Metazoa > Chordata > Ceratodontiformes > Protopteridae > Protopterus > Protopterus annectens. The sequence goes on along the minus strand of NC_056727.1, from coordinate 25,870,692 downwards.
TGTCAGGCACAGGTCACCTCTGAGCAAGCGGTAAGTGACTGAATAGAGCTGGAGTTCTTTCTTATAGTTCTTTTTGTATCTAAAATACCTACATGTTACAAGAAACAGGATAAGCAACTAAACTGCTACAAGAATAATCTTATATTTAGGCAAGAAAGGAAGGTTATATCCCTTGTACTGACCGTGGGGTTGTGTTGACCTATAAAATCTAATGTGTGTCCCGAAAATGTCCCACTATGGCCATATGAAAAGGTGGCAACCCTAGCCAAAGAGGGTCAGTCACCAACACAACTACAATGACTGCAAATACCTATGACAGAAATACACAGCTTTCATGTAGCAACACTTTATTACATTCTGATGTATTGCCGAAAGGATTCAAGGACTAACATCACCTGCATGCTTTACAGGAACCACAAAACAGTGGCTTAATGAATCAGCCTGCAATTACCATAGTATTAGTCCACTAAAGGATAGGTGTTCAAATAGGGAAGGAACCCTCACGCACATATCGATTATGTATAAAAGCAGTTCCTACACACCTGCATCTGCTATGCACACCCACCAACATCACCCAAACAAATTACAATGCAAACTGTAATAACATCACAAATCATTCACTCACTGTACGACATCTGCAGAAGCCTTAACATACCTTGTCAGAGACGGACTAACATGGCCCTATGAGAAATAGTTGCTGTTATACAATGGAACAGCTGCTGCTGTTACAGGGTTTGTTTGCACTAATCCCATTTCAGAGGGTTGTGTGTACTCCGGGATGTGTTACCAATTACTGAGTAACAGCACAGTATGCTACACTTGTACACCAAACCAAGGATGTCTGGTGAGTTCACTGTAAACCACATAACAGTCCATGCATAGCCATACAGCCTTGAGCTGCCCAGACATCCTTGCCAGACTGAAACATCTGCAGCAGTATCAGGTACAAACAAACCCTGCATAAGTAGCAATGTTCTGAAATATAACAGCTGTACTCACATGTAGAGCAAAATCATCTAGCCAATTCACACAATCCACGGGAGTCATGAAGTTAATATATCTCTGTCTGTCTCCATATAGCTGTTAAAATACATCACAAACAACACATCCAGGCCGTCTTCCTCGAAAGTAAGGCAAAGGGACAACACCCAAAAGGATTACTCAGTTATACACCACTGTTGCCATGGTATCGGCTAATGGAGTAGCTGCACAGCTGATGAACATCTAATTAACTACTTTGGAACACCAATTGGTAGTCAGGATACCACATATTACTGATATTTAACTAGAAAAGGATGACTTATCACACATTCAAACCATCTGTATATACCAGCAGAATGTTTCAAAGAAGATTGAAACACAAACTGAAAAGGATTGAATCAACAGTCAACGACACATCGGGTTACTAATAAGGTATGTAGAACACTCGGTATGTCTGTGTATTTAGTACCTGTTCTGTAATATTTAAAGTGCACGCAATCCATATAGTGGAAACAGTTATCTTGTAGTGATGTATTGTTGAGCATAGTAATGCTTGTAGTATTTATGTGTGTACCTACTGTAGGTCACAAGGCAAACACAGCATACACCACATGGGATGCTATATAAGGGCTTTGAATGCAAATATTCCTCACCAGCCGCTGTCAGTGACAGGGCTGGTCCAACAAGTATGTGCTATAACAGGGGATAGTATATGTTGATATATTGTAACAGTAGCCATATGTATCAGTGTATTACTGAAAATAACATGTCGAAAGTTGGCCCACTGTGCAATTATGATTTGCATTGTGGGATATTGTTCCAGTAACTGTGTAATGTACAGTATTGTTGGCAGATATGTATTACAAGTTACACAGCATTACTGTTATGTTAGGCAAACATTAGTTATGTCTATTGGCATTTACAATACACAGTAACAGTATACATATGACATGTCGTCACCCAACAGTTTATCAGCATGATAGCAAAGTAAAGTGGATGAGCTAGTTAACTATCCATGCACATAAGACATGTAATAAGTGCAAAGGTAGGTACTAGGCTGTCTTACCAAGGGTATTTATAAGCCTAGCTAGAGTGTGTTGGCTTTCGCCAACCCCATAGGTCAGTTCCCTGTGCCTCTGAAAGGCAGAGCCATTAGTTCTCTGTGCCTCTGTCCAGCAGAGCCACTGCAGTGATCCCCAGGGTACATGTCTGTCTCCCATCCACATGTCAAGGTTTCCCTTGAAGAGTGCTAGTGAGGGGCACTGCCTGATGTACATTGGAATCATGTTCCAAAGCATGGGGAGTGTCCGGGTAAGGAATCTATACGTCCAGCATGTCCTAGTCATCACTGTGGTTAGGTTTCTATCCCAAAAGCATGTGGCTCTCAGGGGCCTCTGTTTAGGTAGAGCATATCCAGCAATACTGGATTGGACATGGGCCTTGTATGTCAAGCAGAGATCACCTGTGAGTATGTGGTATGCAACCGAGAACAGCTGGAGTTTCTTAGGTTGGGCTGCATAGGTCATCTGTTTCAGGTCAGTAATCCTCTTGATGTGGTACTGTTGTGGTCTTCCAAGCTGCTACAGTTGTCTTGTAAGGTATATCCCAAATGGGGTGGTGTATCATTTAATGGGTCTAATAAGTCATGAGCAGAGAGGCACAATGGCCTCCTTTTATCTGGATGTGAACCCATTAGAGATTAGGGGGGCACGTAGAAGGATATTCTAACCACCTTGTAATTATGGGTATCAAAGGAGAGATTGCTATCTACTGGGGTTCCCAGATCCCTTATTAGCTTTTCTGTATGTAGGGGACTAGCACCTATGTGGTAGTCTGCGGGTAATTAGTTATATCCAAAGGGGATGACTATGCACTTTTTGGCATTCAGCTTGAGGCCATGATATTGACACCAGGTATCCTTCTCAGTGTGACCCTTCCAGAGGGTGTCTGTAACAGCTGGGGAAACAATTATGTCCCCTAGTTTGCAGTAGTCTGCAAACCTTTTCAGCCAAAGCCCTCCTGTGCTTGCCTGTACGTCAGAGAATTATATACTGAACATGAGGGGTCCTAGGACTGAGCCCTGAGGGACGCCACTTGTAACTAGTATACAGTCAGACCTAGGGTATGCAACTCCTACTGTGTGGGTTCTGTCTGTGAGCCACTTTGCAAACCATCACATGATGCAGGGTTAATGTTCAGGCAGATGGGTATGTCGATAATACCAGAATGAGGAATGGTGTTGAAAGCCTTTGAGAGATCTAGGTAGGCTCTGTGGATGTCCTTACCCTCATATAATGCCTTGGTAACTGTCTTTAAGAAGTCCACCAGGTTTAGGAGGCATGGTCTTCCCTTAACAAAGCCAAACTGGGAGGGGTCAAAGATTTGGAGGTACCCAATGTCTCTGTGACTGAGATCCATGATGTGCTCCATAGCCTTGCAGACCAGGCTAGTCAGGCTTATAGGGCAATAGGTCCCGTGGTCCGTTGTAGCACGACTTTTGTGCAGTTGGATAACTGTTGCTGTGAGCCATTCAGGGGACACTAAGCCTGATGTGAGGCTATTATTGCACATGGTACATAGGTGGGGAGCCAGTACATTCTGAAGTTCGTGTAAAATGCAGCCTGGGATGTTGTCTGGTCCCATGGATGCTGTGATATTGGCTTTAGATTATGTGGTTTTGAGAGGGAGTGGGGAAAGGTAGCACTGAATCTATCTTCCAGGATGTTGGCAATATCAGTTGGTTCTGTAATGTTCGTTCCTTTGTGCTGTAACTCAGAGCAGATCTGGGTGTTGACATCGAGATATTTGACATAGCTATAGAATGCTTTGTGGTTGTTGGAATTAGTGGTGGTTTTGTTTTCATAGCTAGCTTTGGAGGATCTTATAAGGGATCTCACCTTCTTACTGAGGCTGACCAGGGAGCTCCTCCACGCATGGGATTGTACTCTCTTTTGCAACAGTGTCTTCCTCTTGCAGTACAGTTTGTTTATGCAGGGGACCACCAGATTGATTTCCTTAATTAGGAGTATAGCGTCTTGGTTCTGTTTCAGATAGCACAATCCATGCACTCGTGTAAGTGCTTATAGAGTGCATCTGTGTAGGATTCAGCAGTTGTAACAGTATTGTCCATCTGCATGGGTGTCTTGACATTCACCATGTCTGTCTTAAGAAGCATGAAGTTGGCTTTGTAGACATATTATACTGTGGTTCCCTTAGTGGGGGGTGGGGGTGGGATGTGGATATCAACGGTGTTCAGCTCATTGTCAGATTGGACCAACGAGGAGTTGACTTCAGGTGTGGAACACCGGTCACTCATGTTGGTAATGCCTAGGTCTAGGATATTGTTGCCCCTGGTGGGTGTGTGGATATGTTGATCCAGGGCATTGGTGTTTATGAATCCAGAAAGTGTTGAGCTAATGAGTCGGTACATGAGTACTTTTCTCAGTTAATGGTGGGGTAGATTCAGTGGAACTATGTGATGAGTGTGGTGTGGTGCGAATGTTTACCTTCTCCACATGACTGTCAGGGTCAGGCTTGGTTGGAGAGAACTTTACCTCCAGTTTGGCTAGATAAGTGCATCTCTCACAGGTTGTAGTGTTGAGTGGTAGGTGGAGAGGGTTGCCTGTGTACATGAGGCAATGTGTACATTGCCTCAAGATGTCCAGTTTCATCAGATAGACAGGAGAGAACACTGGCAGCTGACCCTTGGACATGCCTGAATATAAAACTAATTAACCCTAGATAAGTGAGGAAAGTGAGTACAAGAGCTATTTTACTCTAAGCAAGTGAGAAAAGTATGTACAAAACCTGTTTACCTCTAGGTAATGAGGAAGACTGAGTGCTATAGTAATTAGTAGATTACGTAGTACTTACAATTTCTGAACAAGTGCTGAGCATGAATAAGCAATCGAGATAGGGTCTTGGATAACATAAACACACTGCCCCTCCTAACAGGTACACAATCATACATCCATGTACACCACCGGGCCCCTATACCCACAACTATGCAGGTACAAGCTGCACTCAGGCTGCATGGGACCTGTCCACATCACAGGTTGTATCATACACATATGGCAGAACAAGATGCTCTCCACGTACACATCAAGTAAAACATAGCTCCATGTCAGGCTGTGTACACACTGAATGGTGCACACCAACAGGTATCATGACCCACAAAGGGGGAGACACCACTGATGATGGGAAGTACTGCACTACTACCCTGCTGAGTCTGGTCTGAAAGGCCATGAACCTTGATCAACTTATTTGATGTCAGCAGTACAGATGTAGATGAAAGTAAGGTTGATTTCATACTGCATATCATAACTTTGCCAGGTCATAGGACATCATTACCCATACTGTGTTCCACCTACACTCAGTATACTAGATGTACATTCCTATGTCACAGGAGTGTTTTGCAATGGGACTGCTGGCAGAACCAACACTACAGAAGGTGTCTAAATAATACATGCTCATCACACCAGTGGCAGCTACAGTAAGACAGTGTTAATTAATTGTATTCCCCCTCATTGTAGTCCATACCTCACAGACAAACAGAAGGCATCTGCCTATTGAAGTATGCAAATGACTATGACCTAGTAGCAATAGCCGACTCAAGAGTGTTGTGGACAACATACAGAAGGGGCTTTGTGGGTGAGGTGTGTGTGACATATGGCCACACTCTGACAGCTACATATTGCATTGTCACCCCTATTTTAATAACCCTGTACCCATGAACTACCATCTAGGCAGCGGTCAACATAATGAACACTGTGTGTAAGGGATGCAGCTGGGAAGTTGTCTTTCCTGTGATAGCTACATCATTGCATCTGTCAGGTAGTCATATGTGGCAACCCTAATAATGACAGGGTGCCATCCATGAATATAGAGATCATTGTCCAGCCATACACAACACTGAAGTGACCCATATCAGATCACATATTTCCTTTATGGGGTATTGGCCATGTGCAGATGGCCTACACCAGCTTTCCCATTCCCCATCTACACTATGTATCATGATGCATACACTGAATAAATCCATGTCCAACCCAGTGATGTTGGAAACATTTTTTTCCCCACACCCTATCTGACAAACCT